>NC_142168.1:7989218-8327734 GCF_029865625.1 Vigna umbellata
ATTCAAGACTCTAATATTATAAATAAACAAGTGCAAAAAATATCAATATTAAATACTTATTTGTTCATCTTTTTACA
Organism: Vigna umbellata; assembly: GCF_029865625.1. Lineage (NCBI taxonomy): Eukaryota > Viridiplantae > Streptophyta > Magnoliopsida > Fabales > Fabaceae > Vigna > Vigna umbellata. The sequence goes on from NC_142168.1 coordinate 7,989,296, forward strand.
CATATTTTTGGATTACGCTTGAATTGTATGATGCTTTTTTTTTTTAATTGTCTCTGGAATTTAACATCATTTTAGTGTGAAGTTTATTTAGATTTGAATTAAAATTTATTTAAAAAAACTTATAATTAAATGAGCTAGTGAGCCAACACGTTTAACCCATCAACTCGTGGTGGATCGAGTTGGGTTCAAATTTTTTCAGCTTGCTAATAAGTGAGGGGTGTTGCTCCCTCCACCACCACACCTTTCTCCCTCCACCTCCCCTTTACTATTTTGTCCATCAGTAAAATTTTATTTTTAAGGTTATTATTTTTTAATTTTACTCATTCCCAACCTGTTTCACTAATAACCTATTCTAGTCTCGTACATGAGTAAAATACTTCTTTCATTTTAACATTATATTTCTTCCTCTCTTTCTTTCGTCGTTGTGAGATACTACAAGTTGCAAAGGTTGGTGGTGGTGGAAAGAATTATCAAGCAGTCTCCTTCTCGTGGTGCAGTGTCGCTCTCGTGGTGCAGTGCGTGGAGTGGTGCAGTGCGTGTCGTGCTTCCTCGTATTCGAATAAACCTTGAAATAAAACTCTAAAATAAAAAACGTAAACGGAGGTGACATCCTTCAACGAATGTCAACATCCGTTTAATCCGTTTTACCTTAAACGGATGTTGACATCCGTTGAAGATGTCACCTCTGTTTAAAGGTTACGTTTTTTATTTTAGAGTTTGTTTTATTAGGGGACATCCGTTGAAGGATGTCACCTCCGTTGATGTATACTTCCTCACGCTGGTTGATGCTCTAGACGCTCCTCGATGTTCCTCCACACCACGGCGGCAACGCTCCTTCACACCACGGCGGCAATGGAAGCTTTCAAATCAAAAAAAAAAACTGGGAAGAAAAAGAAATGGAAGTGCGGGAGGTGGGGAGGTGAAACGAAAATGGGGAAAGGGGAAGAGAGTTCCGTGGGTGGGTGTTGGGAAAGTAAAATTCGGGTTTCAAATTATTTAAAATAGGGTAAAAGTAAAAATCTTTTTAACTTAAGGATATAATTGTATTTAAAATAATGTAGGGAGGTGGAGGAAGTATAGGGTGGTGGTGGAGGGAGCAACACCCATAAGTGAGGCAGGTTGGATTGACTCACTAAGTGACCAACCTGTGGTGTGCCGAGCCGAGTCGAATCGGATTACCCATTTTGAATACTTAATACTTCATCTTAAATAGCTCACAGGTGTTGCTCCCTCCACCACCACCACTTCTCCCTCCACCTCCCCAACCTTCTGCAAAAAAATTTTAATTACAAAAATAACCTTTTTTACTTTTAACCCTATTTATTTACTTTAAACTCAAACCCTATCTTTCTACCCATTTTTACTTTTCACTCAGTCCCACCTCCCAACTCTCCTTCTCTCTCTTTTCAGATTCCCACCCCCCAAACTCCACCACATCCGTTTGTTTTAATTACAAAATTATTAATATAATTAAATTATATATTTCATATAATTAAACTAATAAATAATTTTTTATATAATTATAAATTTGTTAAAGAATACAAAAATCATATATAAAAAATATATATTATACAAAAACATTAAAACAAAAAACTAATTATATATAAATGCAAAATACAAAAAAAATATAAATATAAACTAATAACAATAAAGATCTTCAAAAATACATTATTAAAATACATAAAAAATATATTCAAAAATAATACATCAAAACATATAAATTACATTATTAAAATATCTCCAAAATTAATATATAAAAACAAACTTATAAAAATAAACTGGAAAATAAACATGTAACTTTAAACCAATGTGAGCATCCGTCAAAGGATGTCAATATCCGTTTAAGGCAAAACAGATATCGACATCCGTTTTCCCTTAACCGAATGTTAACATCCACTGAGGGATGCTCACATCCGTTTAAAGATTATACGTTTATTTTTTTATGGTTTATTATGCACCTTCACGATGAATCCTTCAAGCACCACCACACCACCACCACACACCGATCTTGGCACGGCTGATCAATTGCTTCCATCACCACTTGCAATCTCTCACTAAGCACACCAGCTAATGAAAGTCCACCACACTCTGAGACCACAATTCTATCACAATTAAAGAATGAGAGGAAGAAGTGGAACGTGAAAAAGAGGAAGAAGAGCACAATGAAACAATGAGGGAACGAATAATAAAGAGGAAGAAGAGTTGTCGCTGCATACATGTAGAGGATTGGAGTGGGTAGATGTTAAAAAATATTAACCTAAAATTTTACTAAGGGTAAAATAGGAATGAGAAAATAAAGAGAGGGGTAAAACAGGAATGGGGTGGTGGAGGGAGCAAGGGGTGGTGGTGGAGGGAGCAACACCCATAGATCAGACCTAAATCTCAAATCTAAGGTTTGTCCTAGTTATTTATTTCATGTAGACTTTTCTACAAAGCCTAAGACCTTTAATACGCTACCAGGACGAATTTAAAATTATATAATAAATTTAGTGTTATAATAATAATAACAATAGGTTATCTAACCCAATCCGACTTGGTCCATCACATGTTAGTCACTTAGTGAGCCAACCTAATCCGACTCACTTATTAATGAATAAAAAAATTTGAATCCAATCCGGTCTGGGTTGATAAGTTAATAGATTGACTTACTGGCTTACTTAATTATAATTTTTTTTTTAATTAAAAAAACAAAATATTTTTAATTCAAATCTAAATAAATGGACAAGGTCTTAAATTATATTTATTATCAATCAAACATAAAATTTTATTCATACAAAGATATCACAAAATCTCCTTAACAAAATTTTTAATGGCTTCGTATCGATTCAAATTTGTTTCCATATAAAAATTGAGTTATTAAGTATAGATTTGTAGATTTTTTATATTACGTAATTATTTAATATTTTGTAAATGACTAGCCTAACAAAAAATATATATTATAAAAATTAGTTGGATTTGTGAGTCAATCCGACTCACCATAGGTTTAACTCGAATGAGTCAAGTTCTTAGTGAGCCGGACTCCAAATTGACCCGTATCAAAATTTTAATTATTTTTAAACCCAATTGGGTAAAAACCCATAGTGGGTAAAGTTGGCTCACAGATTCTAATCCACTTTGACAACACAAGTTTGTATAATTGTTATATTATTTAGATAACTTCATAATTGAGTATGTTAGGTTTAATATTTCGATTTTACTAAATAAACTTTGAAGTGATTTCGAAAATGAGTGGAACTTCAACAATGTTTAATGTAGGGAAGGTTGTGACATAATTTGATCCCTAAGTAAGAATTGATTAAAGCTTCATTAAGTTGCTATGCTTCCGTTAATGAACTCACATCAAATTTAGTATGAAGAGAGACAACTCAACCTGCCTTCAACAAATCCACTTTCAATTCTTACAATCAATGATGCCATTCTTCTTTGTTTTCAAGAAATATCAATTTTGGCTCCATCGCCACGAGTTCAAGATTCATTCGGAGCTTCGCTTGGGAATCACTACATCTAGATCGAGTCCAAAACAAGCAATATAAAAAACATGGATAATGCCCTTTTATTTTTCTTGCAACAAAAAAATAATATACACTACAAACAACTAACTATAAAACAATAAGATATATAATCGATGACTTATTGTAGAAGAGAGGTAAGTGAAGAAAATGAGTCTACGAGGAGCAAATTATGATGTGATATTATATTTATTTTGTTCATAGTGTTTGATTTGGCTTTAGTCATTCACTACTCAACCAAACCAACTTTTTGAAGGTGATGTTCGTTAGAGACACATAAAGTGAATGGAAATGGAATACATTGCATATGATGCAACCCAACATATTAGGTTAAAAGAAAAAGTGTAAAGAAAATGCATATATACACATATATATATGAATCTTGCGTATGTGTGTGTATGTCACTTTCATTCACCAAACGGATTTGTTTATAAGATGTAGCTTGACTTTGTATACGTAATGATAACATGTTGAGAGGAAATTGAATTTAAGGTGTGTGAATCATTATTATATTATAAGAAGAAGTAGGGTAGCTAGGGCTATATATTGTTGTTGTGAAATCTAAGATCAAAGGTTGCATTGATCGAAGAAAGAACAATGAGACAAAGAATGGAAAGGCTTGTGATTCTTCCTTTCTCTGCTGGTTGCATCTCTGAGGCCAGTGTTGCTGTTGGTGTTTCTCACACTAGAAGATCAAAACCATACACCAATCCATCACCTCCTTCAATAAGTCTCTCTCTCTCTCTCAATTTATTTACAATTTCTATTTCTCCATTCTCATCATACAAAACTCTCTCTCTCTCTCTATGATGGAGGTATAGAGTTAATTTTGCATGGATTATAAATACTAATATTCCTATAACTAAAGTAAAACATAAAAGATTAAATTTATTAGTCAAGTCATATTGGATTAAGTTTAATTAATAGACAAATAAATTTAATGATAACTTATTATGATATCATAATTTACCTTGTTATATTTGCAAATAAAAGGAAACTTTTCTATGAATATTACATATTGGAAATGTCTTCTTTAACAACTCTTTTTTAACAATTTTTTTGACAACACAGACGTGTGGCTTATGATGGGTTGGTTTCAAATATTTTTCTGAAAACAAATTCAAACAAACCAATAAAGCAATGACATGTGGCCCATTGTCAAAAAATTGTTAAAATTTGTTGTTAAAATATCAGGATCCTATAAAAAATTGATACCTTAAACATTTTTTAAAATTAATTTTAAATAAACTGTATAATTTAAAATTTTTGTGTGAAAATCTAGTTTGATTAGAGATAATATTAAACAATTTTTTTTATAAATTAATTTCATAGAATTAAATTAGATTTAAAATTTAATTTTTTTAATTTGAAGTCTTTTAATTATTTAATCGGTTGTATCTTATTATCTGGTTGGTATAATTGCATGGGACGAGACAGAAGGAGCAAAAGGTGTTGAGGATTCAGAGACTTTGTCTGGTGAAAACATGAAGAATAACCTATCCAATGGCTTCAACAGACTCTTCAAGGGTTTCAAGAACTTCTCTCAATTGTTTGGTGCGTACCTCATAATTTATCTGCGGATTTTGATTCAATAATGTTGTTAAAAAGTTGTATCGATGTGCAGTGGAGAAAGATGAGTACGAAGAGGTGGAAATAGACATGGAAATAGGTTGTCCAACAGATGTGCAGCACGTGACACACATCGGTTGGGATGGCATTGCAACTTCTAATGATCCCATTAAAGGATGGGATCCTCTCATTCCTCCACAACTCCTCTCTCTATCATCTCAATCTTCTGCCCTCCAACACCCAAAACTTCAAACATCATCGTCATCTCCTAATTAGTATTCCACCCTTTTAAGAATATTCTTATATGTCAAACTAGAAATCTCACTTCATGTATCAATCCTTCACAATATATATATATATTGGTGCTTCAATTTACTATCTTGTTGAGTTTCTATGTAAATTTATAATCAAAACCAACGTCAATATGTGAAAATAAGTAATAAAACACAAACCTTGCCACGAACTAATCATGATTCATTTTAATTTTCTCGATCCTATAAATCCACGAAGTTGTAATACTTAAAGTCTTGAAGAGTTCGTGTTAACAAGTTAGGGTTTCATCATCCATGCATGTATATGTAATTAGCAAAAGCTATTAAGAAATGGCAAGAATAAGAGAGAGAATTTAGCATTTGTGACACGTTGAGAGTAATACATCATCATTTACATGCATCTCTATTGCACAAATAACTCTTCATTCATTCACTGTCCATTCATAGAGAATGAATTAATAAAAGAGAGAGAGAAACAAATCACTTGATGTAGTAAGGAAGGTCCAAGACGTAGAGGAGGAAGTAGGCCCAAATAACACCCGAAATGCCTCCGAAGAAGAAGCCCCCGGTGAACTTGGCCCATCCGTCGGCGGTCTGGAGCTGATCGGGCTGCTTCTTGCGGCCCGTTAAGGTCAGGGAAGGGGCCGTGGATGCGTCTCCTTCGTTGAACGATGAGATCCCGTAGATTGTGAGGCAGATGCTCAGGATCGCGACAAGCCCACCGGCAGCGAGCGAGCCCGCTGCGCCCGCGTACTCGGTGTTCCTGAGAGGGCCGGCCTTCACGAAGGGGCCCACGAGGAGGTAGCCGTGGGCCAGGCCCACTTCGATGCCTCTGAGGAGTGGGCTGACTGCGGTCCTGTAAGCAGGGAGGTTGGAGAGGTACCAGGCGATCAAAGGGCTGGATGTTACCGGCGTTTCGAGACTTCCGATGAATGGGTCACCGTTGATGGGCTGAATGACTTGATACGTTGGCTGCCAGGAAATCCATAAAATGAGAAAACGAATGTGTTGATTATTATGTATATTAAAAAAGAGAATACCTTTTCTGATTGGATGGCCTTAACAGTGAAGGTGGAGTGTCTTCTAGAAGGGTAGAGGGGAAGAGGAGAAGAGGAAGAGAGACCCTTGGGTGAGACAAGAGTCCTAGTGAAGGAGGACTTGAGTTGGATTGCCATTGGAGAAGAAGCTGCCATGACGAGAGAGTTTGTAGAAGAGAGAGTGTCCCAATTGAGGAACTGAAGTGGCTAAGTACTTTCATCTCTCACTGCAACATCAAGCTTGTGGCTCTTGAACCCCCTCTCATCCCATTGGTTGATATGCATATCAAAACCTTATCCCTTATCCAAAACCCAACCTTTCAATCTTCATATTTTTATCTTCTCCTCACCTCTTTCCGGGCCCATCTTCCAGGCCCACTTTATGCTTCTTTCAACCCATCATCACTTCGCACCTCAACAGACTAAACTCCTACTTATTTTTTTCTTTCTCCACCCCACTCTTATTAACTACACTCCTTTCTAAGATAGAATCACTAAACTACCCTTCCTGTTATATCATCTCACAATCACTGCTTGTTAAAGAGGAAGAAGCAAAAAGAAGGACAACTCCTTCGCAAAAGAAACTCGTTCTTTATCTTGAAAGTTTTATTTTGGAAATCCTATTTTGAATATTTTATTTTAGGAATGTTGTTTCAGAAATCATATTTCAAAAATTCCAAGTTTTTATTGGTCTGGATAAATTTTTGTTGTGGTTGAGAATTCCTACAAAAGATTCACTGTTTGCGTAAAAACAAATAAAGTTTTCGTGAATATAAAAAAATACTGAATAAGTATTTATCGAAGAATATTAATTTTATTTATAAAATTAAATAAATTTTAAACTTATATTTATTATTAAAATAATATTTATCTCAAATATATAATAACATAATAGTTAATAATAATAAAATAATATATCATTATAAATAATAATCATAATATGAAATTGTTGATATTCAAATAAATGAGTTGTTTCAGAATAAAAAAAACTCAATAAAGACCGTATTTTTAATATTATGTTAGACTGAATAAAAACAGTAAAATATTATGTCAAACAAACTAAAAGTCACTCTTGTAAAATAAAATGATATTTTGAAAATGATTGAGGTGCAGTTAGAGATTATAGGGGTGCAGAAGAAAAAAAGCATCAATGTTGTTTGCCTTGTGAGCTTGGAAAATACGGAGTTCAATTCTATCAATTTTTTATTAAAGAGGGGGAGTGAATTTAAAACTGGTTTAATATTCTTTTCACAATGTCATATAAAAGCGTTTTTTAACAATTTTTTATTATATTTTATAGCTAATTAAATGTATAACAAAAAAACTTTACACCAGAAAGACAAACAAATTGTGATTTTAATTCCGGATCCAGCATTATAATAATAATGATATGATTGTATCACGTAGTTAGAAAAAAAAAATAGTATTATGATTTTATACAGTTGTATATGAATATGATTTTGATCTTTTAAATTTTAAAACATGATAAAGTAAAAATTAAACTGAAAAGAAAACGAGATGTCGGTCAAATAATGAAAGCAGTGGGTTATCCGGTGACAGTCATGGGAGTTAAAGATGAGGACTGAGTCAAAAGTGTGAGCAATAATTCAAAGACTTGCTCCATACTCCATAGTTTCTTCAATGCCAGAAAATTCATTTTTCTTTTTTTAATTTTTGGATTCCTACAACTCTGTCGGTCTAACGTTTTTCATTTTTATGATTTTGTTTTTCTTGTGGCTGCTTTCTTGGGAAGTGGAGCAAAGACAAAGTTAGTGACAACAACGTTTGATTGTTATGTTATGCCACATTATCTTCACCATCCAAAACAATTCATCCATTTCATCAACTTTTACACATAAGCAATTAGGTCATCCACTTCATCAATATACCTAAACTAGGTAAGTTCATTATTCATATTCAAAATTTTCATTTATAATAATAAAGTATGTCTAAAAGTTTTCTAATACCTTGATAAATCTTTGGAAAGAAATCATTAAACAAATATAATACCAACAAGATTCTCAACTCAAAATTTAATAGAATATACTTATATGAGAAAAATATTTTTAGATATATTATCTTTTATATATTTATTTGAATAAATTACTAAAGTTACCTGTCTATTCTAATACCACTAATAAATTTTTCAAGAAAAAATCATTATAGATTTACAACATTAACAAAAGACATAAACACAAGTCACACAAATGATTGATATTAATCAACAAAAATTTTAAAACAATGAAATTATGATGATTCGCTTCTCATGTTTTCATGATTTAAATTTTCAGCATGTTTTTAGTTATAAATTGATTTGTTCATTTATTCTTTTCGTTTTCATACTTCATTAAGAAAAGGCAATAAAGATATTTATGTAATTATAACTTGCATATGATAAATTTAAGAAAAAAAAGGAAAACTAATATAAAAGAAATGAAATAACATTGCGTGCATCGCACGGGTGAAAGTTCCAGTCACGGAAAAGAAAAGTTTTTCAAATTATAGAGAAAAAAAGTAGCCGACCATTTTACTATTTTATGATTCTTTCCTTCACAGTACATTACAAGTGGCGAAAAATTTTACTTTTGATTTGTTTTCTTGTGATTTTCTTCCTTACATAATTTGAAACACAGTAAAAAAAAGTCATTGAGTATACATTTACAACTGTTCATGGTGATTAAAAGATGAAAAAACAACTTAAAGTATCACCAAATTACAAATTTATTATGACAATTTTGATAAGTTTAAATGATTAATACTTAATTAATAATATTTTTTATATACACAATAAATTTTAAGAGACTTAATAATATTCAAAAGTGTTGAATAATGTTTTGTAAGATGGGATATAAGAATACGGATTTAATGACAATATTTTAAAATAGGGTAATGCAATAAATAAAAAATAGGAAGCTTCGGAGTAAGAAAGGAAAAGATTGAAAGGGGCTGCTGAGTAATTAAAGTAAAGTAGGTGTGAAAGCGCAAATGGTACATGTTTCGGTTATTTGGGGTTAAGTTTTCAAATGCCTCCATAATTCGTCCTCTTGTCTTATTGTCGTCTGATCTCGCTCCAAACTCCGCTGTCCACTCCTGTCGTCCGGGGAGAACCTGTCAAAGATTTTTCGATGTCAAAGTTAGTACGGAAACGGTTGGCGATTTGATGAAACATTAATGAATGCGTAGTAAATGTAACATGTCTACCACTTACCTCTGACCTGTATTTATAGTTTTTGTTATGGGCTTGAGATTAATGAAAAGTTAATCACGACCCAATTCCAGCTCAATAGCTCTAATCCTTATTTACCTTAATCCTTGTCTTAACGACCTGATTTACCAATCGGTCGGTCTTGATCTCCTGCCCATATGGTGAACCAGCATCACTCACCAGGAGAGGAACGGACGGTCGAGTTACACAGCGTGTGAGGTGAATATCTATGCAAACAGCCGTTCGCCCATACTGTCGGGAGTAAGAGATGGGAGAAACACCGATTGTCTTGGGACTACTTTCAGACCCACAGGTCCATATGATACCGTACATAATTTTAAAATAATGCAAAATAATAGTTTAATAATAATGATAATAATAATAATAAAGCATGGCATAGAAATTTGGAACTTAAAACAGAATCTTTTCGTGATGACAACACTCGAGAAAGTATGAGAGTCCAGGTTGTGTTTTTCGCATAAATAACACTTTTCTCTCTTCTCTATTTTCTAACTTACTTATCTATGTCAGAAGTCTAAATTGTTTATATTATAAAATTGAATTTTTAAATAACGTTTAATTTTATTTTCTGGAAATTATCCTTCAATTATGTTTTTCTTGTTTGCTAGAAATCTTAAGTTCCTTTTTCTTAAAAAGTACTTTAAAGTGTATTTTTTCTTTTTAGGGGTAAGTATATTTTTCATTTTTAAATTATAATGCGGTTCTAATTTTAGTTTTTATTTCAAAACTCAGTATTTATATTTAAGAAATGCATTAATTCAGTTCTCAAAACTCAACAATAATATTGTTATTTTACATGACAAATAGTGTTATATATATCATTCCATTATTGGATAGATGATTTGTTATAGTGATAAATGAAGTATGAAAGATATTTTCAAAATTTATGATATTAATTTAGAGATTGAAACTTATTTCCTTTTTATTGTTATTGGAATTGCAATGTTCACAAAAATTAACATTGGAATTGAAGAAAAACTAAGAAGAAAATTGACTACTTGTTAAAGGGAGAATCATGCATTGAACAATAGAAAGAGATTTCATTGACAAATGTTGTGAAATAACAAAAGGGATTTTGTTCGTGATTTGTTAGTTTTTCTACTATAATTGGCACATGCATTTCTTCACATATCATCTTGTACAAATGGGAGACTCACTTTTTTTTTCTTCTTGTTTGAAGAGAACAAATCTTGAAAGAAATACAATGTAAGACTCATTCTCATTTTTAAGATAAATATTACTACTATTTTTTACTTCTTCCATGTATTTTTTTCATCATGAAACGCTTTATTTAAAAATATATTTTTCAAGTTTTTTTATGCAAAATTATCTATAAAATTGTTCTAATTAATTTCGTTTAATTTTCTCAGTGTTCTTCCCTTTCAACTCGTGTTTATTGCTCATTTCATTAATGTTTCATCTTTATTATCCACTAAAATGCTAAACCCTGACATATTTAATGTTTTTAGAATTCAATCATAACAAAAATTTCAGTTCCTCAACAAATTATATACAAAAAAAAAAATATCGAAGCTCGTGAATCGAAAAGTACCGAAAATAAAATGGAGCAAAAAGAAATGCATTTCTAATAGGTTTAATACCTATTTTGGTCCACTAGTGCAGCGAGGGGCTTTTACCGCGGTTGATTTTCACTATACGTCGCGGTTCTTGAACCGCGGCATATTCAGCCGCGGTAGTAAGTCAGACACTTTATGCCGCGGTCATAACCGCGGTATATAGTCTGCGCAATATGCCGCGGTTGTCTAGGGAACCGCTGCCTAAATTCATTTTTTTTAAAACAAAATTCAAAAAAAATAATTAAAAAATGCACTATATGCCGCGGTTCGCGGTTGAACCGCGGCATATAGGCCGACAAATATGCCGCGGGTAGTGTCAAAACCGCGGCCATATGTCTCGTTTTTAAAAAAAAAACGAAGCACTATATGCCGCGGTTGTGGTTAGAACCGCGGCATATAGGGGGAATATGCCGCGGTTGTGGTTAGAACCGCGGCATATTCCCCTGCAGTTTTTTAAAATTGCAGGTCTGTTTTTGTGATATCCACTACCACAAAAACAGACCTGCATATAAAAACATTTACAGAAATGCAATTTCAACATAACAAACACATGTTCAAATGTATTTCAACATCAAATAAAGTAGAGAGTCTAAGAAATCAAAAGCTAATCAAATGCATTGTTTAAATCTAAATCTAAGAGCTATTGTATAATCTAACTATATACTTTGCAGCAGCGTTCCTAATGAATAGTAGGGACTTCTCAGGAACTGGTGTAGTAGTCTTGAATCTCTGCAAAAGACAATTCATTTTAATTAGTGTATATGAATTCAACATTTGTTAAAAAATCAAAATTTGTTAAAGTTAAATATTACCGTTTCCCAGCTTCTTGTGATGTGAGAACGAACAATATGGGTCATCCAATACATTACATAGTATCCACACTCATATGACCCATTTTGTCTGTTACACTACAATATATCATCACAGTTGATAATAGTTAGTGAATAACATTTGTTATAAAACAATTATAACAAAGTATGACTTTAGCATATGTCAAACCTTGAGAGAAATCCAAGCAATCTTTCTACTCTTAGCAATTGATCTCCCGTCCATCATCATACTTGCTGGAATAGAACTGTATATAAAAAAATGTTTTAGCATTCAGTTATATAACAAAGAAAGTCCAAACATTGAGGTTCTTACCAATCAATTGCTTGTCTGAGTTGTGTGGGAGGAGGCCTGTGCAATGAGCAGAACCACAAAGCATAGTTGTCTTGCACAGACATAACAAGAAGTTGCCAATGGCGCCTGAAATTCATAATAACGTAACTATTAAATATTAAAATCACATATGGAACATTATTATGTTAACAAAGTTCACTTACCCGGATATATAAGGCAAAAAGTATATTTTTTTGCCCCTTCCAAAACTTCTTATCAGACTCATGTTGATATGGTCAAAATCATTTGATTCATGAATTTCTTGGGGATCAATGAATCCATAATCATCAGAACGCCCCAACTTATTAGCGACCCCAAACATATACCTGAAATCAAAAATTAACTTTGATATAAGGATACTTGATATATAAATCAATTTTATATATAAATAATTGGTCATAGACTTACATCGTCCATAGTTGAATAATTGAAATATTCAACTCTTGTGTTCCCGACGCAAGCTCACGGACATCTTGGCTATTAAGGTATATTGGGACCTCAGAGCCATGCCCAAATACATTAGCATCATACTGAACCTCCAAAGGCTTATCATCAAGGATGTCAGCAAGTAGATGCAATGAAGAAAGAGGGTCATCCTCAGATAGAGGAATCTTCTGTTGTTCCTGCGTCTGTTGTTACATGAAAAGATAAGATAAGTTTTGAAATCAAAAACCTTTAAAATTGAGAAGTGTAAAGAAGAATTTCATACCGAGGGGTCAGAAACTGGTTTAACCAAAAATTTAGGCCAAGTGATAAACGACTTATATGCTTGTTCCACAGTGAAAATCTCTTCCGTGGACAGTGGAACCGAGGCATCTGGCATGATCATTTCATCCACTGAGACCTTCACCTCATCCTCTAATAGTTGCATACCATGACATACAGTCGCTGACCTAAACTCTGTTCCACGAGCTACCAGCACCATCTGATCTTCTTCTAAAATGTATAGCAGACATGGACTACCATCGTCCATGTCATCCTCTGGGATGGCTGATGCGGAACAACTTCCTTTGCCGCTTCTCCCTGTCAGAGTAAATGTTAGATTATACAAGAGATAGAAATAATTGCACATAAATGTTTATTAAGTTTACCTGTGGGAGGGGGAGGGACCACATGTTCCTCTATAGGAGACTGCATCGGGCGCATGCTCTGAAACTGCTCCTGGTAGAGCATCTGGAATTCAGCCCTCACCTCGGCCCTGATCTCCTGCATAAGGTCTTGTCGGACCTTTTTTGTGATCTCTTCTGTCATCCTTTGTGTATCGCTGTACGAATATGAAGGCTGACGAGAAGAGCTCCCAAAATAATCCGTAATTCCTACTCCAGGACCTGCAGCACGTACACGTCCAGGGTGCTCAGGTCGTCCAATTGCAGCAGCAAGAATATCCTGGCGACCCTCTGGAGTGAATTGGCCTTGGGAGCTCTGCTCAACCAAGGCGTCCTGTAACATTACAAAACACCATTATCAGTTAAATAGTTTAATGTAGTATGTATAATGACAATATTTATTATTTTAGGAACAGTGATAACTTACAATTTTTTCAGAAATCTCTCGTGCTGAGTCGGAAGAGTAGGTGCCCGATGGTCGCATACGGGCCAACTTCCATTTCTCGTGTCTAGACGGTGGAGAAGGAGGCTGAGGAGGGCTACCACTCTGAGATGGTGGTATAGCATCTGCCTTTTGCTTGAGGATTTTCTCCTCAAGCTTCCTATACCCACCACGAGATAATAGGTGGGGGTTTTTGTTCTTAGCACTTGTTCCTTGTGCTTTGCTTCTAATTGCCTGTCACATACACATTAATTAATGAGTTCATATGATATATATTTGTTAATGAGGAATTAAATAATATGAACTACACTAACCTGCCATTCCTCTGACATCCGACTCTCTTTAAAAACCCGCCAAGTCTCCTCATCAATGGACTTATATGCATTACATGGAGTTTTATGTTTAAGGTGTCCAAAGATGTACCTTGATGTCAACTTGCTTTTAAAGTTTCTGAAATTTTCTGCAACAGTTGACAAACACTTATTTCTAAGTGTTGGGACATTTGGAATGTCAAATGTCATCTGAAAAAAACATAATAAAGTTGTATTAGTACAAAATTATCAATATAAACAAATTATAATTCAAATGCTATTAACTAACTTACCAATATATCTTGCCAAATAATGTTCCGATCACCCTCGGACACATGATCAAAAGATGGAATGAGAATACTAATCTTATCACGTGCCACTACTCCAAGGTATGATCGGAAGTCATCTGCATTGGGGCCAGTTGCCACACCCGTGGTGACATTCACATTCACCGGAGTTCTTTCACCACTATTTTTCCTGATTAATAGTTGTTTCATCCTAGTGGGTCCTCTAGTGGATCTGGGTGGGGGAGCCTCATCCCCTGAAGAATGTGGATGATCAGCCATATATCTGTCAAAATAAATAACAACATTAAATTTTCTTTCAAGACTTATGTAATATCATATAAATTAACAAAACATGTAATAGTATCCAAATTGAAAATTCATACATAAAGATATGGATTCATGATACAAAAGCAGGATCTGATGGAGCAGGGAAGGAAGTTCACACCTAACAATTCATCATATGTATATTCCCTCATCATGATCTGACCGAATTGCATGTACATCATCGTCAACTACAGATTGGTCATCCAACTTTGTTGTAGTTTGAAATGAATGGTTGTCAGCAATATCAATATTAATTAGATTGTCTTCGTTAACTTCAATTTGTTTTTTGCCTTGAAGAGCAACATACCAATGGTCAGACGAAGGATCTTTGACATAAAAAACTTGAGATGGTTGATGTACCATGATAAACGGTTCGTCTCGATAACCCACCTTGCGAAAATCAACCAGTGTCATACCCGAGTCATCTATTTTCACACCACTCTTATTGTCAAACCACTTACACTTGAACAATGGAACGGAAAACTTGGTGTAATCAACCTCCCATATCTCTTCTATTATACCATAATATCTCATTGATCCAAGTACAGGAGATTGATCTTTTGATGTGGAAAATTGAAGTGACTCAGCTTCTAAACTGACTCCACTATTTTGTACTGTGCTTTTATCATCCAAAGTCTTCGTATAGAATGTGCAATTATTGACTTCATAACCTGTACAACACACGACATCAAACTTCAAACCATTTGCAAGCCACAATAAAGTTTCAGAAGAATGTGGCTCTTTGTCAATTTCAGATTTGAACCAAGACATAAATGTTTTGTTATGCTCCATCAATTGCCATTTCTCTGATTGTCTTGGATTTTTATTCTTAACAATGGTTTTGTGTGCTTCCAAAAAAGGGATCACCTCATCTGTGTTGTTCAATATATAAAGATGCGCTTGCAACAATTCTTCGCGATCTTTTGTCACCACATTGACACCTCGGATGCTTTTACTTGTAGAAAATTTATTCAACCATGCTGTGCGAGGAACTCCTATTGGATTCGTTGATGTCATGTAATCTGAACAAAACTCGATACTTTCTTCAGCAATATACCTTTCAATCATCGAACCTTCAGGATGATATGGATTTTTAACGTACCCTTTCAAAATCTTCATATAACGCTCAATAGGATACATCCATCTTAAGTATACCGGTCCGCACAACTTGATTTCTCTAACCAAATGAACAAGTAAATGTACCATGATGTCAAAAAAAGATGGAGGGAAAAACATCTCTAGTTCACACAAGATGATAACAATCTCGCCTTGAAGTTCATCTAACTTTGTAGGATCGATGGCTTTACTACATATTGACGAGAAAAATGAACACAACCTGTTTATGGTGTGCCTAACATTTTTGGGCAAAATTCCACGAATAGCCACCGGTAACAACTGTTGCATTAAGACGTGACAATCGTGAGACTTCATGCCAACAAGCTTTAAGTCCTGCATTGACACTAAACTCTTGATATTTGAAGAGTATCCTTGTGGTACTTTGATACTCTTTAAACATACACAAAAACTTATCTTCTCTTGTCTAGACATTGTGTAACATGCAGGGGGCAAATAAGTACGTTTACCAATCTCCTTCGGTGCCAACTCTTCTCGGATATTCATGTCAACCAAATCCAAACGAGCATTCACTCCATCTTTTGTCTTTCCCTGAATGTTGAGTAATGTACCAATCAAGCTATCACACACATTCTTTTCTACATGCATCACATCTATGCAATGTCGAACATCTAACTTTGACCAATATGGAAGATCAAAGAATATTGATTTCTTCTTCCAAGGGGTCGTTACAGATGACTTCTTCGATGTTTTCCCAAATACATGATGTATTTTATTAACTTTTTGAAGAACTTCAAGGCCAGTAAGTGGATTTGGTGCTTCGTCCCTCTCTTGATCTCCATTGAATGCTTTTTTTAACCTTCGATATGGATGATTACGTTTTAGAAATCTCCGATGACGCAGATACACCGTCTTTCTTCCATGTTTCAATTGATGAGCTGCAGTGTTTTCTTCACATATAGGACACGCTTTATGACCCTTGACACTGTATCCTGACAAATTACCATAAGCAGGAAAGTCATTAATGGTGCAAAATAACATTGCACGCATCATAAAAGTCTCTGAAGCGAATGCATCAAATATTTCAACCCCGTCAACCCACAAAACCTTCAAGTCTTCAACTAGTGGGCTTAGATAAACATCTATGTCATTTCCAGGCTGCTTTGGACCAGATATCATCATAGACAACATCATGTACTTCCTCTTCATGCACAATGCAGGAGATAAGTTGTAAATTATCAATATAACTGGCCAACAACTGTGATTGGTACTCAGATTACCAAATGGGTTCATTCCATCAGTGGCTAAACCAAGCCTAAGATTTCTACACTCTTTACCAAATTCGGGGAATTGTCGATCAATATTTTTCCATTGCTTTGAATCAGCTGGATGACGAAGCAGCCCGTCAATTTTTCTCTCATCTGCATGCCATCTAAGGTTTTTAGCATCTTTGGGATTCGCAAACAAACGCTTCAGTCTGGGCACTATTGGAAGGTACCAAACTACTTTCAAAGCAGATCCATTTTTTTCTATCTGACCATTATCTTCAGTATTGTTTTTTGACTTGTATCGTGATAAGCCACATTTTGGACACTTTGTCAAAAATTCAAACTCTTTCCTATACAAAATGCAGTCATTAGGACAAGCATGTATCCTTTTATACTCCATACCCATTGGACAAAGAATTTTCTTTGCATCATAATTACGAGTGGGCAGTGTATTTCCATCTGGCAACATTTCATTCAACAACGTCAACAGTTCTGTAAAACTCTTATCAGTCCATCCATTGCTCGCCTTCAAATTCATGAGCCTTAACACCGCTGACAAACGTGTGAACTTAGTTGAACCGACATACAAAGGTGTTTCTGCATCAGTCGACATCGTCTCATACACATGAGCTTTGGCAAAATTTTCTGCTCCAACATCGCGGATCATGTCCTCCAATTTGTCTTCATCCGGTCGATCTTCTTCCATGGTGGAATCAGTAACATTTACACTTTGAGAGTCAGTGGGAAAATCCATTTCTTCGCCGTGCCAGATCCATGTTGTATAGCATCTTAGAAAACCATCACATATAAGATGTTCTCTAATTTGAGTTGCGTTCAACTTTCTCCCATTCAAACAGTTCACACAAGGACATCTAAATTTCACTTCATTATCAGTTCTCCCCTCATTACGTTGCGCAAATTGTATAAATTCCTCTACCCCTCTCTCGTACTCAACACTAATGCGTGGTAAATTAATCCAATTTCGATCCATACGTAAATATTCTACAAAATTACAATCATACAATTATACAATATATTCAACATACAATCAATTCAATCATACAATCAAACAATTAATAAACTATAACAATTTCATGCACTATCAAAATTAAAGCAAAAATTATACCATAATACATTACCAAAACTATAGAAACTTCATACATTACCAAAACTATAGCATTATGCAAAAATTAATGAAAAAATCACGTTAAAAATGCAAATGGACATAAATACCTGGAAGAGGAACGGCGGCGGAGAGGGTGAAAAACGCAACACAACGGCGGCGGCGGCGGAGAGGGTGAAAAACGCAAGGAAATCACGATTTTGATCGGCTAAAACTCGTTTTTATCGTCAAAAACGAATAATGACCGAACAATTTTGAGTTTAAACGGTTAAAAATGCAAAATCTGAGATGAAGGGTGGTTCGGAGGAAGAAGAAACGCGAAAACAGAGAGAACGCGCGAGGAAGACGATGCACTGTTCCAAGTTTTGTTTTTTAACTCTGAACAGGGGAATCTACCGCGGTTCACTACTTAACCGCGGTATAAAAGGGTTATATGCCGCGGTTTAACCCCCAACCGCGGCATATACTAATTTAAAAAATTATCAGAAATGGCATTTTTGAAATTATTTTCAAACTATATGCCGCGGTTCAGCGGGCAACCGCGGCATATACCTCGAAATATTTCAAATAAATATTAAATTAATTTCATATAGGCGAATATGCCGCGGTTCCCTGGGGAACCGCGGCATATACCCCTGAAACGTGTTCAGCACAACTGTCTCCCCAACTGCCTTTCAGAGAATTTCAGAAGTTACAGGGGGTATATGCCGCGGTTCTCTGGGGAACCGCGGCATATACCCCCTGTAACTTCTGAAATTCTCTGACTAGCAGAGAAGTTAAGACGTTACAGGGGGTATATGCCGCGGTTCCCTGGGGAACCGCGGCATATACCCCCTGTAACTTTTCAAATTCACTGACCCAGTCAGCACCTGCAATAAATTGGCAGGGTATATGCCGCGGTTGTGCAGAGAACCGCGGCATATACTCTGTTATTTAATTTTTTATTCATACGTGGCGTCAAAGGCAAAGTTTGACTGGGGTATATGCCGCGGTTCTACTGGGAACCGCGGCATATATGTTCGTTTTATTTACAAAACTGCCACCGCGCACCATTATGCTGCGGTTTTCGTTGAACCGTGGCATAATGTGCGCTGTAAAAACCCGATTTTTTACTAGTGGTCCCTCTTTTGGGAGGGTTTGTTCAAAGTGGTCCTTCCTTTTTTTAAAAATTCACTTTAGTCCTACCTTTCGCAAAAACTGTTCAAGTTGGTCCTTTTTGGTAACGGCGTTAAGTTCACTAACGGTAGAACTGCCAGGTGTGCAATGTTTGATGACTTGGAACCTTTTATATGTGTTGGCAGTGTCACTTCATTATATGGGTTAAAAAAAATTAATTTCTCAACCAGAAACCCTAGGGAGAGTTTGCTTCCCACTGCCTCTCACTAATTTGCCGCTGCAACAGGCCTCCACCCAACCAGCCACCGCGAGTTGTGGCACAAGGCGTCGCCGGTGCTGACGTTCGTTGCCGATCGAGGTGAGAGTTCCCCTCTTCCGTCGCTCGTCGCGCGATCGCTGCCACAATCTCTGCCGGCCACCGCACCAAGGTGCCTCTTCCTTCTCCTCTTCGCGCGAGGTTCTCCCTGCGCCTCGTCTTAAGACGTTGATGCCAGAAAGGGTCGTCACTCCAATGCCGGCGATAAAACTCCTCTTCCTCTGTTATGCGAAGTCGAAGGTGAAATAAATCGTCATGGTTGCACCGCTTCTACTCGGAATTCACACCCGCCATCGGCAATCACCTTCTTGTTTGTACTGTATTGTGTTGGGCGTGAGTCTTGGGGCGTGAAAAATTGATTTTCTGATTGGTGTAGTGAATGTTTTCTGTTAAGCATTGGGTTGGGGAAAAAATGGGTTTATGTTTGGGTTGAACTTCTGGAGATGAAGGAGAGGGTGTTCAGAATTCTCAGGTTGTGATGGTAAGGCGTTTTGCTTCAGAAATTGATTTGTTGTTTGATTTTCTTTCGGCGGTGGTTGATTTGGGTGATGGTGGAAGATGAGGGATATGAGTTGTTTCAAAAGATAAACTTTAAACCTATCGGCATGGGATTTGTGATTTGGGTTTGTTCATTCTGGAAATGCATTTGATTCTGCTACCATTTTCTATAGTGTTTTCTGGGTGCAAGCAGAGGAGTATCGAAGCCTTGATGCTGGTGGAATATACACTATTTTTTTATTTTACCCTATTTACACGTCATTATTAATTATTTTTTAAAACAAATTATAATGCCACATGATCAAACATTGCACACCTGGCAGTTCTACCGTTAGTGAACTTAACGCCGTTACCAAAAAGGACCAACTTGAACAGTTTTTGCGAAAGGTAGGACTAAAGTGAATTTTTGAAAAAAGGAAGGATCACTTTGAACAAACCCTCCCAAAAGAGGGACCAAAATAGGTATTAAACCTTTCTAATATAATACAAATTCAACAAATAAAATAAAATAAGAATAAGAAGATCGGTACACACAAACATGAGATTCAACGAATGAAATCCGTCAAAACGATAAAAAAGAACTTTATAATATAATAAAACAATGAGAAACAGCGAGTAAAATCAGTAGATAAGAAGTCATAAAGATAAAAGAAAAAAATAGAAATAAAAATTATTATAAAAAAACAAAAATAACTAATCATTGTCTTTTTTTCTACACAAAATTATGATTAATTGAAAAAAAATAACTCATTAAATATCATTTTTAATATTAATCAAAATTAACATTATAATAATTTAATTAAATTTCATTTTCAAACGTAAAGTTATAATTAATTTAAGGGTTAAATATGTTTTTAGTCCCTGAACTATCAAGCGTTTTTATTTTTCGTCCCTATTTCAAACTTTGCACGATTAGATCCATGTCCTTAAGGAAACCATTATTTTTGGTCCTCCAATACAAACGGCGTTAAAATTCGGGTGATGTGGCTAACGTATAGGCACGTGGGATGACATGTATTGTTTGTAACATTTGCCACGTGTGTTTACATTTTAAATTGAAATTGATTAGTGATTAAATGAGCTGACGGAGATAAGGGCTTATATACTTACTAAGGGACTGGATCTTCTTAAGTGAATCAAAGACGAGGGTTGATAAGCACATAATTTCAGCTGGGAAGAAGGTTTCGGTGAACCGCAAAAGGTTGGATTTCATCTTCTTCAACATTGGTGTAAATGGTCACGTAAGTTGATTTTCGTCTTTCGTTTCGTCTGAATGGATGGATTTGGGATATAGGGTTTTTGTTGGGAGTAGTCGAAGTTGATTTACTTTGGAAATTACTGTATCAGGGAAATGGAAGCTGACAGAGGAGGAAATGGTTGCACGCGAAGGAGTATTGGTTCTGGAATGTCCCAAACATGTGGATCCTCCTCTGACTTAGCTGCAAGAAATTGTGGTTGTGGGGAAAGATTGTTGCTGTTGAAGGCAACTACATTGAAGAACAAAGGGAGACTGTTTTATAGATGTAGAAATTGGGCAGTAAGTGAGATAATGTTTTACTTATTGTGATGAAGTTTGTATTCGTGATTTGTAATTTCTTTTGCAGAGTAATTCAAGTTGTAACTACTTTGAATGGGTTGATGAAGGAGACTCGAAAATTGAAGGAAGCTTACAAAGGAGGAGTGAAGAAGTTGAAGTCTGTATTGAAAATGTTGTGTTGGATCTAAGGAAGAAGAAGGACAAGTTGAAGAGGAAATTAGAGCAAGAGAGAAAAAAGTTCAAAATGATGTTGGTCTTGTTTGTATTGTCATTATGGGCATTAACAGTGATGTTTTGTTTTATGTTTGTGCTGAAGATAAATTGTAATTAGATTGGTAATGTTGTGTTGTGGATGTACTTTCAAGTTTTAAATTGAATAAAATGTGGACATCATACGTGATTACGTTGTGTTATGTGCATTTCTGTTATGTGATTATAGTTGTTATTTTAAATCAAAGAGTTTTATAGCATAGTTTATAAAAATCAGTTACACTCAAAATGTCAACTAGTAAAAGCATTATACTGGTATGCGTAATTGAACCAGTAAAAGCATTATAAAAATGAAGTCTTGTACCAGTAAAAGCATTATAAAAATGAAGTTGCCAAGACATGTGAATGAAGTCTTGAACCAGTAAAAGCATTATAAAGAATGACCAAGTATCATTGGATGTGGATGGTTTATATAAAAATGTGACAAAAATACTTATAACATCAGAAAGCACAATGTGACAGCAGAAAGCACCAGTGTTGAACCTGATAAGGTTTTTGACTTATAACATCAATCTTGCAAGATTATTATGAGATGCCAACACCCTACTGCTTTGAAAAAAACTAATCCAACAAGTAATTTAAAGCACAATGACTGAAATGGACAGGGGACAATGAAGAGTAAAATGTCATCCAAGTTAAGGCATTGCATTCAACAAAACAACACAAGAAATTACAGAAGTGGTCCCCGAGCAGTTTAATTAACACAAGAAGTGGTCCCCTAGTACTTTAATTAACATTGGATGTGGTACACTATATGACAAACAAGTTGTCCAAAAAATACTGTGCCCATTACAAATGGTCTCCCGAAGTGGGTCCCAATCAGTACATTATAGCATTAAAAAAAGTCTGTGGATGTCAATTGCAACTGGCTTGAGACCCTAGAAATTGTGCAGCCAATCTTGAGGATGTTCTTCTTCCCCCTTGACGCATATGTGCAGCCCCTCTAAGTTGTGATGTTCTCTGACCTTGTGAGGTTGGTGCAGATGGTTCAGCAGCCGTTGCAGTTCTTCTTGCAGATCCTCCCCTTGCAGTTGATGCAGATCCTCCCCTTGCAGTTGATGTAGATCCTCCCCTTGCAGTTGATAAAGATCCTCCCCTTCCACCTGATGCACTTCTTGTTGCAGATTTTGTCCTTCCAATTGTTGCAGATCCTCCCATTGCAGATGTGCCTCTTGTGTCCTGTGAAAGGCTTAAGGTAGTTAGATTTGACATAAATATAAATAAATGAACTTGTAAATGACATGTTCAGGAGGAAATACCTTGCTTTTCTGCCCCTTTTTACAACTTCTTACATTGTGTCCATATGCATTACAACTTCTACACTTCATACCAATATTTTTCTTGGACAACTTTGAATGGCTGACATATTCATCAGCTTCTCTTCTTCTTAACTTTTTAGGCCTTCCAGGAGGTGTTTTATAAGTGGGTGGTAGTAGTGGGGCAGTGTCGGATGTAGGCCAAAGTTGTTGTCCATTGATTGGAATTATTTCAGGTGCATAACAAGTGTTATAAGCATGTTTCTTGTAATATGGATGAACATAATCTTCTGGGTTTTCTAATTTATAATGTATGGCAGCAACAGCATGTCTACAAGGTATTCCAACCAAATCCCAAAAGTAACAACTACAACTATGATTACTTAGATCAACTACAAACTTGTCCATTGTAAAGCCATGAGTGACCTCAAATTTAGCACCCCCTGCCCAAACTGGAAGCCAATTCCCACTCTTTTCAACTTCCTTATCAAGTCTTTTTCTCGGTTTAGGCATAACATCACCAGGATAGTTGATCACTTTTTCTCTAAGTGTTGCAAACCTACTCATAATATATGACCTAATCCATTCCATCATAGTAATTATAGGTTTGTCTCTTGCCAGCAAAATAGTACTATTAAATGACTCAGACAAATTATTGATCAACACATCACATCTAGGATAAGCACTAAATGCATGTTTACACCAAGATTTAGTTGGAATTGTCATTAACCAATTATAAGCATCACAATTCACAGTCTTCAACTCACCCATTTTTTTTTCCCAGTCTTGAAAGTATGTTGCCTTGGCAGCCCCCATCATAAGGTCTCTAATGAGTAGACCTCCACCAAATTTCTTCTTATAGTTGTTGTACAAATGCCTTAAACACAGCCTGTGCTCCACCCCATTCAAAATCTCATCAAATACTGCCATTAATCCCTGCCAACAAATGCCAACAGCCTTTACTAAAGTAACTTAACAATTTGAATAAAAGAGGGAATAAAAAACATATTGATGTATAAAGTAACTTACCTTTTGCTGATCCGAAATAAAGATCCACCGTTGACAATCTATTCCCCCAATATCACCCAGCAGCAGGCTCAAAAACCATCTCCATGTCTCTTTGCATTCATTTTCAACCACAGCAAAAGCTAGGGGGAAATATTGGTCATTAGGGTCTCTTGCCACTGCCACTAACAACTGACCTCCATATGTTGTCTTCAAATGACAACCATCTACCCCAATGAATGGCCTGCAACTACCTAAGAACCCCTCTTTACAACCCTCTAGACACATGTAAAATGCCCCAAACCGTGGTGGCAAAGTGGGTTGGGGTTGATTGACCTTAATCTTGAATGTTCCAGCCTTTACCCTTAGCAACTCAGCCACATAATCATACAAACGTCCATACTGTCGTTCTCCATCACCCACTAAAGAATCCATAGCAATTTCCTTTGCTCTTCCTGCTTTCCAAGGAGTAATTCCAACACTAAAGGACTTTTTGATTTCATCTATGATTTGGTTCACTGTCATGCCTCCCACATTGACAAATCTGTCTACCAATACTTGTGCAATCCATTGCACACTTGCACTTTTGTTACTAAAAACCCTTCCACACTTGTGACGTCCAACGAGAGTTTTCACTCTAAAAGTTTCCCTTCCTCCTACCTTGCTAGCCATAATTACAAAACCACATCCCTTTTTACAAACTGCCCTCACTCTCTTCAAATCATTCTTAACAAACTTCACTTCTTTGCCATTTAATACGCTATGCTCCTGTAGGGCACTTTTAAAATCTTTCAATGACTTAAACTCCATCCCCAATGTAAATTTGAAACTCTTAGTCATTTCATCTGCTCTGTACTTTGGAAACTTCCTCCTATTATCACTAATAGCCTCATCACTATCCACATTTGAAGACAATTCATCAGTATTGTAATCTTCATTTATCTCATGCTCATGGTGTCCAACATCTTCGTTAACCACAAATGACCCCTCACCACCACCCTTTCTTCTCCTCACACTTTTCTTCCTCTTTTTCATTGTACTCCACCTCTCTAAAACAGGATTAATATTTCTTCTTTCTTCCTCCACCCTCTGATCCTCCATCCCAAACCCATCATCATCATTTTCCATTCTGTTCTCTTCACTATCATCCACATTTTCCACCACTTCTTCCTCAACCACATTGCCCTCTTCCTCACCCCTCTATACATATTCGTCCTCAACATTCCCCTCTTCTTCTTCGTAATCCATTAGGACATCTTCTACTTCCACATTCCCCTCCACCTCACCAACATAACCATCTTCTTTATCAACTGTATCATCTTCTTCAGCCACATAAGCATGTGCTTCACCAACATAACCATCTTCTTTATCCACTGCATCATCTTCTTCAGCCACATAAGCATGTGGTTCACCAACATAACCAACTTCTTTATCCACTGCATGATCTTCTTCATCCACATAAGCATGTGCTTCACCAACATAACCAACTTCTTCATCCACAATAGCATCTTCTTCAACAACATATGCATGTATATCTTCCACCTCTTCTTCCATATTTACCTCTTCCTCCGTCTCCTGTACTGCCTCTTCACCAAAACACAAAAACTTAACTTCATCTGGCTGACTAGGTTGTACATGTTGGACATAGATTTCAACCTCATCATTATTTGCCTCTGCATAGTTAGCCAAGAACAGTGCTTCCCTGTCATCACTGAGTAATCTCAGGTTGTTCATCGCCTTTTGTTTTGCCCCCTTCCACCATAACTTGAACTCTGCATCATACTTGAATTCTTTAACATATCCCACTGCTTCAAAGTAAGACCACCTGTCCGGATCAATTCCTTTTATAACATGTATTTCTCCTCCCACATATTCTATTCCCTTATTCTTCACGAACTTCCCCATGTGATGCAGAGAAAAATCAAAAACCATTGCTAATCCTACATTATAAAATGCAAATTTTACTCACACAACGCACAACAAGCAATGGAGTGACAGTAAACATAAACGAAAATAACAAAATTACCTTCTCCGAATCGCCTTCCTGACACACACAATGCAAACGAACACTGGAGCAACAAAGTTATCAACCCTAATTGCGACTCACGTTCAAGATAAAACAAAGTTATCAACCCTCATCTTTGATTCACTTAAGAAGATCCAATCCCTTAGTAAGTATATAAGCCCTTATCTCCGTCAGCTCATTTAATCACTAATCAATTTCAATTTAAAATGTAAACACACGTGGCAAATGTTACAAACGATACATGTCATCCCACGTGCCTATACGTTAGCCACATCACCCGAATTTTAACGCCGTTTGTATTGGAGGACCAAAAATAATGGTTTCCTTAAGGACAGGGATCTAATCGTGCAAAGTTTGAAATAGGGACGAAAAATAAAAACGCTTGATAGTTCAGGGACTAAAAACATATTTAACCCTTAATTTAATATAGATATATGAATACTAAAAAAAGATAGTTTTTTCTCAAAGCATAATTTTATAATTAATTTACTAAAAAAATATTAGTACTAAGAAATTTTTTTGAGACATTATTTCTTTAAAACTTAAAACGAGTATTTTACCTCTTTTGTCATTGAAGTGCATTATATCTTAAAATCATAAGACTTTAATTATTTAATTAATAAGTATTTTGCTTTAGTCTTTCCTTTTAAATTTAAGCTTTAACTCCTAGATATTTCATCATTTTTCCTTTGATGAAAGTTACATAGTGAACTTGTTTTTTTTTAACCGATCACTAGTAAAAAAAAAACAGCTTTTAAATGCGTCTAATATGCTTTGGTTTTCAAAAAATCGAAGCATATTAAAACGCGATGACATTTTTGTAATTGAAGCGAACTTCTACATCTCAGTTAAGTAAGAACATAAGTCTATGCATTCTACTGTCTCGGTTATTTACGAAACCGAAGTATAAAACCCTCTAAGACAAAGTCCTACTGCTTCGGTCTTCTTCAAACCGATGTCATTGGTCATTTATGTTCGGTTTGCCTTCTAACCGAGGCATGTAGGTTATTTCTCGACATTTTCCTCCCACATCTTCAAAACGAGGTTTCTCTTCGTGCAAACCCTATTCTTCACCTCTGTTCGGGTTCTTCATCTCTCATCCAATATCTTTCCATTTTGGTCGTTTGAACCATTGAATATCTCTATCCCACCGATTAAATGTCTTCCTTCACTGATTAGTTACTTCCTTCTTCATTTTCCACCGATTGAAACTTCCTTCATCGATTATTTTCCCCTTTTCATCTTCCATGGCCACTTTCACGAAGCTTCGCTATCATGGATGGTGACCTATCTACCGTCATCGCCAAGCTCAAAGGATGGCAGCGCAACGACAAAGGTGCGACCCATGGGGGTCTCGTGTTCGGGCAACAACGGCGACTGTGACGACGAAATACTTCAGAGCTTGCGACATTGGTGGCGTGTTTGCTGTTTTCGTCTCGCGGCAGAGGAGGTTAGAGATCTGTTCTTGGTAGTGACAACCTTTCTCAATGGAACAACTCGCGAAGGTGCTTCGTGGATTTGCGTGTGGTGTTTGTTGCCGCCAAAGGATGGCAGATCTGGTTCGCGTAGGCGAATGTCGTTTAGTTCTGGGGGTTTGTCGTTTTGGGGCTTGAGGTCTTGGTGGAAAAGGTTGGAGAGGGTGCTGCAGACGCGGACGTCGTAAGATTTGTGTTGGGGTTCGAAGGAGCTAGAGAAAGGTTCATTTTTGGAGGCGGAAAAGGACTTTGTGCGACATATCTCCAGGAGGGCAGGTGGGCGAAAGAAGGCTTTAAGGGCGGCAGCGACAGTGGATGAAGGTTTGCGAGCAGTGGCAAGGTTGTTGTTGTTGGGGTCGAGGAGGGCGAGGCGTTCGTAGAGGCATGAGGGACAGAAGTTGATGAAGGCTTCGTCAAGGTGGCGGGGGTAGGAGGTGGAGGGACGATGGGCCTACGGCGGTTGGGGTGGCGGGGACACTCTTATTTTCTATTTTTCTAGAGCTCTTTCTTCTTGATGTTTGTTTGTCTTTTATGTGGGCTAGAGATCTTAAAGAAGTTGAATTGTTGACATCAATTGTTCTTAAATTATGTTAGCTCCTACTTGATTTTCTATTGTTGTGTCATCAAATGTTTGTTAATGCTATGGTATCAGGTGCTGGTTTTGCTGGAGGAAGGATAAGCCTTGGAAGCCTAGAAGTTTTGAAAATAAGGAATTTTGAGAGGGTTTGGAGGAGCAAAAACTCACATGGTAAATATCAAGCTTTTGTATTTTACAAACCTTTGGAGATTCCAGATGATTTTTTCTGCCTTGGTCACTATTGTCAGTCCAACGACCCGCCATTGAGAGGACATGTTCTTGTGGCTCGTGAAACATCTTTTGAACCCGAAGCAGAATCTCCAGCTCTTAAAAAACCAATTAACTACTCTTTGATATGGAGTGTTGATTCACCACATGATGGAAATGCTTATTTTTGGTTGCCAAATCCTCATTGGGATACAAAGCAATGAGCATAATGGTTACTAACAAACCAGATGAACCTGAAGTTTAAAAAGTTAGATGCGTATGAGCCGATCTGATAGAAACTTGTGAGACATGTGATCTATTACTATCTATGAACTCAAAGTTTTAAAAAACATCATTCAAGGTTTGGAACACGAGGCCATGTGAAAGATGGATGTGGAGTAGAGGTGTATTAGTTGGTACATTCTTTTGTAGCACCTATTCTGACAACAAACAAGTGAAAGATATTGTTTGCTTGAAGAATCTTGACTCCACCTATTATGACAATAAACCCCTTTATTGATGAAAGGTTGACGAAAAAAAAACCCTTCTACTGCCTCGGTTCACTAGCAACCGAGGCAAAAACTCTAGCGAAAAAAAAGTAAAAATAAAGGAACATCCTTTACTAGCTTGATTGCATTTGAACCGAGACAAAAACATATATATTTTTGTCTCGGTTCAAAACTGAGACAAAAAGTGGTAGTCTTTTTGTCTCGCTTGTATATACCTCGGTTGTGAAACCGTTACGGATAAACGAAAATAATCGCTGTCATTTTCCTTTGCTGCACTAGTAAATTGAACAAAACTATTTTTGGAACCATGTCAAAAATTTGATTCACAAGGAAATAAAATCTGATACTAAGTTTACTAATAATCATGATGGAGGGTCAAGTGGTCGAGAGATTAAAATGAAAAAATGAAAAGAAAACAATATAACTTCTTCACATACATAACATTATGAAAGAAAGACACCTTAACATAGAAAAAAATACATAACATTTACTTAAATATCTTTGTTTTTGTTGAATTTTCGAGAGCTTTAATGCAGGAGAAAACTATTGAGAGAGAAAAAAAATCAATTCTAGGATAATCGATTTTGTCCGGTTTAAATGTCGAGAATCGTTTTTGGTAATTTGGGAATCGATTCTCTCCGTGTATAGGAATCAATTTTGCTTCTATAAATATGGGAATAGATTCCGTTCCGATTTTTGGTAGTATGGGATTCAATATTTATTTATTGATTTTAAAAGCATCATTTCACCCAAAGTAGCTTTTAGATTCGTGACACCAATTTTACCAACGGAGAGTGTTTACATTTTATATATCAAATAGTTAAACTTTACCGAGTAAGGCAACGTAAGGCAACGTGATATTGTGACATCCCAAAATATATAGCAATGTATATATGTAGAATGCATCAATTATAATAATAGAAAGCAGTTAAGAGTACACAATAGATAGGATTAAGGAGTACAGTTATCCAAGTCTGGCTGGGAAGTTTTAAAACTTAAGTACAAGTTCATAATTCTCCAAAATACATGATTGAATAAAGGTTCAATGGGACCTAAAGAGTATTTCCAAAATACAGATCATGATAAAATGAAGGCTAGAAGTCTTTCAAAATAAAGAGCTATTTAAATTAAGAGCTAGTAGAAATCCTAAGCACTAGGGGCTGGGTCTTCCTCAACTTCCAAAGCTTGCTCCAAAGGTACATCATCACCTACTGCTCACATCCAAAGGATTGGATGATCATCGCAAGGGGGAAAGCAAACACATGCAACACATACAAATGCAAGGGTGAGCTAGGTCTCAAACAATCATACAATTCATTTTCAATCAATCTAGTATTTCCCAGAATATCCATACACACATAAACACCTTAGTCATCATAAACGTAAGCATTTATTTCATAAAACTCATCAAGACAAGCATCCTATCATGTTAAGACTCTAGACACGTCCGGACTTGGAATGAATGTAGAGCTGGGGCAGGTTGTGCACTTGTGGTGGCCCCTACTGCTTTGCAAAGCCATTGCCGAGGGGTTTCACCCGACCACACACAAGGCTAGTCCGTTACCGCGGAATAGACCTCCAGTGATAGCGTCTATCCTAAGACCTCCCACTACTCTCACCACACACGTCAATCCTCTCTAAGTGAGAATGAGAGACTGTTAGAGTGTTAGGGATAACCCTCATATGAAAGCCTCTTACATTCATTCAATACACTAAATGATCTCACCTAGAGATCTTACTTTCATATTCAATCCGACCACTTTAAATCATAGGATATACCTCTTGAATCAATAATTCCTCACAAAGTTTCACACCAATCAAGACTTTTGATCATTTCATAATTCCTTTGAACCAAAATCAAACCAAAATATACACGCTAAAGTTGCCACCAAGTAATATAGTTCTACAATCCCAAAATAAATAATAGTTCATCATTTCTCTATGAATGCCTAAGACTACATTACAACCATTTATACTTCTATCATTAATCAGCAAGGATGACCCTAATACAATCATATGTCTAATAGCTTCTTCCTTTCAATATTTAAAGTTAATAAAATTAACAAAAAGTGAAACTATCTACATGCTCACACTAAAATATTTAAAGTCATACGTCAATAAAATTAAAAGGCCTCTGGAATGTAATTTCTAATACACCAAAAATATATTTTCTTAAACCATCATGGCTTAAATAAAATATGTTAATTAAATTTTTATGATTTAAGTTTACGTAAACAAAGAAGACTAACGTATTAAAGTAACTAAATTTGATATTTAACAAATTATTATTAAAAACAAATACCCTCACGACCCTCCCATATCCTTCTTTTTATAACTTATCCAATTCTTTAAAACCACCAATTTATACTTACGAGAATGCTACAGAGATCTCATTTCCAATCATTTATAAACAAAAATATAAGGTTGTCTACCACTAGCTTCTTATTTCCGTACCTAGTGAAAATTTCCTGTAGCATCTAACTACAATCCTCACTATTTTACTCTAAATTCTATACCACTTAACTTTATCTCTATCTCTGCCTTTTCTAAAAGTAATAAACCATATTCATGCTTATGCAACTATTCAAAAATTCTGAAATAAATCTCTTAGTCAATACATCTTCTATAGGCAAATAAACTAGATGAAAACCACACATTACTTATTACATCCAGGTTCAACCAGTATTTATTTTTAAAGAGAAACAACATCTTCAAAAGTGAAAATACAGTACCAAGACTGCTGCAATCAGAATATTCAAGCTTAAACTAATTGCTTTTTAGTAAGATTCAACAACATTTTCTGGTGCAGAAATTTTAAGACAGCAGCATTTTTTTTTTCTGCAGAATTTTAATTTAACACAGCAAGAAGTTTGCAGAATTTATAACAGCTAACAACATGCCTTTTCGACAGCAATCAAAAATGATCTAGGTGCAATACAACATCCAAACAACAAGGTTTTCTTGTGCAGAAACAATAATTAAAATAATGTGGAAGAAAGAAATAATTAAACATATGCATTCTTTCACAATTTCTACAAAATCCATCTCATGCATACAAGGATTTCACAAGACATAAATAAAAAGAAAAACTCAGC
This sequence comes from Vigna umbellata, assembly GCF_029865625.1. NCBI lineage: Eukaryota > Viridiplantae > Streptophyta > Magnoliopsida > Fabales > Fabaceae > Vigna > Vigna umbellata. The sequence continues at coordinate 8,021,469 of NC_142168.1, forward strand.
TCCCCTTACCTTAAATTTCCAGCATTTAAACTCAAGAGGAAATCCAAAGGCACTCTAGAAAAATTGACAGCACCTATATTTCACCAAATGGTGATAGAAATTAGTCTCTAAAATAAGTTTAGGGTTAAGATTTTGGGGAAAAATCACAAGTGAACTACATGCAGCAAAATTTGCTACATGATCACAGTTCAAAAAGGGGAAAGTTACTTACCCTACGAAATCGCAAATGCAATCGGTGAAAATTGGAGCCCTTGATGCAAAGATCGCCTAGACGTCTACGGAATGGGAATCCAGTGACTCAATGGAGGGGAAATCTAGAGAGAAGAATGGGTTTTGGAGAGGACAATGTTAGAGAGATGTTTGAAGGAGAGAAAATGAAATGTAAGTTTATGAAAATGTCTTCAGAAACTGTATTTAAGTTTTATTTATTTATTATTATTTATTTTTAAGGTTATTACAGATATACTGATAATTATTCACAAAAAGATAAGTGATTAAATAATAATAATAATAATAATAATGATAATAATAATAATAATAATAATAATAATAATAATAATAATAATAATAATAATAATACAACTGAAATTTATTCCTATAAATCTCTTTTAATTTTCATTTTATTTTTCTAATTTTAATGTTTTTCATTTTAAATAATAACTCCATTTTATTGTAACTTAATTTTTATTATTTATATTTAAATTTATATCAACAGATTTAATAAATATTGATAGTTCTCAAATAAAATATTAAGAAAAAAATCTTTTATAATGAACTATTAATTAATTCTAGGTATCTCTAACAATAAATCAATAATTTAAAATATTTTTGTTGCATATTCTAGATAAACACCAGTTTTTGTATATATTTATATAAAAACGTAGGATGATCTATTTTAGAAGTTAGAAGTCATCTCACAATTTTGACTTTTAAGTATTTCAATTAATTAATAAATCGAATATTACAAAAAAAACCTTTTTTATTAATAAAAAATAGATAAAGAAACTTTTATATATATATATATATATATATATATATATATATATATAAGTAAATATAGCTAAAAAATACATCTATTCTTTAATTATTTAATAAAAATGTATCTGCATATGTTTAAATTAAGAAATAAAATATATTATGTATAAAAAAACACAAATTTCTATGAATATTCATTTAAAATAATTTTATCTATTGAAATATTTTTTTAAGTTTATCATAACCATTGTATCGTGTGTATATATATATATATATATAAACTTTTATCTCAAATTCATTCAAATTATATTATATATATATTTTTAATTCAAACAATTCTAATTTCACCAACTTTTCGTCTAAAATTTATTTCTCAACAAATATTATCCTGAAAGATTATTAGACATCAAGAAATGGGTCATGTTCATCTCTTTTATATATGTACCAAAAAAATGAATGTCTTTATGATGTAATGAAAATATTTTAAAAATAGCGTAAAATAAGAAATACAAAATAGGAAGTTTCCGAGTTTGGAGCGAAAAGATTGAACATGAATAGTCTAAGTCAGTGATTTGACAAGACAAGTTTAATTTTTGTTTAATAAAATATTGAAAGTAGCTGACTAAGCACTCATACTCACACTTCACCGTTGGCGCTGACTCACTCTGACTAGGATTTCAAGTTCCTTATTTTATTAATTAGTATTTGATTTTTTTTTTAAATTGGATATGAAAACGAAAATAAATATGTTTATGATGGTTTATTTTTGTACTCATATTTTTTTTTAATTATTAAGACACTTTTGGTCTGATGGTTTTATTTTTTCATTTAAAAAAAATAACTACATAACTTTTTATTTTTTCTATTGATGAATTCAAAATTTATTTAGATTTTTAAAATATGTTTTTCCTGTCACAAATTCTATTATACGGTTTTTTCTTTTTCTTTTTGTTTTTATAATAGTATTTTATATTTTAAGAAATATAAATGTTAATTTTATTAAATTAAATATTTTTAAAGATATAGTTAAGATATATTGTTTCTATTTTTTTAATATTTTTTATTTTTATATTATGTTAAGACCTAATTTAAGTTTTGAGACTTTAATTTAATTAAAATATTTCAATTGAGTTTTTATTAAATTTTTGTAGACTATTAAACAATAAAAAAGTGTATATTTATCAATTGAGTGTTTAATTTTCATGTAAATTGACTGACGTGGTTGTTGTCTTATCCAATTATCTTGCTTAGTTGTTACATATAATTTTGTCTTAATATTACACGATATAGTTTTTATGCTAAACATAATAGGTCTTTTTATTGTTCAATGAAGGTGAACAAAAATAAAAAAGAAAGCAAAATCAAACTTAAATGCATTGTTGGGAGATTACAAAACAAAGGTGGAATTAGAGTCGTGCATGAGAAACATTTAATAACAAGGTTCGAAAATTTGTTATGACTTACTTGAATTTTAGTTTCTTTGTTGTTTTAGTTATATACATTTATTATGAATTTTCTACCAAGACTATACTTAAAAATTAAAAACTATTAAATTATGAATATTACTTAATTACAAAATTAACTTATAGAATTTATTATTTATACTAATTGAATAAAAAAATAGGTTATTCCCTTGTATATGTAACTAAAGGAAAAAATTATAAAATAGATAATTTTTATTGAATTTTTCTGTAGGCTCACAAGCCAAATATTATTAAGGATAGGTTAGATAAACTAGCATGTATTTTTTATGTAGGGCAGACCAAATCCATTATTTGCGAGAAATGAGGAATGGGCTTAAACAGGCAGGGCAACCCGTATTGTCATCCTTAACATATTCATACTTGGCCTAGTGATCTCGGTCACACCTAGTTTAAACTCTAACTAGTCCTACATATGCTCATTAGGCTAAATCGGGGCCTACGACGTCAAGATTCAACTATACCCAGGCTTGACTTTGCACAACATGGCTCAAATTGACCTAACTTTTCCTATGTGTGGGATGACCTCACTTGACCTTAGTCTAGATTGACTTAGCTCAATCTCATCCAAGATTAACTCAGTTCAACAATGGCATGTAGGCTTAGTCCATTTCGACATGGGCTTAGACTGACTTTGCTCAACTAGGGTTTCAGATGATTCAATTCAACCTTAGTTTAGCCAATTCTTCTCTTGTTTAAGCTTGGATCAACTTGACCTGATCTGAGCACATGATGGTGTTGCTCCACTTAGTATCTAGTTAACTTGTCTCAAATTAGCCCTAATTGACTCAGTTGGTCCTTAACTCAAGTTGATAAATCTCTACCTTTATCAAAGTTAACTTGACTCAAGTCAAGTTTGACTTAACCTGGTTTTGTGTCTTAATTCTATTAACCCAACTTAACTTGACTTTGGCAATGAGTGTCTTGGCCTGACTTAGGGAAAATTCGACTTGATCTCAATAGGTTAGGACCTAAGCTGATATTGGAGGGTTACTCCCTACACCACCTCACATTGCTCCCTGCACCACCACATACCAAAAATACCCTTCTTCAACGAATGTCAACATCTGTTAAAGGATTTTTTGAAAACTTCGACGAATGTCCATATCTGTTGAAGGCTTGAAAAATCCTTTAACGGATGTCGACAATCGTTGAAGAATATTTCAAGCATTAAACGGATGTTGACATCCGATGAAGATAAAATCTGCATACTGTTGGTAATTTTATGCACTCCACTAGTTTAAGAAATGGTGAGCTGAACTACGAGAATAAGAAAATAAAATTTCACTAAGTTGTCAGATGTTCTTTAATTGTTGCTACACCAACAATTATAATATTATTAATGCAACACAAAATAAAAAAATAAAATTTTATAACTATCAACTTGTATTATATTATTAATGCTACACCAGAAAATAAAATTATTATATTATTATATTACTAATGTTACACCAGCAATTTCTTCAAGTATTATATCTATCAACTTGTATCTTAAACTATTGCATTACTAAGCTGGAAGTCATGCTAATAACCAACGGTACCTTATTACTGAGTTGGAAGTCATGCTAATAACCAACGATACCTTTATATGAAAAGAGAATATAAGGAGAGTGTGAAGTTGTTACAACGGATGTCGACGTTGAAGTTGAACTGGTTTATTTTATTACAACGGATGTCGACATTCATAGAAGGCTTGAAAAATTCTTCAATGAAAGTCGATATCCATTGAAGGATTTTTCGAAAACTTCAACAGATGTCGGCATCCATTTAAGACTTGAAAAATCCTTCAACGGATGTTGACATCCGCTGAAGAAATTTTCCGTTAACGGATGTCGACATCTGTTGAAGAAAAGAAGTGGGGGTGTAGGATTTTTTAAAATATAAAGGACAGTTTTGGAATTTTTTAAAAATGTGGTGGTACAGGGAGCAATGTGGGGAGGTGTAGGTTGTAACCCTCTTGATCTTAACAAGACTATGATAATTTGGTTTTAGCCCAACTTGAAAAAATGTGGGCCAACCTCAAATGAAATAAACTTAGAGTCGGTCTAACTTAATTGAATGTTAGCTCATTCTAACTCAATAAGACTTGAGCCTAGGATGACTTGTCTCAAACTGGACCTAAATCAACTTGACTTAATTTGGACTTGGGTTGATGCAACTCGACTTAGCTATAAACTGACTTAATTAAAGTGAGCTCAAATTGACTTTACTTGACTTTAACCTAGGTTTACTTAACATAACCTTGCATGAACACAATATAATTACCTTTCTTATACATGGTTGGATCTTGTTTCAGGTACGGTGTTGAGGTCCCACACAAGACACTCCAAGTTGTCCTGAAGACCGAATGAGCTCTTTACTGGTCCTCCATAATCCAAGTTACGTTGTGTGCTCTCTTCACTAGTGTAGAATTAGGCTTTAACGTCACCCCGTAGACGTCAGACCAAAAAATAACCAACGTAAATTATTGACCGATGGCATTTTGGAAAATAAGTGGGAATATAGACGTCTGTTAGGCGGGGGCCCATCGTCTATAATGTTATAGACGTCGGGCCCCCCTTTAACAGATGTGTATATGCCCATCGTCTATAATGTCATTTTTTCCAGCCTTAGAGACGTCCGATCCCGCCATCCCGACGTCTATATTCGATTATAGACGTTGGTGTCCCTCCCAACCGACGTGTATATGTCTGATAGATAGATGAAAACTCATTTTTTTCAGTCTTAGAGACGTCCGATCACGTCATCCGTCGTCTAAATGGCCTGATGAAAAGTTGTTTTGGACGTCATATTAGCGAGGGCCTTGACGTCTAGGCCAGAATAGACGTCGGTTCACCTGGGGAGCCAACGTCTAATTTGTTGTTGAATCATACATCAAACCCGCTGTTACGAGCACCACTTCATCGTCTTCCTTCTCGCCTTTTCTCTTCGCGGCATTGCTTTTCCATGTGCATTTTTGTCTCTTTTGAACCATTTAAATGTACTTTTATTCCGATTATATTAGTCTTTGCTTGATTATCTTTCATTTGAACCGATTAAAATGAGTTTTTGTTGTTTTTGGTGCAGTTTTTCTAGTGTCTTTGGGTAGTGTTGTACCTCATTCTCTCTTTGCTAGTTTCCTCATAAGAAAAGCTTGCGTCTTTTGGATGTCTTATAGCATTTCAACCCAAAACCGAACTTCGGTTCTTGCCTATTTCTATTCTTACCATTCGTTTTCATTGGCGGTTTTAATGGAATTAGGCAATGACCCAGATTCGGTTTTCGTTGAAATGCCATAAGAGATCCAAAAGATGCAATCTTTTCTTTGACGAAACTAGCAAAGAAAGAAGGTGCTACTACGCTACCTAAAGACACGAGCTGCAGTAGACGTCGGTTAATGCAATGTTCGATTTTTAAAGGGCTCCATAGACGTCGGACAATGCAATGACCAACGTCTATGGAGCCCCTTAGACGTCGGGGGTCATGCAGTAACCAACGTCTATAAAGACGTCAGACCTGTTGGAGTCCGACGTTTGATTAACGTCACCCACAAAGACGTCGATTCTGGAGCTGATGTTAAAAGGCCAAAATAGCAGACGTTAAATGCCCTTTCTGCACTAATGTTTTCTCCTTCTTGTCCAAGCCATGTGGGAGGGTATATGTTAAAGGTATTTCGACGTTCAAGTCAATGACTTTGCGTAATAATGTTGTGATAAAGATGAATAATCAGAATTAATTACCTTACCTCCTCTCTCAAACATATATTTATAAATCTTATAATGGGCTTACTATTAGGTCTGATTAATTAATTACCAATAAATGACTTTCATTATTTCTACTAATTTTCAATTAATGATTATTATTATATTATCAATTAATGACTCTGAACCGATCGATTCTTTTCTCGTTGAATGGTCGACCGCTCGATTCTTGACTAACAGATGATTACACAGTATAGATTATATAACAATTTAGATACACATTGGATTTTAAATTTTTAAAATATAAAAAGTTTTAAAAACCCATCACACAAATGACAAAAACTGAAATAATATACAACAATATATTAAATTAGATAATTAGGGAGTCCACTGTATAATATGAATATCATTAATTTTTTTAATCTTTCTTGTGGTAATTATATTTTTTCTTATCTTAATATTTGTTTTTTGTACAAATTCAAATTAGTAACGTGTATCATATAAAAGTTAATATTATAATAATGAACGTAAACTATTTATCTTGACAGTTTTGTTATTTATAAAATAATTACGGTGGTTTATGGGTTCTATAGAAATCAAGGTAGATATAGTGGTCAATTTACTTCATAATCAAATTTCTTGATTCGTAGTATGCTAAGTTAAAAAATAATATCTGATTAAAACATGACAAGTCAATTTATGATCGAGTAAAAATATGTTAACTTAGACTAAGAAAAAAACAAACGAATTTGTGACTGAATAGAAATAGATTCACTAGTGGTCAAATAAAAACAAATCGACTTATGAGCATATAAAACAAGTCTATGTGTGATTGAGTAGTATAAATCAATTTATGACTAAATAACATAGATCAACTTATAACTAGATAGATAAAAAAAGTGACAGTATAATAAACCAAACTACATCCTAAAAATTGACCCATTTTGAATTTTGAGTCTCAGCAAAGTTCATCATTTTTTACTGTAAAAAATCACACAAACCAATCATAAACATAGTCCAATGGATTTGATGATCTGGGTGAAAGGAACAACAACCTTTGATTCAATGCATAGGAACATTTGTTCATATATCACGTTTCAATCAATCGTTACCACGATTGGTTGGTCTATACTTTCCACAAGTGGGTGTAGTTTGACTCCACTGAATACGAGGAATATTTTGTGTCATATTCAATTCAAATCTTACTATATAATAATAAATAATATTTTACTGTTTAGTTTTGCTAATGTAATGTGCACGCAGCTACGAGTTTAAAGCACTATGTTAGTGAACAAAAAACAATTATCTCTTGCATAATATCTTCTCACTAATTAAGAGTGATATATTCGGTGGTAAAGTTACTTTTATAAATTTTTTATTTTAATTTTTTTATCTCTTTTATTATATCTTCCCGTTAATCATCTCTTATGATTTTAAAGAATATATATATATATATATATATATATATATATATATATATATATATATATATATATATATATATATATATATATATATATATATATATATTCTCGTTAATTTTATCTCCTTTTTCATCTTGGTAATTCAACTTTATCTCCTTTATATCACAGTTTATTATACATAATGAAGAAACATCTTTAAACTTCTAATCGACATAATATGTGTTTCAGTAGATTTTTACGGGACCGTTAGACTAACCTGTTCTGATGCGTTTTCTTTTCATTTGAAAGCTGAGATCGTCTGAGCTGCTTAACTTTTTTTTGTCGGAGTCGTTCGGTTGATTTTCGCTTGGGCTGTTCGGTCACATCAGTCTGAGCTAATCAGTTGCCTTCGTGCTCCGGGAGGAGGTACCTGCAAAAGATACTCCGACGCTCAAGTTAGGCGTGTGATTTGAAGAGTCTTGGCTCTTGGTTGAGTATTCAGTGAAGGATTATCACTACTGAATGTTTGGGTGTTATGAAATGTGAGTTGAATGTATGTTGAACATACCTGGCTTGTAGCCTTGGTCTTGTATTTATAGGTTATCACAAGCCTAATAAAATATAAACAGACTTACCTTAAAATCTGGTTGGTTGCTCATAAACAACTTTATGAATATCTTTAATCAGATATCTTTGATTTTATCTTTTGTTGGATTATTGGCCTAATAATAGCTTAAGCGCGGGTCCAATTGTGACCCAATTTTTTACCTGAGTGGATGGATCGAACTAACCGTTCGGTCTCCACTAGGTACGAAACATTATGCCCCCAAGTTCGAGTTAAGCGTTCGGCTTTAGCCGTGGTTAACTATAGGACTTATGAGTTTGAGGGTGGTTGTTTTCCCTATAGGGAGGAGCTTGCTTTCCATGTGCTTTACGTCGTTGCTTCTTCTTTGAGCCGGACAGTTTAAGCAGTGGATGTAAAATGAACTTAGTACCTGAGGCCATGAAAGATCGAGAAGTGTAGGCCGAATGGCCGAATACCTGAAGCCGAGTGGCCGAACACCTATGGACGAAAGCGAGTGTTCATTGAGAATGTTTCCCACCGCTCGGTTTAGGACGAGAGCGAGCTTTCACTTAGAACGTTTCCCACCGCTCGGTTTAGGACAAGAGTGAGCGTTCACTGAGAACGTTCCCCACCGCTCGGTTTAGGACGAGAGTGAGCGTTCACTGAGAACGTTCCCCACCTCTCGGTTTAGGACGAGAGTAAGCATTCACTTAGAACGTTCCCCACCGCTCGGTTTAGGACGAGAGTGAGCGTTCACTTAGAACGTTCCCCACCGCTCAGTTTAGGACGAGAGTGAGTGTTCACGGAGAACGTTCCCCACAGCTCGAATTGAATTAGAAGTTTTTCGGATAACGTCCCTGGGTTTTGTTTACGAGTGTGAAAGTTCGTTGAGAACTTTTATCACCGCTTGATTTGGACCAGGTGTTTTTCAGATAACGTTCCTGGGTTTTGTTTACGGGAGTGACAGAACTTTTATCACCGCTCGGTTTGGACCAGGTGTTTTTCAGATAACGTCCCTGGGTTTTGTTTACGAGTGTGACAGTTCGTTGAGAACTCTTATCTCCGCTCGGTTTGGACCAGGTGTTTTTCGGATAACGTCCCTGGGTTTGTTTACGAGAGTGATAGTTCGTTGAGAACTTCTATCACCGCTCGGTTCTTGCCCTCCTCTTGGATGAGTGGTCTGCATGGTCCTATCACCTGTAATGTGAAGCCGAACGACTGAATAACAATGAGGCCGAACGACTGAACATATGTGATTGAAAAGAACTTTCTGACTTTATTCATACCAAAAGTGTAAACACGTAAGTCTTGTCAAAATAGTTTAATTGAAATAAAACATGACATCAAAATTCAACTTATGTAAACTTGAGATGAGTTGCATTCCTAATTGTAGGAAGGACTTTTCATCATATCTTCTAGTCGATACGCCTCAAGATTGTGCGGTCAGAGCTATGGTTGCGGCTGCGACCCCGCCTATGTTTTCGCTCCTCCTTTCTATGCGGTCGTTCGGTATTTCTTTGTGGAGACCTTGACGAGCTTCTTATCCGTGACTGATCCGTCTTTACATACTTACGGAGATGACCCTCTCGAATAAGCTTCTCGAGGTCATTTTTAGTGTTACACACTCTTGAGTAGTATGTCCCCGGTTCTGATGACATTGGCAATGCTTCCTTCCATTCGCGTTTCTAGTGTAACAACATTTTTTACCAAGAGGAGGTCAGCATTAAGGGCTTCATTCAAAATTTTTGCCATCGACGCATTAAGCGTTGTATAGTGAGTAAACTTGGGCGTTGGAAAAAAATCCTTTGAACGAAGGATCTTACCTTTCCCGCTACTGCCTGCAAAAGCTTCCTGCTATTGTTTCTTCCTTGAGCTCCTCATGTCCTCCATACGAACAAACTCAGTTATCCTTTCCTGAAGTTCATCCATTGTTTTTGGTGGTCGCGCATATAGTTTGTCAACAAAATATCCTAGCCTTAGACATGAAGGCAGGTTGCTGATGATAAAAGTGTGATTAACATCTTTAACTCGTCGTGCGACTTCATTATACCTTTTCGTAAAGACTTTCAAAGTTTTCCTTTTCTCATGTTTAGTATTTACCAATTCCGCTGGTGTTATCTCCTGTTTCCGATTGGAGGCGTATTGCCTTCTAAAGAGGGTTTCTACAGTGGCGAAGCAATCCACTGTGTTTGGGGGAAGAGTGTTATACCACTCCAATGCTTCATCCTTGAGTGATAAGGAGAAGGTTCTACATATGACCAGATCATTGTCCGTGTAGAACGCCATTGCATTGGTGAAGATCCTAAGATGATTGTCGGGATCCGTTGAGCCATCATACCTCTCTAATACCGAAGGATTCTTCTCTGTCATTGGAGTTTGCATGATGGTCGCCGTAAAAGGAAGTAAGCTGGTTGGCCGAACGGTTTGGATGGGCGAAGGTCATCTCCTTCCTCAACCGTTCGAGTTGGTGTGTTGGGATGGCTGTCGATAACGACTTCCCTCGTTTCCATTCACGTGGTTTGAGGCAAATCGCTCGGTATGGACTCATTCTGCCCTTAGCGCCGCAATCTCCGCTGCGTGCTTTTGCTGCATTTATTGTTGTGCTTGCGCCTGCGCCTGTATGGTTCTTGCATGTGCTTGTATCTGTGCTTGCATCTGCGCTATCAAATCTCTGGTATTATGTTGTCCGTCCATGCTCCTCGTGGTCACCATCTGGGCGTCTTTTGCTTGCTCTCGGCCCCATGGTGAGTGCCAAAATGTTTCGGTAGATTTTTACGGGACCGAGAGACTGACCTGTTCTGATGCGTCTTCCTTCCATTTGAAAGCTGGGATCGCCTGAGCTGCTTGCCTTTCTTCTGTCGGAGCCGTTCGATCGATTTTCGTCTGGGTCGTTCGGTCACGTCAGTCTGAGCCGATCGGTTACCTTCGTGCTCCAGGGGGAGGTACCTGCAAAAGATACTTCGACGCTCAAGTTAGGCGTGTGATTTGAAGAGCCTCGACTCTTGGTTGAGTATTTAGTGAAGGATTATCACTACTAAATGTTTGGGTGTTATGAAGTGTGAGTTGAACGTAAGTGGAATGTACCTAGCTTGTAACCTTGGTCCTGTATTTATAGGTTCGAGCTTAATAAAATATAAACAGACTTACCTTAAAATCTGATCGGTTGCTGTCTTATTAATATCTTTAATCAGAAATTTTTATTTTCTACTGGATTATTAGTCCAATAATAACTTAAGCGTTGGTCCAATTGCAACCCAATTTTTATCTGGACCGAACTTTAATGTTAATCTTCGCTCTCCACTTATTTATGACAATTTTTTTGTACGTTTAATGCTGTTATATATCAAAATTAACCGCAATATTAAGATTTTATTACCGCACATAAACTAATAATTTAACTCAGGAAAAACCCAAAAAAACAAAATAACCCTTTCATGTTCCTAAAACATTGTATTGTTATGGGTGCATTTATTTCCTGGAACGCATTAATATATCATTGACGAAAGAGAGAGCAATAATTGTTTTTAAACAAGTACGGCTGTAATATTTCATAATATATTACAAATTATGTTTATATATATATATATATATATATATATATATATATATATAATATTTACAATTATTATTAAAATGAATAAATTTATAATATTAAACTATTTGTGATGACTAAAACGATGTAAAATAGCTTTTGACATAGAAAATAAATAAGGTAATTCTTCGTAATTTTTTCGAGTAACGTTATATTATAAAAAAAAATATGTAGTTATAAGAAAATGCTAAATACAAATATGCATTTAATACCACCAAACTATAAATCACATCAAACATTTATCATGTATTCTCTCTAATCCTTAGTATATAACACTTCTAATATCACATACCAATAAAAACAACTACTTTAATAACATTTTTAAAAACTCCAAAATACCAAATTAATCTTCATTATTAATCAGGTTTAAACTTTTGTACTCACCATTTATTAATATAACATATAACATTAATACAAAAAATAAATATCGAAAATATTTGTTATAAGTAAACAAAATAAATAAGTTATAAAATTGAAAACAATTAATTAGTAATAAAATATTTATAATATTAAAAAGATATATCAGAGAAAAATATAATGTAAGGAAAGGGTGACAATAATAATATCACAAAAAATAATAATAAATAAGGGAGCGTTGTTTACTGCGGGTTCCTCGCAACAGCGCCAACAGCAAAATTTTGTTGTACGCCGTTTTGGAATCAGAGGGAGAGAGGGAAAAACCCCTAAATTCGTTCGAAACGGCGTCGTATTGACCTTCTCATTCTCCTTAAAAGGAGGAATAGAAGAATCCCAATAAGCAAAGAGATTCTGAAAATTATAACTTCTTCATTGTCTCTGTTTTCTATATAATACACATTCAATAAAAATCCAATCTTTCATATTTTCGAGAGAGATTCAAACAAACCGCATTGGGCTTGGAACAACCAACGATGGGGTTGATCGTGGAGGTCGAGAACGGCGACGACAACGACGCCGTTCTGGTTCCGCCCCCTAACTTCGCCATGGTCGAGGACTGCATTTTCCGATCCAGCTTTCCTACCTCCTCCAATTTCCCCTTTCTCCAAACCCTAAACCTTCGTTCCATCATGTTCGTCTCTCCTTTCCTTCATTTTTCATTCTTCAAGATTCTTTCACGCTTGAAGTCATTTTTTCCCCTTCCGCTCCCCTCAAATAAAAAATTAAATTAAAGAATTCTGTAATGTGTCTCATATTTTGATTTTTCCGCAGATTTTGTTGTGTTTTTTAATGTTTAAGCGTGAAACTTAAATACGAGGTTGCGAATTGGTGCAGATACCTGTGCCCCGAACCTTATCCTGAGGAAAATCTAGAGTTCCTTCGGTCGCAGAATATTCGTCTCTTTCAATTTGCAATTGAGGGGAAAACGGTAATTTTTCTTTTCTCCTGTATTGCTACTATAATTATTATTCTTCTTGTTCATATATTGCGTTGAAAGGTGTTTTTGTCGTGTGGTATGTGATTCATGTTGTTTTGAAGTGATTCTCTTTACGATATGGGATATTTGGGTCTCTTGATTTTGGTGACAGATTTTATTGAAGTGCCTATCAGGTCAAGGTTTAGACTGTTTGGATAATTTCTCACTATCAGAATAAGAAAAAAGAGAGAGACTAAATTCTTCTACAGATTAAAATCAACTTTTGCGTCTAAATTTTATAAAAACTCTCTCATTTACTTCAAAATTTGAAATTTTCTTGTTGATTTCAGCCCAGGACTAAGAGGGATTCACTCTAATTTATAACTTTTTTGCTTTTATGTAGTTGTTCTTTTGCTAATTATCATGCCACAGTCTTGATCTGGTGTTTTCTTAAACTATTAGTTTTGGGTATTGAGTGAATGCCTTTCTGCGTTAAGGATGCATTTGAATTACTGGCTCCTTGTTAACCTATTATTTATTTTCCAGCGATAACAAGTTTTTGTACTGTGTGCAGGATATTTCTACCCCTATTCTCAAGGATTCTATCATGGATGCACTGAAAGTTTTGATTGGTACTCAAATATAACAATCATAGATTTGTTTTTCCGTGTGTATATGTATTCTTGGTATTGCTGCATTGTCTCTTATTTATTGGATATTAATAAGTTCTTGTTTTTTGTTGTTGTTTCAGATGTGAGAAATCACCCTGTTTTGATCCATTGCAAGCGAGGAAAGGTATTAAAAGATGCACAAACTGTAAATTTAGGGTGTGTTCGATCACTAATTTTAGAAAATATAAAGATAGACACAACGAGTTCACCACATACAACACCGATCCAACTAACTTCCTCTTAAATTAGGACAACAAAGTAGAAGAGGGTGATACAAAATCTCCAAACTTTCTCTGTTATTTTGTTATAATAGAGCTTTCTAACTTAATAGATTTTGGAGGAGAAATTGGTTGTTCAGTGGGATGAAATGAAATTATTTCAAAGAGCAGTTTTTAAAAGTACAAAAATGAGAAGGAAACAAAACAGATCTATAATATTTTTTTCTACTTAGTTGTTTTAAATAAATATTCTGACGAATCGGCTCTTCTTTTATGCAGCATAGAACTGGTTGCCTTGTTGGTTGCTTGCGAAAATTACAGAATTGGTGTTTATCTTCTGTATTTGAGGAGTACCAACGATTTGCTGGTGCTAAATCCAGGACAATGGACTTAACATTTATAGAAATGTTTGACATTCTAAGCCTGAGTCAGTGCCTTTACAGCATAATCTACCAGTACCATGGATACGGTTCGAAAAAGCGTCGGTTGTTGTACAAAGAAGAGAATTTACAGAAGCCCCGATTGACATCATTTTAGCAGTGACGGGATTTGATTCTTTTCCTTTTACTTTGTAGATTTCATACTTCATATAGTTTTTCTCAGATTCATTCAACGTCATTTTCAAATATCTTTAAGACTACTTCTACTGCTAAAGAAAACCGCGTGGTCTCTTTTTTTTTTTTTTTCCTTTTCCACCTTTCCATTTACCCATATTATTTACATTGTCTTGCACCAACAGAAATAGAGTGGTGCAAGCAATTCATAGAAACGAGTATGCCATTAATTGTGAGTGTAGTTTTCTAAAGCCATGTATCTGTAAGCAAATAATAACCATTATTGGTGTATAAGAAAATTTGATCTGATAGTTCCAAGCAGCATAGTGGAGGGAGCAACTTGGATTGGTTTGCGTTTGGAATTTGAATTTTGGAGTTTAGTGTTTACTGTCCATATAAGTGAAAAGTTAGAAGAGCTTGTCCAACAGAAATTCGTGAAGAAAAACAGTGTCGTTTTCCTTTTGATTTATAAGCTTTTGCTTTGTGGATAGCAATGAAGACACTCCAAAACAAACAAAGCTGTTTGATTGATGTAAAGGAATGATGTATATAAACTTTCGGCTCCTTTTTTGTTGTATGTTTTATTAGCCAAACCCTGTTTTTCATTTTCTTAACATTTCTAGGTATATCAGTGAACCATAAACATTAAAACTGAAAACATATCCACAACTAGTGAACAGAACAAAAATGATTGCAATAAAAAAATAAGTAGAAATATATGATAAAATCATGTTTTTATTGTATATTTTTAATTTGTATTAAATAAAGACATAAAGATATAATACATTTATCATCATTATATATAAAAAGGATATGTAAGACTATTACTTTTTTTATGATACAAAAAAACAATAAAATTATTTTGTAGATGATTTTTTTTTTATTATAGATTATTATTTTAGTTTTAAAAAATATTAAATTTGTAAAAAATATCAATAGAAAAAAACAGTTAAATTAAAAAAAAATTGTAAAATAATTATTTTAATCCGAAAAAGTTGTTACTTAGAGAAGATAAAATTCGAAACAAAGCGTGTATAATTGTATAGATTATATAATTTTACGTTTTAACAAATAAAGAAAAATTATTTACTTGTTATTTAATAAAATAAAAAATTGAATAAGTTTATTTATTTAAAAGAAACTAAATGATATATAATTTTTAATTTTTAATATATTACTAAAATAGTAATAAACTCGATATATTTTGGTGTAATAAAAATATGAATTAGCATTTTATAACAATAATAATTTAAAATACAAAATAAAGACATTTTTGTACTTTGAATTAATTGTGAACCAAAATATGTGAAATGTATTTTCATATTGTGAAAGTGTACAAAACAAAAATGTGTTTTTATTTTGTATTCTGAAACAATGCAGACTAGAAAAACATTTTGTATTGTTTGTGCTCTCATAAACAATACAAGCACATTTTACTTGTTTATTTGTCGAGGATATATTTGTTTTTTTTTGAAAACAAAAATCCAACACTACAGAATGTAAACTTAACAAAGTAGGGGCTGTATACAGTAAAGCCCAAAATGAAGAAAACATCTAATGCTCTTTGGGTACACAGAGCATAATTATCAAATAAACTAAACGAACATAATGTTTAAATACAATCTCACACAAAGTTAGTTTAGAGAAAAAAAATAAGAGTAAACAATAAATATATACTTAATTATTCAAATTTTAAAGCTTAAACTGTAGACAAAATAACTTTTCTATCTTTAATTCAGAAAAACCTATAAAAGAACCTTTACAAAAATGTTTATAAACACGTGTTTAATTTTAGGCTTAATATCAATTTTGGTCTCAATTTTTGTCAACTTCATTCGAGGTGGTTCTAATTTTTTTTTCTGATCAATGTTGTCTTACAAAATGTAATTTATGTTCAATTTAAAATTAGGGTTTTTGAATGCAAGGGGGAAAGGATTCATTATGCCTGCGCCGTCAGAGGAAAACTGAAGCTTGCGATGGTCCAATTGACCATAGTGGGTCTATCGGAGTTTCGCACAAACGAGAGCGAACTCCTTTCTCGCGGTGCGGTGAGGGTTGCAGCGGCGGCGCCTCCGCGAAGGTTCAACCTCCGATGTAGTCATGATGCGAGAAGCCCACCGTTCTCAGACGGTTTCGCGGCAATAGGACTCACGATTGAGGGTTTCGATTTGGGGATTTTTGTTGTGTTATCTGGTTTTTGTAAATTGGAATATATGATTTTCGTTTCAAAATTGATTTGGGAAATTCTTGGTTCTTCTCTGTTTTGTGAGTGGTTAGGGATTATGTTCTTTCCTGTAGGTTTGGGTTTTGGGTTTTGCAAAGTGAGGGATGATGGTTCAGATTGGGAATGTTAGGGTTTCTGAACTTGGAATTTTCTTTTGGAGTATGTATCTGATTCCTTTGGAAGGATGTTGGTTTTGGTGATCACGATTAGGGGTGGTCCTTTCTTGATATTTTTCCATGAATTTGTTTTTTCGTTTTTGGTTCATTTGATTCGCGATAATGAGTTCTGTGGTGGTTGTTGTTGGATGCACGGGTGGCACCAATGAAGGTGCTGGTAGGTGACCATGGGTGGTTGTTGAACAGAGAAGATGATGGAGGTGCGAAGATGATGGCTGGTCGTGACTATGGCGACGACAGTTAGGGTTAGGTGGTAGCTAGGGTTTCTGTGATAAGGAAAATTATGATTTTTGGAAGTAGAAGATGATGATAATGTGCCAAAGGAACTAAATTGAACATAAATTACATTCTTTAGGATAACATTGAACATAAAAAATATTAATCCTTAATTTTATAAGCTTACATAAAATCATAGTTTTACTACGGAGAAACATATAATTTCAAATATTCAAATTATATAGTTGATTAAGGAACTTTGTATGGTCAAATTAGCTTAAAAAATTAAGTTTGTTGACCCGAAGCTACGAATGACAAATAAAATTCATAACGTAACGAATATCTTTAATGAGTATGATAATTTTCTTCTTGTTAATAATTCTAATATGGAGATTATGATATACAATATGCTAATGATCACTACCCCTCAATAATTGTTAGCAAATTTTATTTGATTATTTTTTTAAAATAATGTGATAACTAATAAGAGAAATATTAGTCATTAAATAATTGTTTGAAATTTGAGTTTATATATTTATTTTTACAAAATTGAAAAAATTAAAATTTTAAAATTTATAATGTTTTGCAATTTATATCAAAGGCTTTTAGAAAAAATAATTCAATTTCATTAATATTTTAATGTATAATTTTATTTTTAAATTATTTTTTATTTGAGTTTGTGTTAAAAACTTGTTTATAAGTAATTTAATTAAAATGTAAAATATTTGTCGATCACGAGTATAAAAAAATATGTAAATATTCTTTTACGAATATTTACAAAAAAAATAATAAAACAGAATTTGTTAAGAGAGCAAATAACAAAAATAACTCGTACCTCCTCTGATCCGTTATCACCCCTCTTCTCAAGACATATAGGATTCTATATTTTTTAAAATGTAATGTACCACACTTTTAAATGAAAAATACGTAAGTAATATTTGAAATTCAAACCTTAATAGAAGGCATGCTAAGTTATATAAATTAAATGTGATAAAAAATACAAAAAAATAAATAATATAAACATGTTTTAATTTTTGTTTATTTTTATAATTAATTTGTGTGATTCAATTAATGACAAACCAATTTGATGATTGACTTAATATGTTTATGTTCATTTCATTTATAACTATCTGAACAATGTGGTTATAGAGATCCATCAAAGACCATTAATTAAGTAATATCTTCAAGCATTTTATTTAGTGTATCATTTTTTAGCTTTGTATTTGATTTTAAGAGTTTTTATATTAGTTGAGTTTTTTACGATTGTAATATTCAATATGGATAAGACAATTTAACAGAGTAATTGATTTATTTAGAGAATTTGAAGTTTTTAAAATAAAATGACTTATTTGAAAAAAATTAAAAGAAAATTAAAATTGACAAATTTTAAGAAGGAATTTCAAATAATTGAAATAATATAATCATAATTATCATAGGAAAGAAGAAGTCGAAATTTCACAAATTATGAATTTTTCATTGATCATAATGAAAAAAGTCTCATGTCGAGAAAGTCGAGTCATATCGACCTTGCTGAATCATCTTAATATTTAGCTCGAGTGGAATCAGCTTGACTATGAAATCTGATTAACCTAACTTGACACTTGGTCAAAGCCAAATGTCGAATTGACTAGGCATGGGCCAATGGTCGAGCTGAATGGACCCAATTCGAAAGTTACCCAAATCATCTAGAATAAGGTTTAAGTCATGTCGATCTGTGTTGATTTGATATAAATCGAAGATCAAATTGAGTCGGCCCAGAAATAGTCAAGGCGAGTTGACCTAGGGAAAAGGTTGAGCCAACTTAGTCGAGACTGAAGGTGGAGTCAAGTCAACTTAGGATAATAGTGAAGTCAGGTTATATCAGGTGACAATGGAGGTAAGACGACCCAGGTCGACCTAGGTCGAAGGTCGAGCCAAGCCGTGTCGATGTTGGTCAAGCCGAGCCATGTCGATGTAGGTCAAACCAAGTCAGTTGTGACCGAAGGTCAAGCCGAGTTGGTTGTGTTGAAAGTCGAGAAACTTTGACCTTAATTGAAGGTCAATGTCAAAGGTCATGTCGAGTAGACATGGACCAAAGGTCTAACTAAATCAACTCAAATTGAAGGTCAAACTGAACCAATCTAAGTAAAAAAACGAAACAAAGAATCTTATATTAAAGATCAAGCTAACTCAACTAATATCAATAGTAAAACTGAGTTCTGACTTAAAATAAAAGTTAAATTGTTTTATCTAAACAAAAATTTAAACGTAAAATATTTTATGATTGAAAGATGTTTGTGTTGCCTTTTCGTTTATAAAGTTTAATAGTACAACTTGTAGCATTGAATTTCAAAACTACATAAAAAAAACATACTGAATTGCATCTTAGAAAACATTTTTGCATTTGAAAAGTTATTGCTGGATATTTATTTTTCAAAAAGAAAATATATCGAATACGAGTATTGTTTTTTTATAACCATTATGTCTTATTCTATATTTATTCCTTCTTCGTATAATAACTTAGCTATTCTTTATAATCTAACTGTTTTAAGCTTTTAAATCCATCCAAAGTAAATGAAAAAATTGATTGGATACGATATCATAAACAATGAAAAATATCAATAAATTATAGTGTTTTAAAGTAACTACATAATACAATATTTCGTTATATTGACATTGTTTGTCATAACAAAAATATATTATTAAAATATATATGAATATGATATGATTAGACATATGTCTAAATGTAAAAGTCTTGTAAAAAATACTTACTTTTAATGATAATTCATAATTATAGGTTTTAGTGTGTTTAGTAAAAAAAATTCAGTATGCAACAAGTTAGATAAGTGTAAATGATGTTTAGATATAGATGTAGATGTAGTCTAAAGATAAAAAAATAAAGAAGAGCTTAATTCAAGTGTATAAAGACATGTCCAAATGCAGTTTGACAAAACCTTAAACAAACTATGAGAAACTATATAAAGGTGCCACAACATACAAAGTCCAAATGCAGATGAAGAAAATATGTATGTATGAATTTGTGTTGGGTACAACATACAAATACAAAACATATTTAGTATTAAACAAAACTTACATTTGAAAATCAGAAGATATATTTGTAAATGCTAGAATATTGACTTTTGAAGGAAGATGAATCATACTTTCCAAAGATAATTCTAACAAAAACATGTCAATAGTCTCCAAAACACAAAAAGAAGATTCATAATACAAGTTATAGTTCATCATGTACGTTAAGTGTAATATTAATACTTGTTATTAAAAAAAATCAAACATGTTAAAAAAAACATTTACACAAAAGGAAAAAACGCAAATTTTGTTTTCGACGCTTATATCAAAATTTCAAGAAAAAAAAATGATGAAAAAAATACAAATAAAGTATATTTAATGATGATAGTAACTGTCACCTATTTGGAAAAATTTGAAGCAAGAATTACACGTAAACTCATATAATGGGATTTGACTCTATCCCATGTGAATTGAGACAAAAAAGTCCACACAGGACAAAAAAAATTTTATTAGAAAAATCTAGAGTCAAATATTCTTGAAACTTTATGGGTTAAGTTAATCCATGAGCTTTCTTTTTTAGAATTATCAAATATAATTATATTAATATTAACATCGTTAATATTAATTTAACAAAAATATTTTAAAAATATAAAAATCACATAAAACAATAAATAAATAAAAAATCATTGAATCAATTGTTACAAATAAATAATTAATAAAAAAGAGTTTTTAACCTAAAACAAATACAATAAATAACTATATATAAACTTTACAAGTTCAAATATCTAGATAATATTTGTGATTTTATTATATTATTTTTTTATATATCTAATCACAATATTTATTTTAATCTTAATTCAGAAAATAAAAGTGTTTTATCCAATATATTTTGTGATAAAAACAAAAGAAAAACAATATTATCGTGTATCTTTCATTAAAAACATGAAAACCACTCTAAGATCATGTATACTGATTAGTTGACTTGTTATAGAGAAAAATCTTGTACTTATTTTTAAAAAGTTTATTTTACATAATAAAAACTCTCTTGTCAATGTTTATTGGTAATATTCTCAATTGTAGTTTTTTCTAGTCATTTCCAACATCGATGATATATTTAGTAGTAACTTGAATTAATTGACCTAATTATATATATAATTAAATAATAAAAATTTAGTTATTAATTTCATCCCTTATTTATTTTATTTATGTTTAAAAGTTTATAAATACATATGATTTCTATAAAAATTTATTTACTCAATTCTCTCATTTTTTATAATTTTTTTATAATTGTTAACATATACATTTTTTTTAAATTTTATAAAATTGTGTGTATTTTTATTCAATTTTAATGTATGAAAATGTTTATGTTGTATTAATATTGTTTTATAATAATAATAACTTATTTGCTTTTTTTATGATTGATTTTTGTGTGGAAAAACACTTTCTTTTAAATTGAAATGT
Source organism: Vigna umbellata (assembly GCF_029865625.1). Classification (NCBI taxonomy): domain Eukaryota; kingdom Viridiplantae; phylum Streptophyta; class Magnoliopsida; order Fabales; family Fabaceae; genus Vigna; species Vigna umbellata. The sequence continues at coordinate 8,043,024 of NC_142168.1, forward strand.
GCTTATTATATTTTAGATGTTAAAATTAAATATTAGTTAAAATTTTATTTATATATAATATTTTTTAAATAGTTTATATAAATATAAGTAATTTCTAGACTTATAAAAATAACTTATTTTAAACATTTCTTTTCTTTCAAAATTATCTTATTTTTAAGCTTAAATAAACTCAACATATATTATATTTTTAACTTTTCAAAATAATGAAATTATATATTTAAAATATGATTATAATTAAAAAATTATTTTGATTAGCTTTTTATAAATCAATATTTATATATTTATATTTTAAGAAAAAACATATTAGTAAAAAATTATTTTATTTTAATCTTAAACAAACTCAACATATATTATATTTTAAAAATTTTAAAATAATAAAATTATATATTTAAGATATGATTACAATTAAAAAATCATTTTAAATAACTTTTTATAACACCAACATTTATATATTTATATTGAAAGAAAAAAGATATTGGTAAAAAATTACTTTATTTAAACTTAAACAATATATATATATATATATATATATATATATATTAACTTTTTAAAATAATGAAATTATATATTTAAAATATAATTATAATTAAAAAACTATTTTGAATAGTTTTTGATAAAATGAATATTTATATACTTGTATTTAATTAAAAAAGATATGAGTAAAATATCATACAAAATTTGAAAACTATTGAACTTACAAAACAAATAAAAAATAGGTTTAATACCTTATTTTGTCCCTAGTTTCGTTCGAAAATGTCAAATTAGTCCATCTTTTTAAACATGCGTCACTTACGTCCTCACTTAATAAAATTTGCATCAATGAAATCCCTTCTGTTAAATCCGTACAAACGGCGTTAATTATTTTTCTCTCTCTTCTACTTTTTCTGCTTTTTCTGCTTTTTCTGCTTTTTCTGTGCAACGCACCAGCTTTTTTTCTCTCTTCTGCTATTCTTCTTCTCTCTCTTCTACCAAATTATTACAACCTTTAAAGTCACACTTTTTCTCATTCAGTAGCCATCACAACTTCTTCTTCTCATAACCCTCTGCAAGAAGGAAGATTCATATTGAGAACACTGTTATCTTTGTCTTCCTTCATCTTCTTCTTTATGCAAATCAAGGGTTATTTATTTATTCTTCATCTGATGGTTCTGACATACAAGTCAAGCAGTTCAAACAATTGATGCAATCATTGGTATTCAAACATATTGAGAACACTGTTATTTATTTATTTATTCTTCATCAAATGTTATTGCTATGTCAATTGCACCAAGGGACTCTCATGAAGCACAAGTTCAATTTGCTTTGGAAAGAGGTGTTCCAACAATCATTGATGTTCTTGGAACAATAATGCTTTCCTTCCCGTCCGGAGCTTTTGATATGGCACATTGTTCTCGCTGCTTGATTCAATGGGGTTCAAATGGTGAGTGTAACTATGACATTTCTACTCTTAAACAATTAAAATATATCTTTTAGATCAATAAAAAAGTTTCTTGGTGTCTCTTGCGTTGATGATTTCGTAAGTTATTATGTCCTTTATGGATGACAAACAATTTTTTATGATATATGCATATATACCAATAATGAAGCCTGATTCAGTTTTGTATTGATTGTAAATTAACAACTTAGAAGGTTGGCTTGTCAAGTGCTTTGATTTATTCTCCCGTGCTTAGACAACCTAAATTTATTTTGAGTACTTAAACTATGGCCCTGCTATTTCTTGTTAAGATGATGCTCAAAGTCCCATTTTTCTTATATCAGATCAATCTGTTTTTTAATTCACTTCGGTTCTTGGTTTATTATTAACTGTTTGATGTTGGGCTAACAAAATTATTACCTTGGCTTTTTGGTAGTAAGAAATATTTTTAAACTATATTTAATGGAGTTTTTTTCTTAGATGGAATATACATGAAGGAAGTGGACCGGGTTCTTAGACCTGGTGGTTACTGGGTATTGTCTGGTCCTCCTATCAACTGGAAAATGCAGTTTCGTGCGTGGCAGCGTCCTGAATATGAGCTTGAGGAGGTACAACGGAGGAAGATTGAGGAAATTGCTAAACTTCTATGCTGGGAAAAGAAATATGAAAAAGGTGAAACTGTGATCTGGAGAAAACAATTGCAAAGTAGTGATTGCACTGAAAGAGAAACTCAAACAATTCTTATAATTGGTAGAAGAGAGAGAAGAAGAATAGTAGAAGAGAGAAAAAAAGCTGCTGCATTGCACAGAAAAAGCAGAAAAAGTAGAAGAGAGAGAAAAATAATTAACGCCGTTTGTACGAATTTAACGGAAAGCACAGAAAAAGCAGAAAAAGTAGAAGAGAGAGAAAAATAATTAACGCCGTTTGTACGGATTTAACGGAAGGGATTTCATTGATGCAAATTTTATTAAGTGAGGACGTAATTGATGCATTTTTTAAAGAATGGACTAATTTGACATTTTCGAACGAAACTGGGGACACAATAGGGTATTAAACCTAAAAAATAATTAAAAATGAATTAATTTAGTTTGGGAGGCTAATCCTATCCTATCGAACCCATTTTATGTGAGGCTTTAAAGATTATGGTTTTTAAAAAGTCTCCTATTAAGTGAGTTAAAAAAATGAGATTTGATTTTAGAAAGGATAAGAATCAACCCATAGACTAACGACTTACACCTCTAGTAAGAATGTCTTATTCCACTAAAAAATGATTTACTCCTTTCATTCACTATTCACATTGTACTCTTGGTAGTATCTTAAAAAAAATTATCCTTATTTTTTTTAATAAATCCCATCAAACTTTTGTAACTTAATAAAAACATCGTAGTCTTGACTAGTACTATTAATAAATTGTCATGAGGAACATTTAAAAGAAATCACATATATTCTATCATTTGAAAACCAACAAATTAAGCAAAGTATTAATGCTTATAAATGAAGTATCATCCAATGAGATAAATTTAGTATTTATCTTTGATCTAACCTGACATATCTTCTATATTCATTACTGTTTGCTTCTTTTGCTTATTAACATATAAATTGGAACGAACAAACTTATCCACAAAGTTGAAATCACTTCACATACTTACTTAAAGTTAATTAATAACTGGAAAATTAATATCTATTTCTATTTTTATTCACAGGAAAATGATTAGGAATCACTTTTGAATGAGTTATATAAAATATAGGTTTAATAGCTTCTTTTGTCCCTAGTTGTACTCGGTTGTGTCAATTTGGTCATTGATTTTAAAAAAGTGTTTAGTTGGTCCTTACTTAGTAAATTTTGTGTCAATGTTATCCCTTCCGTTAAAAAACACTAACGGTGTTAATGGATTGATGATATGGCAATATGAATTGGTAACGTGTTAAGCTATGTGCGTGGTGACGTGGTAAGCAATGAGAGGTTGAGATGGATCTTACATATTCGGTTTTAGAATTTGGAAAAAAATTGAGTTAGGGCATGAGGTATCGGTCCTCCTTCTCTGGCGACGCTGATTTCCTGGTCTCGCCGACCAACACCGGAGAATCGTCCCATCGGAATTCCTGCAACCAAATTTTAAGTCAAAATTTACACAAAAAAATATGGACAAAATAGGGAAATTTCATACATTATTGCAGAGCTAACAGATCCAATGTAATATCATTTTGATAAAACCAAAACAAATTAAAAACGGTTACACCCATAAATTACACACTTATCTCATCAGGGAATGGTAAAAAAACTTGATTTTTCACATCAAAAACTTGTTTTGGTGGTAAAGTTACCATAAATGAAAAAAAAAATACAATTTTTTCCCTTGGTTATTGTTTCTCATCATCCACTGAAAATTCCCAGCAACCCAAAACGAAAAACACCAACACATTCCATTCCCAAATACAGAAACCCTAAAATCAAACTCCCAAATTACAAGATCAAAACCCTCAACCTTGGGTCGCTATCCTGTAGAGAATAATAGAACCACAGGAACAACCCCAAATCGCAAACTAGAAATGACCGTATGAATCCTCAAAACCGCGATGCATCCCCACGCAGGCCCTATCGCCGCAGAAACACCAGAGAACGTAGACCACCACACCGCGAAACGCCTGTCCGCTCTTCACGACAACGCCATTAAACAAGGACTCTGGCACCGCAAATACGTCAAGAATCGAGCCATCGCAGAGGCGCTGCTGCTACAAGACTCACTGCGCCGCGAGAAAGGAATTCACATCCTAGCCACCCGAACTCACATCCCCAACGTGCAAAAACTCCCTACCCATTACCAAGAAAGAGAAGAGAAATGAAGCCTTCTCCCCTTGCGGCACGAACCGAGAATAAAAGAAGATGTAGAAATTGAGTGAAGAGAAGATGAAGGTGGGTGCTCGTGCTCCCCTAATCCGCTTCTAGTGAGAGAAGAAGAGTCTCGGGATTGACTTTTGTCCGAGAGAAAGAATGAACAAAGAAAGGAGAAGAAACCAAAACTGGGTTTGGCCGTGAAGGAAGAGAACCCCTAATCAGCCCTAAATCACATTTTCCCCAAATTAAAAAACCCTATCCTAATAAAATACCATATCTTCTATTAGCCAGTTACACGTCAAAAAATAATATATTGACACGTTGCCAATAACTAGTGCCAGATCATCAACTCATTAACTCCGTTTGGTTATACTTAAGGGAAGAGATAAATTAGATGTAAATTTTACTAACTATGGACATATTCTAAACACTTTTAAAAATAGAGACTGAATTGACATTGTCCAACAAAAATAGAACCAAAAAGATATTAAACCTAAAATATACTACATGACTATAAAGAGATAGTCAATTTTCGGAAGAGAGGAAAACTTTTTGATATCTTTATATATGGATTATTGTAACTTTTTTTTCCGTCATCTAAAGAACTATTAGATGGAGAGCCGATTTAAATGGCATGAAGATAGATTTTTGTTATTTTTATTTTTCAAAGTTATTTATCAACAGATTTGACATAAATAGAACATATTGCCATCAAGTTTAAACCCTTTTATCTATTTAATCGACCAAAAAAAATTATCTTTTTTACATATTCACTAAATTGTATTTTTATGTATAAACTCATAATATTTCTCGATTGAAAGATAAAGACTAGTACTAATATTTATTTAAAAGTTAATATCTTATATCAAATATTCTCTTTTGTATGGACAAACGCTATATCGAACACTCTTTTATCAATATTAATCCAACCGAATAGTTTTTTAGCTTTTTAGGGAAACTTTAAATTATGCTTAATTCCACTAATGTTTGTAAAAGACACATCCAAAATGAAAAGCACTAATGTACAAAAAAATTGAAAAAATAAAGAACCCTAGCAATGATAGGTGATAAGATTGTGAGGAATCTAATACAATAAACTGCGTTAAGCCCAAGTTGATGAGAAGGAGGTGTCAGAAAGCAATTGGCCCAAACAAAACCTCCGAATATTAACGAATGAGAGAGGCCCACGTGTCCCAGACTCAGAATCATGAGAAATGCTGAAAATAATGGGTTCCAGATAAGCCTCTAGCGTTCCGTGCCTATTAATAACCAAAATCCATTCCACAAACGCGCAAGCGAAACGCAACGCAACGCAGTACAACATAACAAACCCCTTTCGGTGGTCGAACACAAATTAGGGTTCTCCCATCCCTAGGGTTTACCTTCCCCTATTCCAAATCATCCTCTTCCACCCCTAAATCCAAACCGTTAAGGACAAAAGGAAGAGAATCATTCGTTGATCTTCGGAAAGAGAGAGCCGCACCTCGACGCGATGACCGGGAAGGCGAAGCCCAAGAAGCACACGGCTAAGGAGATCGCGGCGAAGATCGACGCCGCCACTACCAACCGCGGCGGCGGTAAGGCGGGCCAGGCGGACCGGTCTGGTGTGGAGAAAGGCGGGCACGCGAAATACGAGTGCCCGCTCTGCAAAGTCACGGCGCCTGACGTGAAATCGATGCAGATTCATCACGAGGCGCGTCACCCTAAGATCCCCTTTGAGGAGGACAAGGTCGTCAACCTTCACGCCACAATCGCCAGCGAATCGTCGAAGCAGCGTCCAGGCATTCGCGGAAGCCACAAGAAATGATCTTAATCGGTCATTATCATCGCTTATGTTATAGCCCCTTCACGCTCTGTTTTTTGTTTTTTTTATTTTTCTTTCCTTTTATCTAAGTTAAAGTCTTCTAGGGTGTTGTTCAGTATTGCGGACGTGGGTATGCTTAGTTGTTTTATCGAGGGAGGGACTATGATGCAATATGTATGAATGCGATGATTCTATGTCTGAAGGGACAAAGAAGGGTCTTTTGTAGGAATGAGATTGATTTGTTGTATGGGGGCCCTTCTTTTCAAGGATCGAGTGTATATTGTTCCCTATATTGAAAGTTAAAGTGGACTTATTAATCTAGTGTTAATTTGTGGTGTGTGGTGATAGATTCTGTTGGATTGTCGGTTTTTTGGGTAATTGGTTTTGTGTTATGATGAATATGTTGAAAAGAGGATTGGTGCAATAACTGCTATGCTATGGATTGTGTGTAGGTTTAGGGCTGGTTTCAAGTGAATGGATAGTGTGATGCTATGAGATTTTGGTTGCCACTGTTGGTTAAAACTGATCATAATGTTGAAGCAGAAAAGCTAATCGGATTACTGAGTAAGATCAGAAGTTAGTTAAGCCAAGGTAAAATAATTCATTTGGTTCTTATTGTGGCTTTCTCTTTTAAGTATTGGCTCGGAAAAAAGAATATTATTAGTATTATGCTTAGATTTTGGAAAAGAGATACTCTTTGTATTTTTAACCTAGTCGTATTTTTGGGAAGACTTAAATTCTAATTTGCAGATATGGCCATAAGACTTTCGTAGCGGCTTCATACTGTTACAAAGTTTTCTCTAATGTTAAAACTTGTTTGTAAGGATTAAGTGAATAATTAACATTCTGGGCGAATGATTCTTTAATGAAAACATTCTGGGCGAATCTGGAAATACTTGAGTTGTCAATGGGACTACAGTCTTTTACCAACGGTTAATTTGAAATCTTAATATGTGAATTTTTAATCAGGAGAGATTAACTGTGCAAAGCATCTTGAATGATTCCCATTCCCTCCTGATACGATTCATGTGTACCCTTGCTATATAGTAATTTCATATCAATTGAAGGAAATTATTTTCTTAAAGTTAGTATTGCCTCAGTAGAATTCAAAATACCAGTTTTCTTGTAATAGTAAAATCCATATTTAGATACGTGGGTTGTTCTTACTTTGACTCCGAAGCTTGCCAATTTTGATTTCTATTTCTTTTCAAGTTAGACTATTTCTCTTCTATACTTTCACATAGTGAGAAATCTTCCGACACTTTTATATCACTTTTTATTTTACATCCTTGTTTTGGTTGGTATTGATGCTTGTAAATGTGTAAATATTTTATATAGGTTTAGTTTTTATGCTTCAGCTACTAGAAAGTGCAACACAGCAGAAGTTACAAGTTATAGATTATACGTTTTTTCTATTTATTGACATGGCTATGTTGCTAAAGCAGAAGTACACAACATCTAATATCCAAATTCTCTGTATCCAGTAGGCTTAAGTTATGACGATGGTTTCTGTTTGGTTGGATTTAGAATAGTGTTCCATTCATTGTATAGGAATTGGCAATGACCACTTTCTTCATTGTTTTTGACAAAAAAAATTGAAATTAGTGCATAAATTGCTTATAAATTTGGACATGTTCTTAGATTTAGTTTTCCAATGGTTTGTGGATAGAGGAAGTTGGATCCTAAAAGAGAGTAATATTATCATGACAGACTTTGAGCCCTCCGTTAGGAAGTCTAACTCCTCAAACTAAGATATGACAGTGATCGTACTGGGAGAGCATTTATTATATATTTTACTAATTTGGTAAATTTGATACAGACTCAAGTATTGAAGATTTGTTTTTGCATATACCAATTTCTTATTTACGATGTCTCAATCATTCCAAAGAATTGTTCCATAGAATGATGGTAGAAACAAAAATTATTAGTACGACTGCTGATAGTAATGTCTAAATTAAGTGACTCAAATGAAGACGCAGCAGGGTCTTTCGACTAAAGAGCCAAAGAAAAACATCAAACACCTATAAAAATATGGAGGACTCTAAATTGACAAGGATGATATAAAGAGAATGACATAATTTATATAAATCTTCTTCTATTAATATATTGATACGTGTATTAAGGATCAAATTATAAACGTATGAAATTCTGAAATAGATAATACTTTAATATATTTATAGAATTTAACGATGATATTTTAGCAAATTTGAAATCAGAGTTTTTGTGAGAATAAAGAAGATATTCAAAATGAAATACATTTGTCATGTAACTTTACTGACAACATATTGCTTGCGTCAGGTGGTACATATTAGGTATTCGTGCTGTTTTTCCTTTGTATATAGATGGATATGGATACTCAAAAAATAAAACATATATATATATATTATAAAATTTAAAATATAAAATTAAATAGAAAGTAATTTTAAAGTATAATTCAAATTAAATTACTCAGTAAAATATTAATGTATTATAAATTTGAATGAGTTGTAAAAAACAAATTTTTAAAAATTAATCTTTTTAAAATAATTTCCATTTAATAGACTTAAATAAAAAATAAAAAAAGATATGAAGTCAAATTTTAAATAATTTTTTGAAAATTAATATTTCTTCACTTGTAATTTTAATTTAATAACTTGATTTAAAAATACTAAAATAAAAATCTAAAATAATTATTATCCAAGAAAATATATTAAAAAATAATTGTGAGTGGATACCATTCTATCAGTAACTCGATAATTAAATACTTTTACTTATTACTTACCGGATATCTATTTAGTATCAGTGGCAAATTTTATCTATATATATAAATATATTTTGTTATTAATTTCTTTTTGCCATATCTAAGTGAGATATTTGTTTCAATAAATATAAAAAAAGTTTCACTCTAATGTAAAAAACTATACTTTTACATATATTTATCTCTTAATTTATCAAGAAAAAACTACACTTTTACATATATTTATGTCTTAATCTATCAAAAATGCCTTCCAAACCTAACAATATTTCAAATCAGTGTTGATGGTTGTTATTATTAGAGTTTTTAGTTTGTTTCAATTTTTGGTTAAAACTACATTCATTCCAAACATAAAAAATGATATGGAATTTGGTTTGAACACAAAAAAAACATCTGAACAAACCAAGCCAACCAACTTTTGAGGTTTGATTCGGATGGTCATGTGGTTTTATCAAATAGTTTTTTTTATTAATACATGTATTTTATTTTATATTTTTGAGTTAATGTTATATGAACTTTCATTTTTATTGTACTATAATCAAGTATTTGTTATTTTTCTTAATATTGTGTATTTAAACAATTTGTTTACACCCTTTAACAATTTTCTTTTCCTTTTATTGACAAAGAAACATGAAAAGGACGCTTTTGTAAAATAAAATAAAAATAAAAAAAATTAAAATCACTAGTGATGGTTATGTTATATTTATATATTGTGACAAATAGTAAATAACTTATAGGATTTACCTTTCATAAGTCTAACTTATAGGATTAAACCTTGACTCTCCTTTTCTTCTTCTTAAAACTTATTTTATATTAACTTAGTCTTTCAAAAGAGAATGATGTGAAAGTGAGTTTGTATACATTGAATAACATTAAAACCAACTGTTATAGTTAAAAAATGTATTTTGCATAGAAAACTATTGAAGCATGTAAATGTTTTTAAACTTAATAATTACGTTACTCTATTTTTAAAGTGTATATAATATTAGGGTTAAATATGTTTTTAGTCCTCAATGAAACGATTTTATTTTTCGTTTATTTTTTAAACTTTGATATGTTTTGATCCTTTTCCTATATGAAACTATAATTTTTCATCCTCCAAAACTAACTGACCTTAAATTTAATCTGATGTGGTTAACGATGTGTCACATTTTTTTTAAGGCTTAAATACCTACTTAGTCCCCGTGTTAATAGCTGAATTTCCATTTAATACCCGGTTTTAGAAATGAAGACATTAGGTCCCTATATTATGAAAAGTGTATGACTTTAGTCCTGTCCGTTAAGTTAGTAGTAACGGTGTTAACTCCGCGCTGACGTGGCTACGCTTCTTTTCTCTCTCCTCTGCTCTTCCTGACACCTTCTGATTTGCTCCTAAATTCCTTCCAGCTTTTATATTTGTTTTGTCTGTAATTGGCAGCCCCGTTTTTAGGCAACTTCTTCCACAATTTGCTGAGTCTTGGACGTGAGAAAATAAGGTGAGGGCCCCTCCATTTTGCAAACTCTCTTGTCATGTTCTGCACCTTGCAACCGTGGACGACCTTCCATACTCTTCTTCCTTCACACGTTGCACACCATTCCAGCCGTGGGTTCCCTTCTCCATTCCAAGAATCTACTCTTCTCCTTCTCTTTGTTGTGCATACCATTCCAGCCCCTTGCTCACGTGAATTTCCTTCCAGCCGTGGCTCCTTTCTCCATTTCAATCAGCCGTAGCCTTCTCATGCTCCCAAGCTGCTGGACATGGAGATAGCTGGACTACTCTTCTTTGCATAGACCAAGACCGTGGAGCACCTTGGTGCTGGACTCTGCTGCCATGTACTGCTGCAGCTGTCCGAGAGCTTCTCTTCTTCTAAGAAAAATCAATGGACAATGTGCTCTCTTCCGTGTGCTGCTCTTGATAGCTGGCTGCTCCAAAGCTTTGCTTCTCATGGACCCTTTTGGATGAAGATTTGAAGGAGTGCAGATCTTGTGTTGATGTCCGCATGCAGCCCTCCATTGTGTTTCTCTTCAAAATGAAGATCACTTGCAGCCATGGGCCGTGGCATGCTTCTCTGCTGCTGGACCTTCTTTCACCGTGTGCAAGCTGCTGTCTTTAGCTTCCAGCTAACGTGTGCTGCCTTTGACGTGATGTACCTTCTTTGCTTCCACATTTGAGCTCACTCGTGAGCACCTCTTGGAGGTGAGAAAAGAAATAAGGTTGGGGCCCTCCAAGCTACTCTTCCATGACCACATATGTTTTGAAGCCAAAAACAACAAATCTAGTGTGACCGTGAATGCATAAGAATTGTGGCAGCAACTTTCTTTAAAAACCGTGAGCTTCTTTTTTCCATTGAATGTCCAAAACCAAAAGCTTCGTGGAAGAGCATGGAGAGTGAAAAATCTGCACTACAAGCCAAAGTGAATATACATCTTTTCCATATGGGCCGTGTGGTTGTATTCATCAATTAAAAATCAAAAGCATAGAATGTTGGAGCTCCTTCATTTGCACGTAGGCTTTCAAAGTGGTGGCCCCCTCCTCCATGTGCTTCATGGCCGTTTGCTTATATAGAAAAGGAATGACAATTTGCTCCTTCCTTAATGACAATTTGCATAGACCAAGACCGTGGAGCACCTTGCTGCTGGACTCTGCTGCCATGTACTGCTGTAGCTGTCTGAAGGCTTCTCTTCTTCTAACAAAAATCAACGGACAATGTGCAAAAAGCATGAAGTGTAGAGAAAGGTTTGGTGAGAGAGAAATCATGAAAATCATTAATATACAAAAAGCATAAGGTGTCAGGAAGAGCAGAGGAGAGAGAAAAGAAGCGTAGCCACGTCAGCGCGGAGTTAATACCGTTACTACCAACTTAACGGACAGGACTAAAGTCATACACTTTTCATAATATAGGGACCTAATGTCTTCATTTTTAAAACCGGGTATTAAATGGAAATTCAGCTATTAACACGGGAACTAAGTAGGTATTTAAGCCTTTTTTTTAAACTTGGCGATCCGCGTCTTCAAGCCGTGAGACTTTTTGCAGCGTGACCTTTGTGCTTTGGCGGAAGAGGAAAAAACTCTTCCTACGTGACGAAGAAACCCCGCCCAAATCAATTAATTGTTTTCCACTGGCTTTTGGATTCCAAAGCCACTGCACCTATTCACCGCCTTAACCTAACATGAGACTTTAATAACTTCAAATGGAACTTCTTTTAGAAGGACTTGGAACCCGTTTCACACTTTATTATAGTAAACTAAAATGTTTTTTCTTAAATTAGCCACTTTCTAAAAAACTAAATAAATTAGGTTTATCTTTGTTAATCCTGTCATTGATCAAATAAGAAAATGAAAAAAAAATTACAATAATATGTAAAGACGCTTGATCGCACCCACTTCACATGCCTCATTGATGCTTGGATCCCATGGAGGAAGATGACCCTCTCACTCCTCTTTCTGGATTAATCTATTAGGTGTTAGGCAATTGAGAATGGTTATATACAGAGGGTTAGTTTTAGTGTGCTTTTATTTGAATGAATTTCAATGTGTTAAAAACAGTTTTATTTATAACTAATAACTTTACTGGCTAAAAAAATGAGAGAATATCGAAAAGCTTTTAACCCTGTTAGAAGATTCAATATCTAAAGTTCTTTTCTGAAATAATAGTGGTCACCGAATGAATAGACCATATGCTTCTCAAGTGTATCCTTGCTTTCATGATTATTAGGCTTCTTCATTGTCCAGAGAAGAAAGCGTTTTATAGGAGGCCGACACAAAAGCCACGAATCTATAAATGATACCCGACAGGAAACACGATATAACTTCATGGAATAATTGTAGCTAATGATTGAAAAGATGTAAATAAAGAAATAATCACCGAAATTCTGTTTAAATAATAATATTGGCATTACAATTTTTCTCTGTTGAATAAACTACATACGAATTGGCTAGATTTTGGATTTTTTCTCTTCCATTTCCTTGTGTGAAAATTATGACTTTCTGATAACCTGGTTTGGGTTTTCCAGATTCTCAAATGCTGCTCGTTCCACCTCCGAAATGTCAGAATCATAACCCCTGTCAATGAAACGCTTGCGGCCTCCATTCATTTTCACATAAGACAGACCGTTTCTATTTATAAAACTTCCATTCTCGGTGTGTCTTCTTACAATCCCATTGTCTTTAACATTTTGTGTTAGATCTCTATCAGGGATTTTACCCTATGTGTTATAACTATACTCTTAGACTTTGGTTCTAAACTATGACTCTAGCGTTTCAACGATCGATTTTTCTGCTTTGCTTTTACATCAAGGTCCTTTTCTTTCCCATTGTTTTCGTCAAAGGAAGACTTAAATTATGAGTCCTTCGAAAGAATCACATCACTAATCAACCCAACAATAGAGCCACCATTCAGTGAAGCAGAATCTGCACCGAAATTTGGCTTCTGAGTCTGAGAAACCCGAATTTTCCCCGTAAACCTCGCGTTCAAAGCATTCCCTAAAAAAGGTCTCAAAAAAATTGGAACCTTATAGGAAGATAACGAATTGGCACCAAAATGCAAAACAAAAGCAGAAGCAGAATTACCACTAATTTCAAATCCAACAACTCCCGTCTCAAACAAAATGAACAGTACAACGTTAAGGACATACGAACGACCGAGTCAGTGACATTATTTTTCTTTTTTTCCAAATTTCTTTGTTGCTCCTTGCTCGCGGACCACCCAACCTTGGAAAAAAGAGGGTTTCTTTCCAATTGTGGTTTTGGTGGAGATGAGCATCTAAAACCTTGACTCGTGGGTGGCGTTTAATGAAGAGCTAGTGATTTTGGTTGTTCGAAGAAGGCGACGACACTGTGGAAGTGCGATTTGGGTAGGACTTCTTCATCACGCAATGCAGGAAGAGTTTCTTCCTCTTTCGCCATGGCACAAGGTCACGCCGCTAGGAGAGAGCCTCCTTTCCCTTCTCTTTTTTGGAATCACGATTATTTAACCCATAATATTATTGTAGGTATACAATCCAGTTATAAATATTAACTTAAATAATTAATATTATAAATTTAAAGTAATTGATTAGTTATACAATCTACATATTAATAAAATACTCTTGATTAACAATAACAACTGTTTTTGTATAAGAATCACTTCATTGTTATTTTTGTTTTAGTTAATTCAAGGTATAAAAACAATTTCATTAGCACGAATTCTATAGAAATAACGATTTTATAAAATTTTAAATTATTATTATTTGCTTGTAATTCGTAAATAATGTTATTAAATTGTTGATGATTGTTGCTATAATATTACTATATGTTATTAATTGATTTGAATAACGAAACCACTTTTTTTTTCTTCAATAAAGAACTTACGTATAAGATAATTAATTCCAAAATGTACTTGTATTATTAGAAAAATATAACTCGATTAACTTACATTTATACTAAACTACTAATTCACTTCAGTGATCAAATCTGTATTTATACCATATTATTAGTGGAAAAATATAACTAAACTAAACTAATCTTTCAAATTCAAACATAGGATAATCAATTAAATTTTGCCATACTGAATAATCTCTACCAAATTACTTTTAGTTAAGAAAATAGAGTCAGCTAATAGCTTTTGTCAAACTTGAATTAGCATATTAGACCTATATACTTCGTATCCATAATTTAAGTTTTTTTATTTTTTATTTTTTATCTTCGTATCAATCAAGAGAAACTGAAAATGATTTTCATTTTTTAAAATAAATTAATTACATAAATATCCTATTAAAAAAATTAACACATCAATAACACAACAATTTAATTTTATTATAATGTTTTAAAGGTTCCTATTTCACTTTTATCTTTTTTAAAAACAAGTCAATATAAGAGTAACGACATTATAACGATAACCTATGATATGAATAGTAAATGACATAATTAACATGTAAAATAAGTGAAAAATGTCACTTGTCTCTAGAATAACATATTATTGTTTTATGGAAGAGATTATAATACCTCACTTTTGAAAAAAGAAATTCAAATTAGAAACATAAAAAAGAATGGGTCAAAATTGAAAATATCATTAATATAGAAAAAAATATTAAACTAAACTAAATTTTTAACTATTCATAACTCATATTATCCAATTATATTAAAAAAAAATGCAATGTTAATTTTTTACAGTCACATTGTGTATAACTTAAGCAAACTTTGAATAGTAAAAAATGTCACTTATCACTAGAATAACGTATTGATTTATATTACGTCACTTTTGAAAAAAGAAATCAAATTAGAAACATTAAGAAGAGTTGGTTAAAATTGAAAATATCATTATAATATAGAAAAAATGAATTAAACTAAACTAAATTTTTGTAACTGTACAGTCATAATTATTCATAACTCACCTATTATAAAAAAATATATGCAATTTTAATGTTTTTTAGTCATATTGTGTGTAACTTAATAAGAATATAAGAATTGTATTTCCAATAAAATAAGACTAGATTATTTATTATTTAAATGGTCAGACTATAATGTAATTTGTATCAATCGAATTTTTATTTAAACAAATTACTATTTTTATAAAACTTTTTCTAAATTTTTTTTCTAAACTTTTTAAAAATTTTAACTTTATCTTCATTTATTTAAAAGATCAAATACCATCTTAAGAGTTATTGCTAACGGTTCTACACGTCCTTTTGACTAGAGTTCAAAATAGAGTAAGTTCATATTTTGTATTTAGATAATTTTTTCTCTTGTTTTGCATGTGACATTGTTGGTGCTTGCATATGGCTCTAAGAGAATGAATCTATATTTGTCTATGGCCATTAAAAAATGTTCATTTTATTGATTTAAGTTTTTTATGTGTAGATAAAGCAACATGTGAGAGTTAGAGCTATTAGGAGCAACAATTGAGTTACGAGCCTCCAAATCTAGGTAAGGAAAGGTAGTATGGTTTTTATGCATGTTCATGTTTTGATTGTATAAATTGATGTGTTTGAGTATTGATGAATTTGTATGACTATTTGGCCTTTAATCTAGGTTGAAATAGCTTGAATGTGTGATGTACATGTGAAACTTATGTGATTTGAAGTGGTGGTGTGATTGTTGAACTATCTAAGATGTATCATTTTGGTCAATTTGGTTTATTGATAATGATTGATTTTACATGTTTTTATGCATATATTTTTGTGAATAAATCAATTCTTTCATAGCTTTTATCTTGTTTTGTCCCCAAGTTCAGTTTGTTTCCATGTTTTCTTGTGTTTTATTTAATGTGTGCTTGTTTACCTCAATCTTTATTTTGAGTGTGTAAAATAAGTCAATAGGAAGCAATTCTGGTGGAGAAAAACAAGTTGGAACTCAAGGAAACATGATTGGAAACAAATACCCACTCTAGGGGCATTAGAATCGCACCCAGCATTGCAAACATGCATAAAAAACTCACCTGTAGAGTTATATATGTTCCACCCCTATACGAAAAAAAAAATCACCATTGGGTGCTAGGCTGACTCGTTGGGGGAGTTGACCGCTCGTTGGATGAAAATGACAGCCTAAACCTGTAGTATTTGAGTCGTTGAGCGAAAATATGGCTCACCCAATAAGTTACAAGCTATGAAGCATCACTTTTAGGCCTCGATGGGTGAGAATGAAGCCGTTGGGGGGAGTATGTTCAATAACAAGTTGCTAAGGTACAAAGTTCATTTCTGATGTCCATTTTGAACCAGAAATTCAACAAAACTTGTTGAGTGTTGGCCAATTGATTGAAAGAGGCTTCAAAGTAACTTTTGAAGACAATTATTGTTTGATTAGAGACGCAGCTAGTCAAGAAATTTTCAAAATCAAAATGAAAGGGAAAATTTTTGCTCTAAATCCATTTGAGGAGGAGTAAGTTGTCTTTCCTCTCAAGGAGAACATCATAGAAGTTTAGCACAAGAGGCTTAGGCGTTATCATCACCAAGGGCTACTAAAAATGCAGTCTAAGAAAATTCTAGCTGATATTCTAGAACTTGATGATCAAATACCAACATGCAAGACTTGTTTATTTGGAAAGAAAAATAGGAAGCCATTTCCAAACTCAGCAAGAGGATCTACTTGTAGATTGTAGTTAGTCCACATAGATATATCTGGACCTCAAAGAACTCCTTCATTAGCAGGTAATCAATATTATATAGCCTTTATTGATGACTTTACAAGAATGTGTTGGAGTTTTTTTCTTAAAGTTCAAGTTAGAAGTAGTTGGAGATTTTTTGAAGTTCAAAAAATTAGTAGAAAATCAAAGTGGTAAGCGAATTCAGATTCTAAGATCTGATAATGGCAAGGAATACACATAAGAAAACTTTAATAGTTTTTGTGAGGAAGCTAATATTGAGCATAAGTTAACCACACCCTATACTCCACAACAAAATGGAGTAAGTAAAAGAAGAAACAAATACATCTTAGAAATGACTAGATGCATGTTGAATGAAAAAAATCTACCCAAAATATTCTGGGGAGAAGTAGCTCATACAATTGTTTTCTTGCAAAATAGACTCTTTACAAAAACAGTCAAGGATCAAACACCATATAAGGTTTGGTATGGTTATAAACCATCTCTATATTTTCTCGAAATATTTTGATGTTTGTTTTTCACTCATGTTCCATAGAGTAAGCTTGATAAAAGAACATCACCCAACATTTTTATAGGCTATAAAACTGTCATCAAAGCCTATAAAATTATTCAGCCACAAACAGGAAGCATTGTTGTTAGCAGGGATGTCTACCTTCTAGAAGATGAAGAGTGAAACTGGGATAAAAGAAAAAAGGAGTATCAAACTGTGGTAGACCTACAATTTAAGTCTCTCACTTCAAGATTAGAAGAAGAAAAAGAGGATTGGCAAAATGAATTGGTAGATGATGCTCTTGTGAGAGGTACAAGATCACTCTCTGATTTTTATGAGAGGTGTAATATTGTTGTTTTTGAACCTACAAATTTTGCAGCAGCAATAAAAGATCAAAATTGGCTGACTACAATGAAGGAGGAAATGTCTATGATTGAAAAAAAAAATAGAACATGGGAGTTGGTTGATCGACCTCAAGATAAGAAAGTGATTGTAGTTAAATGGGTGTACAGAGCCAAGTTAAACACTTATGGTTCTATCAACAAATATAAGGCAAGACTTGTTGTGAAAGGTTATGCTCAAATCTTTGGTGTAGATTGTTGCTCATTTAGACACCATAAGGATTTTGCTTGTTGTAGCTTCTCAAATGAATTGGAAAGTGTATCAACTTGATGTAAAATCAGCACTTTTAAATGGTGTTTTACATGAAGAAATTTACTTTGAACAGCCTGAAGGTTTTGTGAAAAAGGAAGAAAAAGACAAGGTGTATCTTCTTAAGAATGCTCTTTATGAGTTGAAACAAGCTACACGAGCTTAGTATAGCAGAATAAATGATCATTTGTTGAGCATTGGTTTTAGAAAAAGCTTGTTTGAAGCCACACTTTATGTTAAACATCAGATCAACAATGTTTTGATGGGTTCACTTTATGTTGATGATCTTTTAGTGGTTGGAAATAATGCAGAGATGGTTAAGGAATTCAAACAAGAAATGATGAAGGTTTTTAAGATGACAGATCTTGGGTTAATGACTTTCTTTCTTGGAATGGAAATTAAGAAAGATGAGTATGAAGTCTTTATCTGTCAGAAGAAATATGCAAAAGAGATTTTGAAAAATTTTAGGTTTGAAGGATGCAAGGAAGCAAACACTCCTATGAATTAAAAGGAAAAGCTAAAGTAAGGAAGATAGAGCTGAAAGAGTTGATAAGGGATACTTTAGAAGTTTGATTGGTTGCTTAATGTATCTTATTGTAACACGTCCTGATATTTTAAATGCAGTAAGTATTTTGTCCAGATTTATGCATTGCGTAAGCCAATTACATCTCAAAGCTACCAAGAGAATAATTCGATATGTCAAAGGCATAAGTGATTTTGGTGTTAAGTTCATATGGAGCAAAGAATTTAAGTTGACGGAATTTTGGTGTTAAGTTCACTTGGAGCAAATAATTTAAGTTGACGGGTTTCTCTGATAGTGATTGCGGAGGTTCTATCGATGATATGAAAAGTACTTTAGGCTACTATTTTACTTTTGGATCAAGTGTTTTCTCTTGGAACTCAAAGAAGCAAGAAATTGTGGCTCAATCCACTGCATAAGCGAAATTTATCGCAACAACTACTGTTAATCAAGCTTTATGGTTAAAAACGATTTTAATGGATCTAAGTCTGGAGTAGAAAGAAAGTACCAAGATTTTTGTTGACAACCAAGTTACTAGCGCTATTTTCCGTAATCCTGTATTTCATGGGAAAACTAAGTATTTCAACATCAAGTTGTTTTTCTTAAGAGAAATGTAGAAAAATAAATTTGTGATTTTTATTTATTTATTGCAAGTCTGAAAATCAACTTGCAGATTTATTTACGAAACCACTTTCAATCAGAGCTTCTAAGAAAAAAAATTGGTGTTTGCAGTTCCTAAAGCAAGGAAGGCATTCAGAGACCCTCCTGGCACAACCTTAAACACTCTAAGATCCTTTTTCAAACCTGCTCCTTTTCGAGTCAAGAGAGAGATGGATAAATAGACACATCTCATTGCACTGATCGGGGGCGTTTGTAGTGACTGAGGGGGTCAAAGACCAAGAAGTGAGTTATTTAACAGCCAAGCATTTTATTCTTCTTATGGCTAGATCCAATCTCCTAGTCCCTATGGAAAGGAAAAAGAATTTCAAGTTCTTCCTTTCGGGAAGGATTAGGAAAATCCTATTGATTGCAATTTTCTCTAGACCCCCGGAAAAAGCATGAAAAAAAGGCTCGAATGGTACGATCCTGCCGTCACCCCATAATGAAAGGGGCGATCTCGTAGTTCTTGGTCTGTGAAGATACGTTGTTAGGTGCTCCGTTTTTTTCCATTGAGGCCAAACCTAAACATGTGCTCGAGAGATAACTGTCCATATACTGATAAGGGATGTATGAATTCTCGAGAAGAGAGGAGTCGTAGTGGTCCCCCCGGATCGCCCGGATCCTACGAGTGAAGAGAAAGGTAGATCTACATTGGATCTCACCTGAATCGCCCCATCTATCCTCCTGAGGATAAGTTTGGTTTCAAACCCCGATTCAAACAGGAGAAGTACGCCATGCTAATGTGCCTTGGATGATCACATCTCAGAGTTAGGCGCCGATAAGCACATTAAACTATCCATGTGGCTGAGAGCCCTCACAGTCCAAACACAACGACGCAATTATCAGGGGCACGCGCTACCACTAAACTAATAGCCCGTTGTATGGGCCTCCCACCGGGGCCCGCTATGCCAAAAGGAGTGCTAGAAAAATGTTTTAGGACTGAAACATGTCCACCTTTTAATTCTGTTTTATTTTATTTTTTTAATTGTCATTATTTCTCTAGTTTTAAGGAATCAGTTAGGTTTGTTCTCTCTGATTCATGCATTTTATTTAATGACTTATTTCTTGGGACACATTCTTAGTGGATGGTTATATTTTTAAGCTTTATAAATTGTAATGTTTTCTAATTTAATAATACAAGTTTTCATTGTCTCCCACAATATTTTTTTCCCATTGGTTTCTGTTCATTCTTGTTCCCTATTAAAGGAATTCTGCCTTCTTGTAAATTTACAACGTATTCCAGTATTCAATGGAATACGACTTAAGATTAACTTTATCTTTTCTACTATTTTATTACTATCTTAATAATTATGAAATTGCTATAGTTTAATAGTATTAATTTGATCGTGTCCATTCCAAGATTATCAAATGGCTTAAGGCAAATGCTATTCTTGTATGAAGGTGAAAATTGTCATTGTGATTGACACTAGCATAAATGAATCCAGTAGGGAATAATGTTATTTTCCTACCAGTAACTAATAACAAATATATGTAAAAGATTTAATATTTTGTTTCAGTAAATATATGAAAGAAAGGAAGCAATACGAGTCATAGGAAAAGAATTTTCTTACCAAGAACTTTGGTGAGCAATTTGTATAAAGAGATTATAGCTTTTTTCAGCAATAACAAAACAGCTGAAGATTTATAACAGGAGGGAAGACACTGGAATACTAAACAAAAAACTCAGCATCTGCTGGTGTTTCTAATAGCTGTAAAAGGAGTTTATGAAGGGAAATTTTGCATGACTCGTTGATAAATGGACGGTGGTGCTGAAGAAGAAGAGAGTGAGGCATTTGCATCTAGTGAGGGGATGCAGGAGCCATATATAGCATCATCCTTCTGTTCCTGCTTAGGCCTCAGAAATACTGCATCAATGTCCTTCACTTGCTGTCCAGAAAGGAAAGATTGGATAGGATTTATTGGTTTGGCACAGTTAAAGTTAAGTCCAGCAATTGAAAATTTTCCAGATGAGGGAAGATTCAATGGTAGTGGCATTGGAAAATCAGGGAACATTGAGGAAATGGATCCAGATTGAGGTGCAGCACAACGATCAGGGTTCAGTCCATAGGAGCTATAAGGCATGGTGTTATTCAAGGAAGGATACTTCATTTGGCAAAGGGAAGAAGGAGGAAACTTCATGTCACTACCGAAACTTCCAATCAAACTAGGCCTGAGAAAATCATTGCTGAATTCAGGTTTTCTATCAAAAT
This sequence comes from Vigna umbellata, assembly GCF_029865625.1. NCBI lineage: Eukaryota > Viridiplantae > Streptophyta > Magnoliopsida > Fabales > Fabaceae > Vigna > Vigna umbellata. The sequence continues at coordinate 8,064,400 of NC_142168.1, forward strand.
GATGTGCAAGAGTTTGATGAGTCTCATGCTTAATGCCAGCACTCCCTGGTAAAGCAAGACCCACTTGCCCATTGACACCATTGGGGTGTAAACCACCATCACTTGAGTTTATCTGATTGTTGGTTCTTGCAGTGGGCACTTCATGATTGTGTTTTCCCTCATAAGTAGTAAGAACATATTTTAGATTGTGTGAAGCCCTTTCCACATGTTTCCTTACCATACACCCAGCACTTGTGCATTTGTAGTAGCTCCTGAAATGGAAGAGATCCATGAGAAAATGTTGAATACATATCAGCCTATAAGCTCAAGTGAAAAATGCATGAATGCTGTTTCGTAACAGCTTGATGTAAATGCAAGCATAGCCCTATTGAGAAAAAGCTTGATGTGAATGAAAAACATAGAGAAAGAATCAAGCCAGTCTGCAGAATAGACCACTGATCTTCTTAAAACACAAAACTCGTTCAAATATACAGCTAGGAAGCCAGAACATAATGACAACTTCATAAATATCCATACACAGTATCAAACAAGCACACTTTCAACTTAAGAACGAAAATTGTCCACCCTATTCAAAAAGAGCAGTGGACAAAAAACAGAAAATATCAGTATTCAACCATAAGAAATAAGAATCTACAATAATTTGATCAATATGCATTTTCAAATAGTTGAAAAGTTGAAACTTCTTCTGAGATCACAATAGCCCAACAAAGAGAAAAACAAAAACCTTATATTACAAATGAAATCAGCTACATGAATAACTGGATGTCATTGGAAACATGACATCATTGAGCACAATGCCCCAAAACTAAATATAATACTTCCTTAAAGATAGAAACGCTACATCAGATGTATGTTTCAATCAATTGTGGACAAGTATAAACAGGTTAGCAAGTGAAGAAAGAAGGACGACCATTACCTAGGATTTGGATTTCCTTTGACAACCTTCTGTCCATACTTACGCCAGCGGTAACCATCATCAAGTATGTCCACATCACTCTCAATTTGGACTACCACTCTTGGCTCACGAACAGACCTAGGGGGCAAATTTGATTCAGCTGCATAGTTCTCTTTCTTTCTGCAATGACAAATTAATGTAGAGAGATTTTAGTTCTTTCCACTTGAGATGGGGCCATAAGGACACTACCAGATGGAATATAATACCTTCTTTTAGGTTCCGATTCATCATTCTCAGCTTCATCTTCAACAATTGCTTGAGTGGCTCCATCTTCTTCCATATCATGACTAGCAAGTGAAGAAGAAAGCTCTGGAGTCTCCTCCGATTCAAACACGGATAGAGATTTAGCTTTGTTGGTTGATATAGGATCTGAAATCTCAGTCACACCAGAAGTTGGTGATGTCCTTTCCTGACCATCAGCCTTCCAATCTAAACTGTTTTTTGAATCTTTTATTCCTGACTGAATATTTCTCCACATGAACCCACCATCAACTTTAGCCAATGCACCTTCTTCAGCCATGTCTGAAACCTCATCTGTAGAAAGTGCAGATCCTCTATGACTAGAGTGTGGTTTTACATGGTTATGATTACCCTTGTAGATGATTTCTGTAATTTGACCATCATGGGATCGTTCCACCTTTTTCTTGACCAGACAATTAGGTTGTGTACATTTATAATAGCTTCTGGGATACTCACTACCTTTTACCTGTTTTTGTCCATACTTTCTCCAATTGTAACCATCCTCTGAGGTCCTTACCACTCCTGTTGCATGAGATGCTTCTTTCAGTTCTCCTTCTGAAGCAGGTTGTCCTACAATATCCTCACTGTTGATACCGTTTTTCGGCACAGCACTTTCATCGCTTACTTCTTCAGAACCAGAGATTGGCTTCTCAACATTATTGCCATTAACAATCTTATCATTTACCATTTTCATATCATTGTATGAATTTACTTCACTATTTTTCACAGAATGCCCTTTTGAAAAATCTGCTGGGAATGAAAAATCTAATGGTGACTGAACTTGAGGAGGTAGTTGGCTTTCTCTATTCCCTCCCTTTACCGAGTGGAAATTACTAGAAACCTATTGAGTTCAAGGTTATCAACCAAATTCACTAGTATTGTCAGAAAATACAAACTAAATAGATTCATTTAAGATAATATCTGAGAAAGAAATATAGGTCATGGGATTTTTCAACAAATACTACACAAAAAGCTTGGCTTGATATTTGTTTAAAAGATTCACACTATCAATCAAAGCAAATGTTTCAAGCTTATTGTGAGTCATCGTGCTTAATTGACACAGATTTCTACTCCCATTCTCTGCATCAAATACATCCAACTGAATGGTTTTCAATATTCAGATCATGCAAAAAAATGGCGGAATAGATTGCAGAATAATGCATTTGCAACATCAAGCTTCAACAATTTAATAAAATTTATTTTCACCGTGACAGAAACCGGATTTGTTAATAATTAAAAAACAAAGGTACCTGATTCAGAGCAGAATAGGGAAGAAGATTTGACATCACGAAGAAACTCCCCGTGGTGGGAGATGATGGTGTTGCCTAGAACACCAATTAAAAAAAATCAAAGCAAATTTCAAAACAAGGAAATGACAAAAAAACAAACCCAAAAACAAATCCAGATGCAGCAAACCGTTCTCCAATCAAGATTGAAATATTACCCAGACAAAATCTATGATCTTTAATGCAAATTCTTATTTTGTAGATCATTGGGTAGAAACTGGAATTTTGATTGAAAAACACACCCAAAGTACCTATAAAAAACGCATATAAGTTTTGTTTTGTGTGATTTGTGTATATTACATATAAATACATATATATCCAAACCTGAGAATTTGGAAGCATAATAGGAGAGTCCAGCAATGCAGTGGGACTGATTCCAGGAGGAATGGTGAGATGAGTAGCAGGAGAAGGAGAAGGGTTTGTTGTAGTGTCACTACAAAACAGTGCTGTATTGATTTTTGCAGCATTTGAATTGAACCCTCTTCTCTCAGCCAGGCTTCTTTTTGCATCTTTTGATTCTGTTTCTTCATTACAATGGTTGTTGTGATCATCATTTTCTCCCATTTTGAAAGAAAAAAAAAATCAGAATTTATATAGGAAATGGAGATTATGATGACGAAGGTGAGGTTCAGCTAATGAAAGTGAAGATTTGAAGTTGTTTCTGTAGTGAAATCTTTGCTTCCACCTACAACACACAACCCAAACATGATACATTTCTTCCACACTGATCTCTGTGCACGTATATATACAAAATATTAGTTTTTGTCTTTTTGTGCAACAAACAAAAATTAAATAATGAATAAATAAACAAAACAAATAAATAAAACTTAGCCAATAGTGTCAATTTAGTAAACAAGGTTCATACACTTCGTATTAATCATTGCACTCGATTAATTTAAAGTTTTGCGCTTTCGCACCATGGCATTTAAGGTTTTGGGATAAGATTAACAACTATAATTAATATTTTAGGTTCTAAAAAACATCACGTATCTTTTCAATTCATTTTTTTTATGCATAAATTCTTTATATTTATACAAGGATTAATAAATTAAATTAATATCATAGTTTATACCAAAAAAATTATAATTTAATTTCCTGATATATCCCTTGCAATTAGTACAAGGAATTATATTCTTTCATGCGTATTGTTTTTTTATTTTCTAACTTCACGAAATAAATTAAGAAAATATTTATTTGAATTTTAAAATGGAATCTTTTTTTATGTTAAAAAAGATTGAACGGGAAAATGTAATTTCTCAACAAAAAAAAAATTATCATAAAGTTTTGTTAAAAGAGAGGGGAGAAGTACATAGTTAGATATATAAATCAATGTTAATTATGGATACTTATTTAATAGTATATTTTAGTTGGTATAAACGAAAAATTATAACGAAGTTAGATTAATAAATTAATTAATGAAGGTTAGGGCTATTTAAGTAAAAGTTGTTGTAACGCGCTTAGAAGGTTATGTAACATAATACAAAAATTGCAATCACTAGTTTCGGAAAAAATGACATGCGAAAATTCCGAATTAACACAACCACACACGTGTTGTTACCTCGGAAAAGCACTTTTTGCTTTGCGAAATTTACTTTCTGTTTTCTAAATCTACATGCAGAAATTTTCGGATCATAATTCTTAGATTAGATCTCAATCTGCTATTTATTGTTTTCCATGTTCTAACAAATTTCATTTTCTGTTATAATGAATCGTGTCTTTTTTTTTATTTGCCTTTAATGTCTCAAACTGGTTACAAAGTCACACATTCTTATCACACTTTTTTATTTTTATTTTATTTCTTGCAATAAATTCACAATTTCAAATATTACTCTACAAACCTTTATTTCTTTTTAAATAATAATATTAAAAAAAGAGAAATGTGCGTTCAATATTTAAAAAAAAATATTGCTCATGATAATCTTATTTAACTTAAATAAAAATGTTTCTCTTAAAAAAACAATTAAAAATTGCGAGTAACAGTTCATTTCCCATAAATTTTTACCCATCTACATATCCATGTATTACCTGTATAACAAAATTTGACTTGACCAATATTAATGACATATTAATTATTTTATTATTTTAGAATTAATTATTTAATGACACATTTTTAAATATTTAAATATTTTCCTTCTTAATTAAATAGAAATTTAATTACCTCCAATTTATTATTTATTAAATAATTTATTCAATGCATGAATGTTCTTATAATTTAAAAAAGACTAACTATTTCATGATAACTTTTCATTTTCATAAATATTATTTTTTATACTTTTTCTATTTACATATATTTCATTTACCTTTTTCTTAAATTAAAATTTTTCTCACTTCATTTGTCTATCTCTTTATTTAGTTTATACACATCACAAATGTCTTTTGCAACCATTATTAATTACATGAATATTTAAATTTATATATAGGATTAAATATTTAAAATTATCTCATGAAAACTTATAAAATGTTTTAAATATTGATTAAATTTCAAAGTTCCCATAAAATAATACTGTTAATTATATATATATATATATATGGGGTTTGCTAACGCGCGTACGTCTGTTTTTCAGTTGATACATTTTAGCAATGTGTACCGAATTTTAGTAGACAAAAATACCCTTATATATCATGGATTCTAAGTTTTAAGGTTAAGGGTATTTTAATAATTTTCATTCTCAAAACTCAAAATTAGATAAGACAAAAATTATAAGATCAAAACTCATTATAAAATCATTTTTTTGTAAGATTGTTTAACGGTTTCTGATTTTTTCAATTGGGGCTACAGTAGGTGTTTCTGATTTATATATATGTCTACTATTGTCTTAAATATTGTTTTATATTTATATCCACGTATTTATTTATAAGTATGTGATCGTTATAATTACAAAAAAAAAAGAGACTATAATGAAAAGAAGAAAAAAAAACAAATGACTTTCTTAAGATCGTATTAATTTCATATATTATATAATCTATCTTCAAAAGTTAAAGTTAAAGAAAAATATAAGAATTTAAAATAACGAAAAGATAGTAAATTGGAAATATAATGAGATCTATCTGACGGTTAAAATAAAAAGAAAACTAAAAATTGGAAATATCAAATAAATAACAACATATCCTCTTTTATGGTCAAATTTAATGAATAATCAATTTAACACTTAATACAGTAAAATTAATCTTATATTTCGTGAAGTTTTATAAACAATAGGTTTTAATTTACATTGTTTTTTAAAATCTCACTATACAACCTCATTTGTAAATTCCAATCTAATTAAATGTTATTTAGACTTCAGTTTCAAAATATTTTAATTTTAATTTCTGTTTTATTATTAATTATTACGAACTATTCTTCGTATTTATTGTTATGAAATATTTCTTTGACAAAAAAAGTTTATTTTAATGAAAAGTTTTCATTCTTATAACTCAGGATATTATTTAAAACTCTTAAATTTTATTATGTGAGAATTATAATGGGGAGTTTAATAAAATATGATCCTAACCTAACCTCTCATTAAAATAATAGAAAATGATTTTTTTTATTATTAATTACTAAAAATATATATTTGTTATGTGTATGTACGTTATTTTCTATAATGATAAAATATAATAAAATTATTATTATTATTATAAAATTAAGTATAAATAATTTTCATAATTTTATTGAAAATAGTTTTTTATTTATTTTATAAGTAATTTTATAATTAAAAAATTATTAAATAAAAAAATGTCAAATAAAAAAATTGATAAAATAATTATTTAATTTAAAAAACTTTTATTTAAAAGGTAAATATAGAAAATAAATATAAACACTGAAATGAAAAATCACTCTTATATATACGTATAGATGTATGATATATTATATAATATATGAAATTAACACGATCTATTTTCTATTATAACTTATTATATTTAAATAGTATAAATATTATAATTAAAGTATCAATAAAATATTACGGTTAAACTAAAAGAAAATACAAAATATTCATACAGTTATCTAACATAACTATATGTATATTTTATATTTATAATTAAAATAATAATAAAAATATACATAAAGTTTTTCTCAAAAGATACCTAGTTATGTATATTTTATATTTATAATTAAAATAATAATAAAAATATACATAAAGTTTTTCTCAAAAGATACCTATACAAAAGATCTATTCTAACAAAAAAAATACACATTTGTTGCACCTTCTCCAACTTATTCTACTGAAACATCGTCACTTTCAGTTCACACTTACCATGATCATTCTAACAAGAACTAAACATAAACAACAGCTAAACAAAAAAAAACACATAAAGAATAAGCTAATATAAACATAATCATACATAGAATCTTAAAGTTTCATCATACATCACATTTCATATTAAATTAACCAAACATCCTAATCATGTCTCATGGACCTAGATTTGACCATACGGATATAGTATGAATACCGAGCTATGGTGGGTTATGCACTTGTAGTGACCTTTACTGTTCTGTAAAGCCATTGTCAATGGGTTTCACCTTACCACACACATAAGGTTAGTCTATTCTATGTCTTAGACCATACTGGAACACCTTAGACAAGAACATCTTGCTACTCTTACCACATTTATCACTCATCTCTATTTGAGAATTGTTGGGTTCGCGTGAAACAGAGAAACCAGAAAACCCAGAGAAGAAAGAACAACAGAGAGAAAAGACAGAGAAGAAAAAATGATCTGTGAATAATACTTTGAAATTGAATTAATTCCCAAAACGTAAAGACAGACTACAATATATAGTCAATCCAAGTGACTAAAACAAACATAACAGAAAGACCGAGCAGTCATCAGCAGTAGAGGCCGAACATAGGCCGAGTACAACAAAGACCGAATAGTGCAGCCAAAGTCAAAATCGAAAGTACATGACCGAACGGTCATAAAGAGACCGAGCGGTCTTAACCAAATACGAGTAATAGAAGAGTCTAACCTACAAATCTCCACCTAGACTCGACTATTACAAGAAAGAAAAAAACCGAACGATACACAATTACAGACCGAACGGTATAGAACCAATCCTGGACAAAAACTTCAGAAACTTCTCTTTAGCGAGCGGCTTAGTCAGCATATCTGCAGGATTGTCTTCAGATGCAATTTTGCAGATTTGGACATCACCGGATTCCATAATGCTCTTGACAAAATGCAGCTTGACATCAATATGCTTTGTTCTAGAATGGTAAATATGATGGTTGGCCAACTGTATGGCGCTCTGATTGTCACAATGAACCCAGACAGTCTTTTTATCAATACCCAATTCCCGAATCAAGCCTTTTAACCACAGTGCCTCCTTTACCACTTCAGCAAGCGCACAGTATTCAACTTCAGTGGTTGAAAGAGCAGCAACTGATTGCAATGTAGACTTCCAGCTTACAACAGTTTCGAACAGTGTAAACACATATCCCGAACGAAATTTCCTTGTGTCATACACCCGGCAAAATCTGAATCAACAAAACCTTCAATATAACCTCCACCTTGAAAGTTATTTTGGAAGAGTAATACATTATCAAGAGACCTCCTTATGTATCTAAGCATCCACTTCAACGCTTCCCAGTGGATTTGTCCAGGATCAACCATAAATCGACTGAGAACACTTACCCCATGCGCCAGGTCAGATCTTGTGCAAACCATGCCATACATGATGCTCCTAATCCCATTTGAAAACGGAACAGATTCCATCTTCCTCCTTTCATCCTTGGTCTTCGAGCATTGCTCTTTGGTGAGTTTCAAGTGTTGACCGATCAGTGTACCAGCAGGTTTGGATTCAGTCATCTGATACCTTGAAATCACCTTCTGCAAATAAATCTTTTGAGATAAAAACAAGTTTCCCCCCAGTTTATCTCTCTTTATGTCAATGTCCAAGATCCGCCTTACTTCTCCTAGCTCCTTCATCTCAAAAGCACCACCCAATTTTGCTTTCATCTCATGAATCATGCTCCTGTCACTGCTAGCAATCAGAATATCATCCACGTATAGAAGAAGATACAGTACCTCAGTTTCACGGTTTAGAATATATACGCAGTCATCATAATTGTACCGCTTGAAGTTAAGCTTTATAAGGAAATCATCAAATTTCCTGTACCACTGCCTTGGACTTTACTTCAAGCCATACAAAGACTTCTGCAATAGGCACACCCTATCATCCAAAGCAAATCCCTCTTGATGCTTCATATAGATGGTTTCCTCCAAGTTTCCATGCAGAAACGCAGTCCTAACATCGAACTGTTCCAGGTGCAAATTATGGTGAGTTACTATAGCCATTAGAACTCTGACCGAACAATATTTCACCACAAGAGCAAAAATCTCATGATAATTTATACCTTCAATCTGAGTAAAGCCTTTGGCAACAAGTCTTCCTTTGTACCTTGCTTTCTCACCCCCAGGTATAACTTCCTTTTTCTTGAAAATCCATTTCGAACCTACAACCTTATTACCCTTTGGCAAATCCACCAATCTCCAGGTGCTATTCTTCCTCAACGCCTCCAGCTCTTCCTCCATAGCACCCTACCAAAGATGTCGATCGCTACTGTGAAGAGCCTCCTTGTAACTTCTCGGTTCATCCGAGCTTTCAATATCTTCAACAGCATTCAAGGCGTAGCAAATTAGATCTACCTCTCTAAACTGTTTGGTTGGCTCAGAGATCCTCTTTTCCCAATCACGGACAAGCTGATAATTTCTCAATTCAACACCAACTCCTCTTGAGTGACTCACATCACCAGATATACCATTTGTATCATCACCAAGATCTGTGATAGACTGTCTTTGCCCTTCACCCGTTCGGTTCTCATCTAGTGATCGAACAGTTTCGTCTCGCACTTCACCCGTTCGGTCTTCCTCAGTCAATGACTGAACGACTCCATCAGTAGTATGTCAGAGCGGCTGCAATGGAATGGTTAGCGTGGAATAACAAACCAAGAGAGTTTTTAATACGAACGTGTGCCTTTTAATTTCTATTCAATTAAACTTACCAAACAAATAATAATAACAAATAAAGAGAGTAAGGTTGAGAGAAATTTGCACAGATGATTTTATCCTGGTTCGGATCTTACCAATCCTATATCTAGTTGCTTATCTCAAATCAAGATAAACAGTTCACTACTCACAAAACAATTACAAATTACAATCACAAAGAAACAATTTGTAAAATTTTAGAAACCACCTCTCTTGTTACCCCAAGAGATGAAAGTCACTTCCCCTGTAACCCACAAGGGATGAACACCTCCTCTGAATCTTCACAAAGGATGAACACCTCCTCCGAATGCTTCACGAAGGATGATAGGCTTTTAACTCAGCAACAACAACAACACTCAATCACACTCCCTGTGAAATTTCTCGCTCTATGCCAACACGCCAAGTTCTCAAAGCCACAACACAAGGGTTCAGCAAACCCTAGAACACTTATCACCGCACACTGCAGATAAGATTTTTCAAAATACACTTATTTCGTATTTTGTATTCAATATTTTAGAATGAGAGTCTCAATCTAATTTATAGAGATCTCACTCAAGGATACATCCAAAAATCCTTTGTCAACTAATTAACGAGTGATAACCAATTATCCAATTATGGTAATTAATTATGCATTTAATGAATGCACAATGGTAAACAACTTGTTTAAAAATTCTCATAATCGCTCATTATAATCAATTATGACAAGTCATAATTGATTACTGATAATCGATTATTATAAATTAATAATCAATTATCTTGAGTATAAAATGAAGTTTTCTAATTCACAAAAAACATTTTAAAGCAACCTAGGCAAACAATACATAGGATCAAATATAACCCACATCTTATACATAAATCTACTAAATTATCAAAGCTTTAATATAAAAACAAGTCTTCATGAAGATCTTCCTGTAATAAGAGCACTTGAGACTTGACTTTGAGACATCATTAAAATTTCTGTTCTTTAGCTTTATGCTAATATAGTATGCTCCACCTCAACGAGCGTCTTCTTCTCGCATCCAAGATTTTCAGCATGCATTGTCATTCTCGTTTCATCAAAAACGACATCCCTACTAATGATCAACTTGGACGGTTTAGTATCTAACCTCCATAGCCTGTATCCCTTAACTCCTTCAGCATATCCAAGGAATACACTCTTTACCGCTTGGGCCTCTAGCTTATCCCCTTTGACATGCTCAAACGCCAAAGAATCGAACACCCTCAAGTTTGAGTAATCAGCCGGTTGTCCACTCCAAACTTCCATTGGTGTTTTGTGATTGAGAGTCAAAGACGAACTCCTGTTAATCAGGTATACGACTGTATTGGCAGCCTCTCCCCAGAAAGCCTTTGACAACCCTGATCCAAGCAGCATGCACCGAACCCTCTCCAGAATTGTTCTATTCATTCTTTCGGCTAGACCATTCTATTGAGAAGTTCCCACCACAGTCCTATTGATCCCTTTAACCTTGCAGAACTCATTAAATTCCTTTAAAACAAACTCCAGACCATTGTCAGTTCTGAGGCATTTCAACTTACACCCCAATTGATTCTCAGTCTGAGTATGCCACTCCTTGAACCTTTGAAACATTTTAGACTTATTTTTCAGAACATAGATCCACACTCTTCTTGAAAAATCATCAATTATACTTAGGAAATACGCTCCTCCACCATGAGTTTGAGTTCTTGCAGGCCCCCACAAGTCAACATGAGCATACTCGAATGGTCGTTCGGTTAAGTGTTTCCCTTTGTCGAAAGGTATTCTGTGTGATTTACCCAAGACACAGTGGTCACAGAAATCCAGCTTCTGCAACTTATCTCCCATAAGTAAACCTTGCTTCTCCAATTCTTCAAGGCCCTTCTCACTGATATGTCCCATCCTCAAGTGCCAAAGTCGAGTGGTATTCTCTAACTTCTCACTTGCTACCGAGGCATGACCAATGACAGTCGAACCCTCTAGAATATACAAGTCATTCTTTCTTTTGCCTTTGATAATCACAGAATCTCCAGAATACACTTTCATCACTCCATCTTCAACTTTCGTGGAATAACCTCTAAGATCAAACAAACTGATAGAAATCAAATTTCTCTTCAGTTCAGGCACATATCTCACATCCTGCAACACCATCTCTCGGTTGTCAAACATCTTCAGCCTTACCGACCCTAATCCTTGTACTCGGCAAGCCTTGTTATTACCGAGCAGCATATTTCCATGCTCATTTTGCTCCAGACTCTCAAAGAACTCCTTCACCGGGCACATGTGATAGGTACAGCCAGAATCCATGACCCAGCTCCTTTGAGAATCTTTTGATGAAGCCACCAGAACATCAGCAGATTCATATCCTTCAAAAGCCTCTGCCACATCAGCAATTTCCTGTGGCGAACGGTTTTATCCTTCCCTGGACAATACTTCTTGATATGTCCAATCTTCTGACATTTGAAACATCTCACTTGTTTCGTACATTCTGGTTTTGACTTCTTCCCATTTCCAGTCTGCTTCTTCCATTTGCCTTTCATTGAAATCAGCCCAGATATCACCTCCTTAGTTGCCTTCGAATCTTGGAGCTTTTGAAACTCCTTGGTTCGAATTGACGTCACAACCTCCTCTAGAGTAATAACTTGATCCTTACCATAGAGCAAGGCATTCCTGAAATGCTCAAAGGTTCTTGGAAGCGCATTCAAGAGAGTAATAGCTTTATCCTCATCTTCCAACCTCACGTCAATATTCTCCCAGATCATCAACAATCTTGCTGAATTCTGCAAGCTGCTCCTCTATGGTTCTTGATTATGTCATCTTGAACGAATAAAGTTGTTGCTTTAGACACAACCTATGAGCCAGCGATTTTGTCATGTACAATGACTCCAACTTTGCCCATATTCCAGTCGTAGTCTTCTCCTTCACAACTTCCCTTAGTGTCTTATCACCAAGGCATAATATGATTGCCCTTCTTGCCCTATCTACCATTCTTTTCTTCTCTTCTTGCGTGAAAGTAGCATCCATGTTCAATTCCCCCTTCAATGCATCATCACAGCCCTGCTGTATCAAGATAGCATCCATCTTGATCTTCCACAGCCCGAAGTCATTTGATCCATTGAATTTCTCTACGTCGAACTTGGTTGCCATCGTTTTTGGATTTTCTTGATTCACAGCCCCACGGTGGGCGTCAATTGTTGGGTTCGCATGAAATAGAGAAACCAGAAAACCCAGAGAAGAAAGAACAATAGAGAGAAAAAACAGAGAAGAAAAAATGATATGTGAATAATACTTCGAGATTGAATTAATTCCCAAAACGCAAAGACAGGATACAATATATAGCCAATCCAAGCGACTGAAACAAACATAACAGAAAGGCCGAGCGGTCATCAGCAGTAGAGGTCGAACACAGGGCGAGTACAACAAAGACTGAATAGTACAGCCAAAGTCAAAACCTAAAGTACATGACTGAACGATCACAAAGAGACCGAGCGGTCTTAACCAAATACGAGTAATAGAAGAGTCTAACCTACAAGAATGAATGACTATTAGAGTGTCAGGATAACCCCTAAGATTAAGCTTCCTACATTCATACCAACAACAATTTTCATACCACCACTAAGAATTCTTCCTTAGAACTCTTAAAACCACAATTCCATATCATCATGTATTTCAATCCATGTCACTGAGTATACAATAAAAAATCACACCATTTATATCCAAACATAGTAGAGAAAAGAAAAGAAAACAACCAAGAATGCCTAAACTCATTTGCCTAGCCCCAGAATCATGGCACTCAACAAGCACAAACTCGTTCAGCGAGCAAATCACGAGCTCAAACAGAGAACTTCTCCAGCCTAACGATCTAGCTCACCTAGCCTCTACTCAATACTCACTCAATGAGCTATTTGCTCACCCAACTACTCTACATAATCCTGCAGAACAGCAATTTTGTAAAATTTGCACCCATCATCAACACATGTTCTAACTTATACACTTCTATATACCTACAACTCTTCCTTACCATTTCTAAACCTTCATTTAGGTTTACCAACCCATTTATAACCAAACTTAACTCTTGCTTTAATAATTTTGACATGAACTCATGCTTGTCAACACTAAATCAATCTGAAGATTTTATTTTATCCATTTCTAAGCATATTTTTGACAAATACTGGTTTTCATATTCACTCATCATCCCAAAATCTCATTCATCAAAACCCCTCATTTTAACACAATACAAGTCCACATTTGAACTAAGCTCATCTTTCTCAATTTCATAACCTATTTTTGACCATTTAAGAACTTATACCAATTATAACAAACCCTATACCACTTACTAAACATCAAATACAACTCCAAATTCAGTAATTTAGAATTTTGCATATCAATATCCCAAATTTGGATTACCACAGTCTTGCACTCCATTCTACGTCAAATTCATCATCAATTAATTACATAATAATCATACAATACCAACAATGACAACATCACAACATAAATTCCCAAATTTCCCAAAATCTACATTTTCTTAAATTCAGCTCACATAAGTTATCATATAACCATATTTCATCAAATCAATTACTCAAGTATCTAATTAATTAAAATTTCAATACCATGTAAACACATTAAAACATGCTATTAATTTATACCTTATCTATGAAAAAAAAAGTTTCCCTTACCTTATAAGAAACGCTACCAAGCTTTACCTTATAAGAAACGCTTCCAAGCTTTACATGATGCACTACTTTTGCTTCAAGCTCAAGGAACTCTGAAAACGCCTACAAACCATAGAAACATGATCAAAGCAAGTCCTTAGGACCTCTGATCGACGAAGAACTAGAAAAGGAACTCAAATGACACATGCGAAGGAACTCCTACGCAAAACCTTAAACCAAAAATTAAAGAAGGGATAGAAACTTGTTCTAGAACGAAAACTGATAAGTAGAAAATGAATGATTCATCACCGTGATCGCTTAAACAGTTATTGATCGTCAAATAAATGATTCAAGAGTTATAAATTATAAGAGAAGCAAAAGGAAACTCAAAGAAAGAATTCTAAAAGAATAGTGAATGTTTTAAATAATAAGACATGTTTATGAAATTCTATTTATATTATTAAATTATTTTAACATTAAAATAGTCGGTCTCATTATTTTAAAACACTTATCAACTCGAATAATCTATTTTTTAGTTCTTACTATAACAATCACATTTATAAATAAATACGTGAATATAAATATAATATAATCTTTAGTAGAAAATATTATATATATATATATATATATATATATAATTAATAGTGTTATTTTATGAAAATTTTGAAATTGAATCAATATTTAAAATATTTTATAAGTTGTCACCGAATAATTTTAGATATTTAATTTTATGATAAATTTAAATCTTCATTTCATTAATATTGGTTTATAAAAGACATTTGTGTTGTGTTATAAACCAATCAAACAAATACAAATGAAGTGAGTAAAATTTTAATTTAAGAAAAAGGTAAATGAAATATATGTAAATGGAAAATGTATAAAAATTAATATTTCTGAAAAAGAAAAGTTAGGTTTTTTAAAAATTGTTAGAACATTCATGCATGAAATAAATTATTTAATAAATAATAAATTAATTTAATCATTTATGAAAATATTATTATATTTATTTGTTAAATTAAAATAATTACATTTCTATTTTTATCCTTCAAAATATCGTTAATCTAAATTTAATTATTTTATAATTTAAAATAATTATTTTATTAATGAAAAAAATATTTAAAAATAAACAATTATATAAATTATTTATTTTTATATAAATTATATTTTATAGTTTAATAAATTTTTGTTAGAATATAAAGAATAATTTTTTATGTATCTTTACTTTTTTATTTTATTTTTAATAATATAATCATTAACTTATTTGTTAATGAAACTGTCACGGTTTAAATTTTATTATCTTTTTAAACTTTTATTCGACTTGTAATAATTGAAAATATAACTTTAATAAACTTTTAAGTTATTACTTAATAATTTTATTATTCAAGATGTGATGCATATCTGTATATTATACTTAATATTATATTTCAAAATGACAGTTTTAAAGTTTTAAAGAGTTCCAAAACAATATTAGATATTGTTTTTTTTAAAAGAAAGATAAAATTTCAATTTCTAAACTATCATTATTCTAAATTATCAATCACCGGTTCCAACTCTGAAATTATTAACCCAATTTATTTTTATCTTTCTCATGTATTAATATATTATTATTCCATAAAAAATAACAAAACACAAGAAAAAAATATCAGGCTAAATTAATGCATTTAAAAGAAAATTATGAAAAAAATAAATTATATTATAAAAACTTGAAAAATAATTTAAATTTAAACGATTAAATTTTGTAAGAAATTTATTTTTGTTAAATACTTGCACAAGTTTTCTCATTTTTCTCCTATCATTGAGTCATTGAACAATTTCTATAAAATGTAAGAAAAAAAAATCAAATAGTTCATAAATAAACTATTTAATGTCAACCCACATATCTATTCCAAAATCTTAATCATATTTTATTAGTCTATTACATATTGTTCTCAAAACACATCACATAAATTTTATTCAACAATTTCTTATAAGCTAAGAGTTAAATGTTTCATCATCATACAATACATAAAAAAAAACTAAAACATATACATACCAAGAACAACATACAACATAAAAACCAAAACCCCAAAGTTTCCTTCAATTATATCCCAAACAATTTAAATATCTTGAGGGATCATTGGTTTTACACATTTCGTTTTTCAAGTAAAAATGGCTTTTTAATTAAAATAATTATCATACTTATTTTACCTTTTAAATAAATTTAAAATTTATTTTTTTTTTCAAACTATTAAAACCAAAATCTCCACAAATAGTCAAAATAGCTACCTTATTAAAACTCAACGTATGCTCATATCTCATATCATATATACATATCCATGATCTAAAATATATAATTATCATACACAAAAAATACACAAAGAAAATAATTAACCTCTACCTCTTTTTCAGTCAAGCACATAACTATCATATAAGTTATCACAATTTTTTATTTTGCTTATCACTCTTTTTACTTAAATCTAATATTCACATTTCTACCCATAAAAATTTATTAATAATAATAATAAAAGAAAGGTAAATATTTTCATAAATATTTTACTCAAAATGTTCTTTATTCTTTCTAGATGATTAAAAACTGTAATAATAATTTAATCAATTGTCTTTGTTTAATTAAGTCGTTAATAAAATTTTATTATTTTAATATTATATATAAAATGTGTAGAATATAATTTTAAATATTTTTATGTTGTAATGAAAAGTATAGCATAACAGCAATAATAATAACAACAATAATACCAATATTATTGTTATTATTTATTATTATTATTATTAACTTTTAAATTAAAAAACATTAAAATAACAAAAAAATCCAGCTTCTAAGGATTAAAAAGAGCGTCAAATTGATTTGTTCTTTATCTTAAAGCTTATTGTAATTTTATTATTAAGACATAAAACTTAATTTGATAAGTATATTTTATTAAAAAATATTATTGCTATTATTATTTCATTTTTTATCGAGGTTAGAAAAAATATTTAAAATAATGAATTGTCACAACTTTCATATTTTAAAAGTCCCATTCAATTTAGTTTACTTATTAGGGTTATTGGAAAAGCCAGAAAACAAAAGAAATGGTCAAATTTAGTAAAATTGAAAAATGAAGTTGAAGAATGTTGGTAAGTGGAAGGAGAAGAAAAATAAAAAAGAAAACTTAAAGCAGGGTGTATGAGTAAAATGCTCTTTATGTTTTTGTTTTTTTTTTTTTATGCAAAGGGCCTAATTAAACCTAATAAAAAAAATAAATATTGAGCCAACATCAACAACTATGCTAACAAAAAATAGTTTTTAAAAAAATACGACCTTCCCCTTTTTAATTAAATGAAAAAATTAGTGTCTTTTTATTACAAGAAACAAAAACCTAAGAACATAAGGAATTACAAAAAGCCTAATAAACGTAAAAAAATTATTTCAAATTACAATTGACAAGCAGAAAGAGAATAAAAATTCGATTTCATTAATTTAAATTGTTCATATTTTATGGATACTAATAAAAGACAAAAATTGGATAAATTATTAATTAAAAAGAAGTCAAAAACTAAACTTTTACACGTAAATTAGCAGAAAAAGAAGTAAAAAACTAATGTGAAAATAACATTTTCCTTTATAAAAAGCAGAAAAATAGCAGTAGTTTTCATTCTCATTTTCCAATTCAAAGAGAAAACATCTGGAAAACATGTTCACAAACAGTGAAACATTATAAAAGTTGACAAACTTATAATCAACCATGATGTAAAAAGTGAGTGAAGATGAAGTTACCATATCCCTGTTTCTAACCCAGGCACACTGATTCAGAATCCTCAACATCATCTTCCACAGACACACTTGTTGCATCTTCTCTCGTACTCATGCTAATGCCGGATGCTGATGAACCAACAACACTTTCTGCAACACCACCATCTGTCACCCTACTTTTTCTCTTGCCTCCTCTGCTTCTTCTCCGTTCCCTCAACAACTCACAAACCTCATTTCCATCTCCTGCTTCTCCATTTCCAACTTCATTAGAACAGTGCTGTGGTGTCACCAGAAAAAGAACTGGCCTGTAACAACAACATACGAGACTCATAAGAAGACCAATGTAGACATACAAAGACACCCAAACATAAAATGTCCACTTCCAATTTCGAACCAACTCTTTCGTCCAAGGTAAATTGGATCTCATCAAAATTTCAGCTTCATACAGCTCTGGAAGATTTGATGTTCCTGCTCTTGGATGCAAAGTTACTCTGATAGCATTGCTTCTTCTGTAGTCTTCTCTGTGTCTCAGTATTTCTACATTGATATTCTGAGTCTCCCCTGAGATTCCCATTACCAGAGGCACGCCCATCAGAAAGGTTCTGGCCAGTCGAATCGGTGAGCTTCTGAACCGCAACATGCATGGCTGGCTAGATTTTGCTACCACATGTTCATTCACAGATACTAGTTCTGTTGTCAACTGCAAAAATGTTTCCAAAATTAGTTATTGAAAGAGATCATTGATGAAGGATACAGTGCCAGCAATTGAAGTTATATCATATCATATCATACCTGAAACACGCCAAGCTCCCTGTTGAAGTCAGATTCAGGCATCACGAGGACCAGAGAAGCGAAAAAGGTGTGGCCAACGGGGACACTGATTTGCTTTTTCCTTAGGTGACCCTTAAAGCTTGTGAATCCATTGAATGAAAACAAAGCTGTTGGGTGAGGTTGGGTGTAATCAAAATGCAATTTTTCCTTGACAGAAACGGGTTCCTCCACCCAGAACCGAACCAGGCCAACACCCACCACAGTAGCCAGAAAAAGGAAGAAAATCAAAATCATGCACACATACGCAACACTGAGAAAGCAAAGTCCGAGCTTCTTCAGCAAGAGTGTGCCACCGTGAGTGATTTGAGAAGGAACACGTTGCACTGCTGATTCAACACTGTCTGTGGTCTCCTCAGCTCGGTGGTAGGACTGTGAAGCCACGGCAAAAAGAGCGAAGAGAGGGGAAAAGAGCGACACCAGGCCATTGTAGACCAAATCCGTTTGAAAGGATGGTAGTTTTGGTAGTGGTGTGGGCAAAAGAAACCCTTCTTCTTGGTGTTCCTCCATGGGAAGATGATGGACTGGAGTTTCATAGGGAGAGATAAGGATAAACGCATGCAGGTGCATTATGCAGCATACGTGTCATCTATATGAGATGAAGATAGTGTCGTGTCAATATGCATGCGTTCGCTGAAAATAAGCTTTCGGCTATTGTGCTAAAAATCCTATGGCCGAATATATCATTATTATGTGTAATACCAACATTTCTATTCATGTGGAATTGAAGCACTTTCGTGCTCACCAATGTCATACGATCAGCTTTTAGCAAAGTCTGTAACTAATAAAATAGCTTCAGAGCTTCTCTAGCTTGGCGCTATCCCAGAATTGATTTCACATAAATTCTTCGTAATTACCTTACAATATTAATTTATATGATGGTAAGTATTTTTCTTTATATATTTGGTTTCAAATAAAAAATTGATTATGGATCTTGGAATTAATTGAGTTGAAACGTTTATATAACTTTTATGTTGGATAAAAAAAAGTATCCTAAGATTTATTATCAGAGCTTACTTTAACATTAAAAACATCCAAACATAAATAGCATTACGTTCAAATCAATTTTAAATAAAATTAATTTCAGTTAAAATCAATTTTAACACCACTCCTGTCTGCATACTACATTTTTTTTTTTTTCATGCAAATGATGAAAAGCTCTTCTCTCGTAGCACACACCATTCTTCCACGTTTCACGAAGAAGTCAACTACAGCTTTTTGAAGAACAGGGTTTCAGAATTCAAACAATGAATATTTCAGTGGCATATCAGCCTGGGTATAAGCTGCAGACACGCATGCCTAACCCAACAAACCAAATTCCTTATCAACAAATCCATTCTCCCACATCTGCATGCAATCTCATACAGTAGCACTCCGCACTAATCTTTCCAACTCAAGTTCACTTTCTATTTAACTTTATCTCCGCATACATCCATTGGCAGCCTGTCTGGTGTAATTCCACCGTTCAACAGCTTTGAAACAATGACACCCCGGGACAAAACGAACCCATTTTTTTAAAGAAACAACAACCATCCAAGAAAATAGATTATTCTGAGGGCTGCGGAGAATAAGAGTTGAAGGCAGGTTATGGACAGACGCAGTTAATTTGGTCTGTCAACACGATTTCTTTTTTCTTTAGTGCATCATAAAAACATAAAGACCTTTCATCTGATACAAACGCAGGTTCATTTTGTTCGGGAGAACTTTTTTAAATTATAACTCGCTTCAGTCTGAAACCATGTCGACAATTGGTGTCTTATACCTTCTTTTCTAATATGACCGCGAAATCACTTATTAGATTTATCAATTGATCAACGAACTCTAGACCCACACACACACAGTGTGAGTTAAGAATTAGGCACATGAACTGGTAAGGAGTTTTACAGATGAAGAAATCACAATGGATCGGGACTCTGTAAAAGGACAGAGCAGTGAATAAAAAATTGGCTCAAGCGACTCATTGTAATCCCCACAGGCCATGATGGCCTGTCAAATTTAAATATTTAATTTGCATAGATCACGCAATGCTGCAAACTTACAGAAAAGGGTCCTAATTGACCTTGTCCATGCCCAAGTAGTTAGAGGCAGTATCACGTTGGCTCATACTCGACATCAAATCCACCCTTCAACATGAGAAATCCGTAGCTTAATCCTTAAGTTTTACTTTATAAAGGACAAAACTTTGTATGTAAGCAAACAAACCGATTGAGAAGAGTTTTAGTATAATCATTACTAAGATGAAAATTCAGGGGGGCGGGAGGAACATGCTTGTTATTAATGTCTATATCAATTCTATATTCACATGCTGCAGCTGCTATTTGGAAACAAGAGACAATGACAGACATATCCTACCAAATTTATAGCAAAAGATACCAATCTTTCATGCTTAGTCGGGTCTCCAGAGAGGAACATTATTTTACAGCGGAGTACAATAAGATCATTTGGTCAAAATATGGATATGTATATACCTTTGTACTTAAATCTCACCAAACTCGGTAACAGACAACCATTAACTTAATTTATGGGGGGGGGAAACAAGCTTTCGTGACAGCAATTAAAAACAGAGATAATGTTGGTATGAAATGGACAAACACTCCAACCAACTTTCATTATCAAGGGGATTTTATCGGTTATAATTTTGTGGAAGACAGGAGCTGGGTCATGAGCACAGATACCAAAAGCACTACACTAGGTCGTGCTGTCACATAAATGTAGTCCTTACATGAAATTAAATCAAACAGACAGCTCTGTTCGAGAGATCAGAATTCCATCAGTGTCTGCATAGAGCCATTCCCCATCAGAGATCCTTGTCCCAGCAATATTTATGGGAACATGCTTTTCCCCCATGCCTTTCTTATTGGCTTTCATGGGATGGGAAGCTAGGGCTCTCACCCCAATATCACAACCATTGATCTCATCCACATCTCTTATACATCCATTGACAATAATACCGGCCCATCCATTGTTTTGAGCTTGTACAACAGGATTGCCACCCAATATGGCACAGCGTAAACTCCCTCCTCCATCAACAACTAGCACTCTTCCGTTGCCTTTCTCTTCAAGAAACTCGCGAACCAAAACATTGTCTTCAAACACCTTCAAGGTAACTATAGGTCCAGAGAATACCTGTCGACGACCATAAATCTGAAAAATTGGCTGAAGGGCACGAAGCTCCCCACTCAAAACTAACTGCGGGTTCGCATCACACACTTCAGCGGTAGTAACCAAGGCCATTTACTTGAAAAACCTGGAAAAAAAATATATCAAATGTGTTAGATTGGTGTAGAACAAACGGAAATCTATCCTGGTTCACCGAATGAAATCGAATATTATGACAAACGGGTGTCATGGATCCGGCTCTACCACTACTCGATTTATCTTATTTTAAATTAACCATGGCAACTGCTTTTTATTGAAAAATAATTTTTATAATATAAAAAGGACAGAAAAACATGAAATCACTACTTTTAAGTAATTAAAAGCATGTATCAGAATATTTTAATGTTTTTTACTAAAAAATTTTAATCAGTGCTCACAAGACACTCATTGGAGCTCTACTTACATAAACTTGTTATAGATGAAAAACGTTAAATGAATTAAGTTTCTCACACAAGCAACAATTATTTTATGCACTAGTTCAAATCAGTTTTTAGAGAAACTACACGAGAAAAATTTTACAAATTAACTTATATTTATGCTAACTTGAACTTACGAGAGAAGATTAATTCGTTTTACCTTCTTGTTATTCTCCTATCAGTTTTGAATGAGAAATTAATCCAAACATGACCCAAGAAAATTTCCTCAATAAAGTAGCAGAAAGGGAGTCCTGCTGGTGAGTGTCCTATGGTTTTTACTACAGATCAAAATGAAGATATCTTAACAATATTATGTCATAATTTGCTAATAACATAATTCCTATTTGATTCCTTAACTAATATCCAAAGCAAACTAGTTTCCGAGAACAAAGGCACTGGGTAACAATTTGCTCTTAATGCATAGGTAAATGCAAGTCTACCAGCCAAGCTTGCGTTTACATATAAAGCCATAAAAAATCTGTGTAATCAAGTAATTGATATCTCTGTGGAGTTCATCACAAAATTCATTCTCCAATCGAAACTAAATTGGAAAATTCACAAAAAAAATAACCAACAGCCACACAAGACCTTAACATTAGCAATCAAACCTAGAGAGAAAATCAAAGAGTTAATAAACTAAAAACAAACTAGTTAATTAGCAATAAGCCGAAATCAAACACAGCGGGATCAATGCGGATTAGAGCTGAAGACCGTAGGGAGAATAAAAACAGAGAGTGAATCAACACTTAGACCTGAGCATCCAATTCAAAACTTCCAAAAACAAAATCAAACACGGATCAAGTAACGATTTGAATAGGTATTATAAAAAGAGAGAGAGAGAGAGAGCGAGAAAAAGGATTCGAAAATCAAGAGCGATTTGCGAATGAGAAGGAATCGGAAAATGAAGAGACATACCGACGGAGAAATAGATCTGAAGCTGGAAAGAGGCGAGAATGAAAACGCGGAAGGAGTTAAAGCGTCGAGATATTCTTGTCTTCCCACTCACTGCAAATATATTTGATAGTTGATAGTGCGTGAAAATGAAAAATCATAATATTATCAACTCAATTGCCTCTGACTTGTGAAAGGGATCTTAAGTCTTAACCATATGAGTAAATAAATATAAATATTTCCATTTTAATTTTACTACCTTATATATAAATATAATATAATTATGACTATCTCTTCATTGACTTTTCCTTTTCTTTATTCGTTCTATTTATGAATGAAAAAGAAATATTTTAAAAAAGATATTTCTACGTTTTATATTATAAACTAATCAGAAATCCTATAAAATACAATTAAAGTTCCGCCAGTATAAAATGTTCGTATTTACCACATGTAACATTATAATGTAAGAAAAATATGAAAACATCATAAATTACCACAAATGATTTATCAAGTTTTGTAATGAATTTGACTATGTGTAGAAAAAATATTACAATGACAATATAAAAGCTCACGCTTGTAATAATATAGAAGTCAACTTGTTTATTTTTAATTAATAAAGTCGTAATGAAACAATTATTTGTGAAACAAGGTCATATTTAAATAAATGACTGAATAAAGAGGTATAAGAAAATAAAAGGGGGAAAAGGATTGGTTAAAAAAACAGTGCGTAATTATAAGTCTTGTATAAAGAATTGGTTAATTCAATATCAAACGTAACCACTTCATTCAATTCAAAAAATTGCTAAGCTATTGATATTTTTGACTTATTGTCATCGTCACGAGTCGCAACCGAGTATCACAGATGAGAAGCGTGGACTACGTCATCAATGGGCCATTATTGAAGAAAAATCTAATTCACATTTTTCATTAAAACTAATACTATATGTATTTCTTACATTCCGTCTCCAATGGATTTTGAAAAAACAAATATTTTTCATACTTATTAAAAAACTCTCCTATGTTGATTATCAGTCAACAATAATTTTAAAGCTGATTTTAAAAGAAATAAATAAATTCTTAACTTTTTTAATTTCCATAAATTAGTTAGAAAAAGTCCTATTTATACTTACACTTGTTATATTGATTGATTCCGTTTAAACCTGGAGATGAACAGATGAAGTTTTTTTACATAAGTTAAAACTAATGTATTAATGCATATATAAGTAGAAGTGCAGTGCAACTCATGCTTCGCTGTGAATGGAGAATCGCAATCTGGATCCGTGTTTCTGTAGCACCACACGTCATAGTGGGATTTTCCGATCCTCAGTTTTGGAGAGATACGATCGTTAATCATTGAAACGTTTAAAATGTAAACAAAATATCCACTAACAAACACCGACCGACACCACGATAATGTTTGATTCATATCACTAACCATTTTACTTATTCAGAGTGTTTCACTGCACCCCAAAATCCGAAATATGCAACGAAAAATTCTTATAGTTTAATGTTCCGGCTATCATTGAAAATAAGAAAAAAGACTAACAACTTCTATTGGGGTACTGCTCCGAAATTCTCTAGAAAATAGGTTATTATTTTGACTCTTATTGGTTGGGGAATACAGGTACCCTTCATTACATGATGCAGCAAGCTCCTCTCTGGATTTTATGTCAATTTGTGAATGGTCTTCATGTCAATGATCTCACCGAGAGTTCCTTGCTCGAGATGGTCCCACCATTTGAATAAGAAATTGTCCACAACTAGTCTGAACCATGGAGACAGCTTCAGACCTTCTTCTCCTGCATCGGCTTTCCTCAACAGCTCCTTCAACTCATCGCGGTTCACATACTTGATATCAGCCACTTCATCAGGATTGGGATTCACGTTAACATCACGGACAATAAAAAGCAGATAGTCCACTGAAATCAAGGAGAGGATCAAGAAAAGTTGTCAATACTTAACATTCCTTGCACATACATACGCACAGTTAGAATTTGCAGCAAATATCGGCAGATTAGGACCTTTTCAGCTGGAATAAAACGTATGCCCCAAATGGCACTGACAGCTATTAATGGTGCATGTTTAGATTTATGATTGCATTGCCTAAATTATTGTTAATTAACCCTAATTAGTTATACGACAAAATCGGCTTGCTGAAAAAATTGAAAACAATTAAATTGGCTTACGTTCATGCTCTCCCCATTTGCCATCAGAAGGTGCCTTGTAAAGTATGCGACCCAGTGAGGTGAACTGATCAACTGGTACATCTTCAGCAGGAATACCGAGCTCATCCAAAAGCTTCCTCTGAGCTGCATTTCTTACTCCTGGCAACACAAAATGGAAAAACGTAAATAAAAAGGAGCAATGACACGGTAGATTTGTCCGGTCGTTTGGATGAATATAAAAGGTACTTAGTGTATACCAAGGGCATTCTCTTCAATCAGCTCAGATTCACGGTACAGTGGATGGCTGCAACAGGTGTTTGTCCACACAAGAGGGAATGTTACCTTGGTTGCAGATCGTTGCTTCATCATGAAGAGCAGAGAATCTCAGTCAACACAACGAATTAAATCATGAATCTACGACTTTAAAACACATACTACATAGATTTTGTAACAATAATAATTTAAACAAGAGGCAATTAAATGTTACAATGTTGCTCACAATAAATCGTTCAATGTACAAGTCATGATGAAGGTGTTATCAAATTAGAAATAAGAACAAATATAACCGGTAAGAAAATGAATGTTACTACTGTAACATTGTTTTGTTACTTCAGTGAATGACCTTGAAGACTTGGAATTTTATTGATTTTCCTTATGCTCAAAATTAATTGCAGAGAGTGACATTTAAGTAGTTAACAGCAAAAGGTCATTTCCCTTTCATATATTGAGGACCACTAGGTATTTGGCCCACCTCGTGATTTGCATGCAGATGTAAAGCATTCTAATCAGTATGCACAATACACTGAAACAACAACTACAAATATAAATACACCTGATAAACAGTACATAAAAACAAATTTTATCGACAGCAGCAGAGATATGACATAACAAAATGTGGTTCAAGTTCTGCTTTATACTTTTGAAATCAATAGGTTTAGTTTAAACAAGATGTAACTACAAGCTTATGAGGCAAGAAAAACATCAATAATAAACATACCTGGAGCAGCAGCTCATACTTTGAGTTGAACAGAAATACACTGAAAGCTCTATGCAGCAAATTTTCAGCCTCAATCTTCTCCATCAAGTGACCTAATGAAAATCATTGAAGCTCAAAAGAATAAATTAACCAGATCTTTAGGCAGAGAGGAGAAACACAAAAACAGAAAAAGAAAACTATATGTCTAAAAAAGATGTTCAAAAAGTCTCGAGGACTATTTCTTTAGGAAGACAAAATCCGTAGAAGCAGTGAAAATTTATATTTCATTTCAGTTGTCTACTGATCACGTTGATCAAAATCTACTATCAATGTATGATGCAAAAAAAAAAAAACAATTTGTAGCTCTTTAAGGCTTGCCTCATTGGTATTCAGGAGTTTGTTTGCATTAAAGTAACAGCTGGGTTCTCTAGTACATTATAAATTACAAATGTTATCAAATTTCTCATTAATGACCGTTTATTACATGTAGGTGCCTATCGTGAGAGAAGCCCATCCTAGCCATGTGTGTATAATATGGTCAGGATAAATCTCTCTCACTAGAGCATGCCCTCGGTTGACATGCTTTTGTATGTGTGTGCATTCCAGAGAACTGAAAACAAAATTACTGCACAGCTTTTAATTCAATCCAAAACAATAACTGATAAAACATAATCATCACAAACCAAATTAGAGAGTATATTTAAGATTTAGATTTTACTCCTTTTAATCACAGGAAGACGTTTCCTAACATGTACATCAAAATATTTCTAGATGAACCGCAATATTAATTTTTTTTTTCTCAAATCTTCATATCAGAGAATCTGTCTAGAAAATTTAATGATAGTACATCCCAGAATTTACAAGCACACAAATCAGAAAAAACAATCATTTTCAGAAAACACAAATTATAAGCTATTGAAGTAAAAGAATATACAAAACAACTTTTATTTACACTAAGCGATGTGAACGATTGCAATTGAAAACTAAGAATCAAAAGTCCACTTACAATTGTATTTGGAATCGTGACCAACCACGCGGTCATTCTCATCCACCAAAATGCATCTGCCGAAGTTCCAAACCCAAAACAATTACAAATTCGAGGCGAGACAAATAATAATAATAACACAAGAACACTCGCTTCAAAGAATTTTAAAGCCTTATCCGTTAAAAGAATGTAGACAAGTCTCAAGAAAGTAAAGTCACTTCCCATTACAGAAGCACCAGATATTCAAAAGCTCAATTGCTCAAATCTATGCTCTAACCTTCAAAAGTAGCCTATGAAATTGAGAAACAGATTCAATGGACCGAAAATTTTAAATGGACATATTAGAAAAAACCCAGGCTATGAAATAGCAGTTCATCCTAAACCATTCATGATTCTGAATGACAGAGGCATAACCTGTACCGAAGGGATTCTAAGAACAATAGAAGAAAACCCAAAAGTTGGGTTAGAAATATCCTAAGCGCTCTGAGTTAACCTAATTCATCTTCGAAATCAATAATTTAACAGGAACTGATGCACATATTTTTCCTAGCCATCAGTCGCAAGACGACTACAGTGAAAGGCACACCTGAAGTGCTAAGGCCAGTCACCGGGTTAGCACATCACGTTGAGGGTGACTCAGCTATACCTGCACGGTCATATTGATTCCACCTCATCCCCTTCTGTTTTTTATCGCGAAACTTCATTTGAAAAAGACCCTTAACAGACCCAAGGGATTGGTCGAGTGGAGTAAGACAAGGTCATGCATATGACAAGTTGCAGGTTTCAGTCCTCACTCATCTCCTTGAAATGAGATGAAAAATAATAGACACTGAAGTAGTAAATCAATCCTGTGACAGAAAAAAAAAAAAAAAAAAAAAAAAAAAAAAAGCAGCCACCGGTGACTCTCTATTGGAGACTGTACGCACAAACAGCTGTTGTTCGAAAATTCAAGATATTAATAATTTATGTTATGCTACGGTTGAGCACGCCTTTTATATTTTCAAAGCACACACCTCGCCACGTGAAACAGTAACAAAGGAAAAGCAGGGAAATTTCAGAAAATCGTTCCAGTCAACGTTGGCGAAACTAAAGAAATCAAAGCGCCGCAACACACACCAACAGTCCAATTGCACACTAACGCCGCCCAATCAAACAAACAAACAAAACAGGTGGCCAAGAAAACCGCATTCCGTTCTCGACAACCAGATCACAGATCAATCAACCAATCAACGAATAACACAATCACAGAAGTACTGAAAAAACAGAATTAAAAGAGAGGAACGGACTCGTCTTCAAACATAAGGCGGCGCTGGACGGCGTCCATGCCGGCATCGGCGGTGGTGGCGGGAGTTTCACCCATGGCGGTTGTTGAGGAGAAGGAGGGGGAGAGAGAGAGAGGTGTGTGGTGTCTTCTTCTCCTCTGATAGAAAGAGAAAGAAGGAAGAGAACGATATCCTCTGAAAATGGAAGGAGTGTGAGTAATCACGCTTGCTGCAACGTTCCTTTTAAACAGGTTCTGGCTCAGAGTAAAACCGATCGATGATTGTGCCATTTTTTCGATTTTCGATTTCTTCCTTAAACGCACCGCACCACAAACTTTTACTAATTACATCACTTCATATGTTCATGCCACATATTTATAGAAATTAATATATTCAATGGTCAAATAATTCGCATTAAACTATTCTTGTTCTCCTCTTTGAAATAAAATTGTCGTAATAAATGTAATAAATAACTCTTGCTATATAATATAGTCTATCTTCTCATTTGATTTGCTCATTCAATTTTCAGACATGAATAGAGAAGTGTGATTAATTTTTTTTTTATTTTGAAAAACTTATTTAAGAGAATAATTAAAGAATACTTTTTCTTGAGACACGTAATTGTCCAGTTCAAAAGAGAAATGTAATGCTAAGCCAATTTTGGGATTATTTTTTCAGTACAATAAAATCTAATTGATAAATTGCTCTATATTTATAAATTTACATTATAGGCTAGGTTTCTATTTTAATATGATTTATAAATTATTAATGTATATTTTGGATAAATTAAAAATAACTTTTTTATATGTACACTGTTGATTATAGTAATGGCGGCGTTGTGGCAATGTAACAATTTGAAGGCGAAGTCAACATTTTGAATAGACTTTGGTTAATTTTTAAATATTTGTTTTGAAAATCGATTATATTTTATTTTTTTCCGAAGCCGTTTGAAAATGACTAAAAGTAAATGATTAATTAAAAAACCAACAGCTTTGTTCAAACGGTGCGTTTTACATAGCAAGATTTTTCAAAGCTGATTAAAAATCAACCAGATGTTCGCAGAGTGGGTAACGCATTGAAAGTAACAAAATTCATTTAATAGAAAATGAGTGATAATGAGTTTAGAAATCGATTGATGATTATATTTAAAATGTAAAAATTATAACCATTTTCTTTTTAATCACATCTGAGATATGCCACAATACACAATACCCACCCACTATGCTAATATTTAATTTTAGAGTATTATATATGAAATGTTTATATTAATTAATTTATCATGTAATAAAAACCTTATACTAACTACATATGAAATTCTATTCCTTCTCGTTTTAGAGTATACAATTTTGATAAATCGAAATGGTGAGCGTGGGAAACGAGGGTGCGATTTGGCAATAAGAAGAAGATTCGTGGGTTGCACGCTCTCTTGACAATTTTACACAATATATAAATTGCACTCGTGGGAAATGAGGTTTTAGTTCAATTAATTATTCTCTTTTATTTAAGTGCATTTAAGAAAATGTATTTTCAATTTCCTCAATCATACATTAATATCTCTTATAAATTTTAACAAAAATATTAAACTGAAATCTTATTAATGAAATATAATAATTAAATAGACGACTCTACTTAAAATCATTAGTTGCAGATAAAAAAAATGGATTATAAACACTTTCAGGAACAGTTTGGTATGTTAAACCATTTTATAAGATTGCTTATGGAAAATATAGGGTGCAGAAAGAAATGGCCTGACTAATAGCCCATTTTCATTAAGTCGTGTGCAGAAGAACACTGCCTCCTACACTTTCATATTTCTTCCTGCACCTCCATAAGTAAGGTAAAAAGGTCTTTTCGTCAAATCTTCTTTCCCTTTACGTGCACTTCTCTCCCTTCTTCTTTCTAAAATTAAACTATTGGCTATTCCATTTTGTTGATGGATTTTTTTGTATTTGTTGCTGTCAAAATTTAAGACCATATTAATTGTTTTCTAATTGTATACTTCATTAATTAATTAATATAGAAAAACAAAAGTTGAAATAACAAAAATTAGTAAAGATAAAGTCACACCAAAAATAATAAATTAAAAATTAGATATAGAGATGATTATATGAATTGACCTCCATACTTATAAGAAAAACACAAATACTTCACTACAAGTTTTGTAATGGAAAGGTGTGTATAGTGTTATTAATTAAGCATTCACATTTGTTTTCTAATTTTAATTTCAAATAAATATTTTTTTAAATTAAAATAATTATTTTATTAAATTTATTTTTTAAGTGACATTTTTTAAATTTATTTTTTTTTTTCGATTTGATCGTTTTTTTTAAATTAATATTTTTTAATTATAAAATTTCATACAAA
The DNA here is from genome assembly GCF_029865625.1 of Vigna umbellata. Taxonomy (NCBI): domain Eukaryota; kingdom Viridiplantae; phylum Streptophyta; class Magnoliopsida; order Fabales; family Fabaceae; genus Vigna; species Vigna umbellata. The sequence goes on from NC_142168.1 coordinate 8,095,249, forward strand.
ATAAATAAAAAACTATTCACAATAAAGTTACAAAAATTATTTTAATTTTATAATTATAATAATAATAACAAATTTACTTTTTTATTATTATCATAAAAATTTGTGAACGCATGTGTATAGCCTACGTGTTTTCACTAGTAATTAATAATGTCTATAATTTCAATAAAAATATCTTAATAACGACAATTGATAAAATTATGATTCAAAAAATAAAATTGTTATTTTGTTTTAAACAATATTTTATTGGTTACATTTTTGTTTTTCTTAACTGGATGCAACGTATTATGCTTATTAATTTAAAATAATAAAATTAGAAAAAAAATTAAATACTTATTCAGTTTCTATTTTCGTTGAGTTTATTCAATGTGATTTTCTTTTTTTAGTCAATAAAGTCTTAATTTTTGTTAATTTGATTTAATTTAGTTTTTTCTAGTAAAGATATTTAAATAGTTAACGACATACTAAAGAACATGACATACTAAAGAACATGACATAATTCATTTCATATGTCAATTTATTTTAAGTGGAGGGGATCATTTTATCTTACATGGTGGGAGCTTGATTTTCTCACCCATGTCTTCACCATCATCTTAAACTCATACATTCCAAACATTCTATGAACATGACCAACCCCATCATCTTCTTCTTCTTTTAAGACTACCCATCTATCAACCCTAGTACCGTAACATTGGAAGACTCCATCTCGTTCATCTTCATCTTTGCGATCCATTACACAATCTCTCATCACCTTCATCTTCTTAAAACATCTTACTTAAACCATTATTTAAGGAATTGCTTAAATTAAACTATTGATTATTCTATTTATTTGATGGATTCTTTGCATTTGATTCATACAAACATACATACATACATACATATTTTCTAAAATGTGTTGAGCTGTCATATGGGGTTGAACTACAAAAGTTATGTCTTATACATATTTTCTAAAATGTGGTTAGCTGCATTATGGTGTTAAACTGCAAAAGTTATGTTTGGTTTAATATTTGTTAGGTAAAGAAGGTCAAGTATTCCACCTTCTTTTCAGAAGGTCAACTGCATACTCGGTTAATATAAATGGATACCCTTTATAACTATAGTTACTTCAAATCCAAGGAAGTATTTCAGCTCACTAAGGCCTTTTATTTTGAAACTGTCGTGCGAGAGGTCTTCAACCTTCTTTATGTCAATTAATGAATTTCTTATCAATATAATTTCATCTACGTACACAAGTAAGGCTATAAAATTGTTAAAAGAACATTTGCTAAATAAGAAATAATCAACTTTTGACTAAGTGAAACCATTTGAAATAAGTAAATTAGACAACTTAGTAAATCATTATCTGCTGGCTTGTTTCAAGATAAAGAGATTTAGTGAGTTTACAAACTTATTGATTATTAGTGATAAGGCCAAGAGGAGGAGTCATGTAAACTTACTCATGTAGGTCTCCATGAGGAAATGCATTGTCTGCACCAAGTTGATGTAGGTGTCAATCAAATTCATAAAAAGACTACATTTATATTAATAAAAATTTCTCTAGTTTGAATGTACAATAGAATATAACATTTAATTCTAGATTTATAACCAATGAAAACACATTTTTTAGACCTGGGCTCAAGTTTGGTTCGATTATTCTCAAGAGTATAGAAAAAACATAGACATCCAAAAACTTTTAAGACTCAAATAAGTAGAAGGAAAGGCATGAAGTAATTCATAGGAAGTATTTCCAAAAAGCACAGTAGTAGGCATTTTATTGATAAGATGCACAACATGGCAAACCACATAAGATTAATAGGCTTTGAGTAAATTAGATTGAAAAATTACGCTGCATAGTGTTTATAATATTTTGGTGTTTTCGCTCCACGACAGATTTTTGTTATGAAGTTTCAACTTAACTTTTCTAGTGTAAAAATGTCGTGTTTGTTGTAGAAATAAAAATATTCAAATTCTTGTCCATTATTAATTACGATGATTTTAATATTTTTTTCAAATTGACTTTTGATATATGTAACAAAACTATCTAATAAGGATCTTGTTCCACCTTTATTGTGAATTAGAAAAATCCACATGTATATCTAAAATAGTCTACAACAATTAAGAAATATTTATGCTTATAAATGGACGGTATAACAATATGACCTTATATATCTATATGAATAAGATAAAAGATTTTAGGAGATTTGGTATCACTTTGTTTAAAGAAATTTTGTGTTGTTTAACATAGTGACAAATATCACAAATAGTTTTAGAGTATGATTTGATGTAAGGAAAATTAATGCATATATGTTCAACAATTTTTCTAGCCGGGTGTCCTAACCTAAAATGCCATAGATCAATGTCCTTTTGTTTACAAGTGTAGGAAAAAACAATAGGGAGAGAATATTTATTAGAAATGGGAGAAAACCCTTGTAGATAGTATAATCTTCTGCATAAATCAACATATGTCTAATCATGTACAATAATGAACTGTATTGAATATGACAATACTATAAAAAAAAGTTAGTTTACAGTTTGAGTTTTTAATAAGACTTTGGACAATTATTAAGTTGAAAGAAAAATGCTTAATAACTTATTTTGTCTTCAGTTTTGCTGGATTGTGTCAATTAGGTCTCTCCTTTTAAAAGACTGTCCACTTGGTCCTTACTTAGTAAATTTTGTCTTAATGTCATCCCTTCCGTTAAACAGAAACAAACGGAGTTAAGGGATTGATGATATGGGTGAAGATAGTAGTAACGTGTCATTTTATAAATGTATTTGTGCTGACGTGTTAGTGAATTAAAAGTTGACTGTGAAAAGTAAAGGTTGACATGGAAAATATTGTGCTTCCCCGGGGCTTTCACCTTGCGGTTGAAACCATCCTTCTATAGCGAGTTCGAGCTCGTCTTCAATGACAATGTTTCATATTGGTCCACCGGGAACTGGAGCAATATGACATTCCTCAACATCCCAGAGATGACCATCCCCTACCTCTACGCCTTTCACTTCGCCGCACCATTCTCCCCTGTCACGTCCTTCGTAGAAAATTTAGAAATTGTAGAATAAGCAATAGAAATAACACATGCCTCTTCACTAATTCATCTACGTAGAAAATTCAGAAATTGTGGAATAAGCAATAGAAATAACAGTGTATGAGATGCAATGAATCCATAAATTATTAAACAAGTAACATAATAAGAAAGGAAAGAAAAAATGGTATCTAACAGAGTTACCACTACTCTGTAAATTTGATTTTCAGAACCTCAAATATTCAATTGAAGAGGAAAATGTTCTTCTCTTAATTCTACACGAAAAGAAAATCCAAACCAATACATAATATAATAAATCTTGAAACAAAAAGAAATTAAAATTAAAAAGAGATAGGATATAGTAAAAATGTTGAGTTTAGTGGAAGAAGAAGAGTGGCGGCAGTGTTTCGAATCTCTATCAGAGTTATAGTGATTGCGAGGCAACAACGAAGCCGGTGATTCTGATCGGTATCGACAGTGATGCTATAGGAGGCTGAAGTGAAGCAGAGGAATTAGGGCTCAGGACGAGTTACGATTTGTCTTTGCGATTCGAAGAGGAGAAACACACAATTTGCTCTATGGACGGCGGTGTTGTCGCCGACGGCGTTTACTAAGAATCGGAACCCTAATGTTAGCGACAACGATGTCATCAAGCGCGCACGGAGGGAGGAACGCCATAGTGGCTGGCGGTGTCTCTGGCGACGATCGGTGACGCCAACAATAGTTTTGGCCGACTAGAGGGAGGCACGACGACATTGGTCATGCGGAGGGCAGAGCTACCGCTAATGAAGGTGGAGAAGAGACCTTCGTTTCTGAAAAAGAAAAAAAGAAACCCTAAAGAAAATAAGGCTTGGGTCTGGCCCAGAAAATACCAAGTGTACCCCTAAATTTCATCTTTGCACTCATTCACTAACACGTTAGCATAAATATACCTACAAAATAACACGTGTTCTGCCATATCCTCAATCTCTTATCTTTGTTTGTTTCTATTTAACAGAAGGGACTTCGTTGATGCAAAATTTACGATATGAGAATGCATTTGACACTTTTTTCAAAGGTTGGACCTAATTGACACAATCCACCAAAATTGGGGACAAAATAAGCTATTAAGCCAAAGAAAAATCTAGTATGAACAAAACATTGAAAAGAAAAAGATGTTTTGAAAATTGTATGGTTCCTACATATTGTGCAACAAAATGGGAATCATTACACATTCTAACATGAACAAGTTTGACCTTGTAAAAAGTGACAAAGAAGTCTTTAACATGGGTAACATTATTTGTGGCTCTTGTGTCTAAAATCCAAAGAAAATTACCTTGTTCATTGTTAGTTTTAAAAGACCCAATTATATTTCTTTGAACATGTTTAACAAAGTGAGTAAGGTTGTAATCATTTTCTAGAAGCTGCAAAATATTTTGCATTTTCTTAGGTGTTGATTGATTGAGAGTTTGTGTATTAATTTGTGAAGTTTATTCCTTTAGGTTGAGATTTCAATTTGCCTTATTGCCTCCATTGCCTTGATCAAGCTGATTATCCCTTATCTATTTACACCATTGTAGGTAACCATGTTTGAGTAGCACTCATTTACAGTATGGTTCATTTTATTACAGTATGAACATTGTTTACAATAGTTAGGATTTCATTCTCTTCCTCTTCCTTGATTTCTCCCATGTGTGTTTCCATGTCCTTGCATTTTCCTATTTTCCTTATCATGTTGTTTTCAATTTTCTGTCTTTTCAACAACATTAAATAGGGGTATGCTTTCCACTACCAAACTAGTACCAATTAGTTGTTGTTCTTATTGTAAGTCAGAGAGAAAACCTTATTGATATTTGATAAAGTCTCCATATGAAGAATTTTTATCTTGATAGTGTTGCATGTATCATTAAGGTCTCAAAAAAAAACAAATTGCATATTCTATTTCTATGTATTTCTCAAAGGTTTTAAATAGATCACAAGAGCAAAGAATATTAGGAATAGGTCTAAGAAAGTCAAGTTCTTCTAAAAAAATCTTTAAATTAGTAAATAGTTGACCAACATTTCTTTCCCCTTGTTTGATAGACTTTATCTCTTATAATAGATCAAAAATTATGAAATAATCTCCTTTTAAAAATCTTTCTTTCAACTTTTCCGATAAATCTTTTGCATTTTCAATATATATTACATTGTTGGCTATTTTTTGTGATAAGGTTGTGATGATCCAAGAAAGAATCATCACATTCATTTGTTCCCATGCATCACGTGTAGGATCATCAAATATGGGAGTCTTTATGCTTCTATCTAGGAATTTTATTTTGTTTTTGGACAAGAGAGCACACTTCATATTCCTTCTCCGAGAAGAGTAGTTAGTTTCATTTAAAGGTAGGGAAACCAAAGCAATTTCTTAATGTTCTCTAGGATGTAGATAACATATACTTCAGGGGTTTAAAGTCAAATTTATATGATTTACTTGATTGTTGATGATTGTCTCTGTGGTTGTACTCATGCTCTTGAAAAAGGAAGATAAAAAGAAACTTCAAGATCTTGAAACGAAAGTGAAGCAGCGAAAGTGATGGAGGACCATCCAAGTTACACATAGGACCTCTAACAAGAGACGTGTCTAGAAGAATTCAACAAGAAGAAGGAGCACTCACCACTTTACTTTTATGGAGTATCAATTATTAAACCTTCTTCTCTTTATTAAACATATTTATATTGTTTTGTAGGACAATAATCAAGCTTGGACAACATAGCCAATCATCCATAGAAGCTTGGTAAGCTATGGGAAGCAAAGGAGGCAAAGAAAGGAAGTGCTTTCTGGATTGGAAAAGCAAGGCTGATATGCTTTCGGATTACAGCATGCAGCAGCCGCTGCCACTCACCAATGTCCAAGTTTAAAGCACGTTTTTAATGTTTTCCTTGTATGGAATGTGTAACTCATGCTTGGTAGCATTTCCAGCCCATGTATCTTTCATTTTCATAGCTTGTTAGGCACTTCAGAGTCATCTCTTCCTCTATAAAAGAGAGACTCTCCTCTTTGTAAATCCAACTTGAATGTAATAGAGAAATGTTGCTGATTTTCTTCCAGCCACTCTGACTTCGAGTTCACTTGGTTGTGCCACTTTAGCACCATCTTCCTCTAGCTTCCTTCCCTCTTGGAAGGCTTCCTGAGTTGGAGAAACTTCACGCACACCTCCATACTTCACAAAGCAATTCATCAAACACCTACCGTGCGCTGTTTCCACCATCCATCTCTTCACTCCGCTGCCACCTTCTGGTTCGAGGAGCTGCTCAGTCTTGAAGATTGGACCTGCTTCCATCAGAAAGTAGAGTAGGTTTTTTAACTTGATCTAATACCATATTCGATGTGACACAAACATGTAGAAGTGTTTCCTTCAAACTAAATGGAGGTTGTATGCGGTGAAACCTAGAAGATTGAAGAAGAAGAATGATCGATGGAAAAGTTTACACACATCAAAGATTGAAGAAAAATAGGTAACACAACTTTCTTTCATATAGAAAAATGTATTTTGATATCTATAAAAGAAGAAATGAAGAATATCTTAAATAGGCTGTAAAACAAACATCACTAGGTGAAAAACAAAAAAGTCGTAAATGCAATAGCATATATCCATTTCAAATTCAAGAAACCTTAATCACAAAACCCCAATCACACACCTCTAAGTCAAATTCAAGAAATCTCAATCACAAACCTTTATTTCAAATTTAAGAAACCCTAATTGATTATGTGCGGTTATGTGTTGACAATTCTTAACTAAGAATATAAAGTTTATTGTGGTTAAAGTGGTGTTGGTTGTGTTGGTTTTGTGGAAAGGAAGATAATGCAAAGAAAGTTTCTATGTGTGTTTTGTGTTAATGATGGGTGGTTCAATGTTGAAAAAATATGAATGTGTGGAAATGAGTTTTGTATATGGAGGAAGAAAATGAAGTGTGAAGTTGATCTCTAGAGAAGGTGAAATGTGTGTTTTACGAAGATTAAAAATGAGTTTTATGAAGTTTGATATATGCTGGTATGGATGAAGTTGGATATGATGATGGAGAAAAAAGGTCCGGGAATATGAAGATGGTGATGGAGGAAAAATATTACACATCATACAAATAATGTCAATCTGTGTATTATATCGTTAACTATTTAAACACAATTATCAAAAATGACCAAATTGAACAAAATTAACAAAAATTGAAACTTTATTGACCACAAAAAATATCACATTGAATAAATTCAACAAAAATATAAACTAAATTAGTATTTAAACCTTAGAAAAATAAACAATTCTTATACAAACTAGTCCACAATCCCATATACAACATGTTATAAACAATTGGAAAACTCGATTATTTGTTTATATAAAAAAATTACCCAACAACATATCACGTTAAAATTCTTGAGTGACTAAACGTATCATCAACATATTTGTTTAAACATTTCATTTAGGAGTAAAATATAATAAAGTAGTTACTTTGTTATGTATAAACAAAAATTTAAAATAATATAAAAAATTAGAAACCTGCACATCAAGTAATTTAATTTATATTAGCAAAAGGGAACTTAATAGAAACTTAGGAAAACTTTCAAATTTTATGATTATCTTATTTCATGCCACAGTTCCATCCAAACCATCTTCCCTCAATTGTTTTTCTCAATTCCATTCTTTTTTCTTACTCGTCTAGAAAACTACAGTGCCACTAAAAATTGTACTATAGAAGTTTTAGGTTTATTGGTTATTAAAATATAATAAGTTTTTATTTGTTCTACTAAATTAGTCTTTTTTAGTTTTAGTCACCAGAGTATATAGGAACAATCGAGAGAAATGATCCTTTCAATGTAATTTATCTCATACTAAAATTTTGTCTTATTTAGATATTTTGCATTAAGCCTTGAGTGGAAATAACATTGTCTATTAATTGGAAAAAAATTGATTGAGGGGCAAATATTTTGAAATAAGGGATGTTAGTAAAATTTGAAATTACTATTAAATCAAAATTTAGAATAATGATGAAGAGAGTGTGATAAAGGGATGAGATATTGAACATTGTTTGTGAAATTGTTGTTTATGGTATTTTACTGAGTTGATTTTGTGCCTATGTGATGAAGCTATTTTAGAGAAATAAGATTGAGTAAAAGGTGTTGATTTGAGTATTGTGTGACAAAATGGTGTGATGGTGCTACCTGGGTTGATTTCAAATTAAATTGGAGTTATTTCGATACATGAAAGAAGTGAAATAACCTAGACACACTAATGGACCATTTTCATACACATTATAATTTATGAAAAATTTAGTGACGTTGAGCAAGATCTTATAGCTATGGGGCATCATTTGGAAAATATATTTCAGATAGCTTTAGGAGCTTAGAGCGTTGAGTGCCATCTAGAAAATATATTCCAGAGAACTCTAAAGGTTGTGGCACTAGGCACCAACAAGCCACCGCTGGACGCACAATGGGGTGTTGACTGTGAGTATTGCAGCACTAAGAGTGACATGCAACTTCAATTCTATGGAGTCCCTGTTTTATTTTCATTTGGTGATATTATGGTCTGGTTGGGAGTTTGAGAAAAAAAAGTTTTGTTTTTTAGCGTGCTTTAAATTATATAGAAGTATTAGGAGTGACATAATTTTTGTGTGTTTGTTATGAATATAGTAACTCCTAGGGAGAGAATGTCTACTAATATCGGACCCATGTAGAGAAATATATTGAATGGTGAAAGTCAAATATGGTTCCTGCCGTTTGAAACTAGCACATATTAAAAATGTGAGGGATTAAAAATGGTTATCGCCATTTGTTAGATCGAAACTAACAAATGTGAGGAACCTACCATGATCATATTAAAAGGGGATTAGTGTTGAGGCTTGCGTGACTTTCTTGTTTTACGGATGATTGTTGAGTAGATTGTGTTGCTTCTATTGGTGACACAAATTGTGTATCTGCTGATGAGGTTGATGTTGGTCCATGTGGTGGAGACTATGTTGCTTTTGTTGTGGAGATTGTTATGGTTGACATCTTTACGAACATGAAGTTCTATTTTGTCCAATTTCCTTGCACATAACACATCTTTCAAAACTCTTTCTTTAGTAATTTGGTTTCATCATTTTTTATCTCCCATGACTCTGGTCTTCTCTTTTTCTTAGGTCTATTGGGCAATACTTTTTTATTTAAGGGCAAGACATCAAGACAAGAAGTAATTTCCCACATCTGTTGTTTGTTTATAAGGTAGATTATTGATGTGTAGATTTCTTCATAAGATGAAGTTCTCTCTATTTAGGTTAAACAAATTTCATTGCTGCCCACACGTGACAATAATGAATTTCACTTACGTCCCGTTTTCTGCATGTGCATTTCATTTTGTCAAGATTGACCACAAATTGCTTCCTAATGTGAAGTGTGCTTGACTTCAAAAAGCTTGTTTGTTGACACTTATGATGAATATATTAATTTTTTTTCTCCTGCACCATGACCCTCATCATTATCTATCTCCTTTAACTTTTTTTCACCTACTCCATCACATTCACCATGATCCTCCTCCTCTAACTCTTTTTTACTACACCTACATTTATACATTATGTCCACAAATTAATAAACATATTATTATCCTTATCACTCAAACACTGAAACATGACACTCAAATGAGGAAACACAACTTATACATATTTCAAAGTTAAAATCAAATTGAGGACCATAACTTATACTCAATCAACAATAGAATATAAAATAAATAATACCTTATACCCCAACGACAAAACATTCTAATCTCAAAATAAAAATTCAACACCCAACCAATTATGAACATTTTCGAACATAAACTCATTTTCATTGTTGACGACTTTCCATCACCAATGAATAAACAAGGTTTAATACCTATTTTGGTCCCTCGGTTTGTAGGGTGTGTTCAAAGTTGTCCTCTTTTTTTTCAAAAGTTCACTAACGTCCTATATTTTGCAAAAACGGGTCACGTTAGTCCTTTTTGCTGACGTTAAAAAGGCTAACGACAGACTTGCTCCGCCGGCAAAAACTTGATGACATGTATAATTATTATTGACGTGTCACTGTGAGGTCATTTGATGCCAATGAAAAGATGTCACGTGGCAGATCCCTTTCCACCCAAAATTAGGGTTTCACAATTGCAACATCCATTTTCTTCCTCTCCAGCATTGACACCAATTTCTTTTGATTTTCTTCCACCATCAACAACATTGTTGCTCAAATTCTCCAGAATGGCAATCTTAGCATCCATTTTTTAATATGACATTCATCTACCCCTTTCCTAAAATTCTGATCCCTTTCTTCCATACTCCCCCTCTCAACAAATCCAGTAGATGGGAAAAGTTTGATGCAATCAAGAAACGGTATAGGCAATAACACATAAATCATTAAATGAAATAAAGAAAATGGAGGGTATTGTTTCTGTAAAGAACAAAATTATAGTGGAGAAACCTTTCTACAGCAACCAACCGCCAAGCTCCTACAAAGAACTACAACCCCCACCTAAAATAAACATGTTTAATTTTCACCTAGAGGACTTTCTACTATGATTGGATTATCTAATAACACAATACCCTCTTTCCTTGCTCTGTTAAAAAGTGTGAGCGAAATTAAACACAAAAATCCAGAAACAGAAACCCTAAATTGCATCTTCTTCCTCGCGAGTTCATCGTTCTCGCGGAACCTGTAAATGCATGAAACTCATTCTCCTCATAAGTGCCGCCATCAACCTGCATCCAAAATAGAACCAAAAACTCATTTACATCGCGAGGACCGAATCGTAGTGCCATGGCGTTCTCCTTTGTGCAACAATTGCGCCGCCGTTGTGAATACCTGAATCGTGCTTCCACGGCAATTCGTGGTAGAACCTCAAGTTATAGAGAAAGCCCTTTCCCATTCTACAATTGTGAAACCCTAAATTTGGGTGGAAAGGGATTTGTCACGTAACATCTTCTCATTGGCCTCAAATGACCTCACAGTGTCACGTCAACAATAATTGTACACGTCATCAAGTTTTTTCCAGCGGAGCAAGTATGTCGTTAGCCTTTTTAATGCCATAAGCAAAAAAGACTAACGTGAACCGTTTTTGCAAAATATAGGACGTTAGTGAACTTTTGAAAAAAAAGAGGACAACTTTGAACACACTTTACAAACCGAGGGACCAAAATAAGTATTAAATCAATAAACAATCAACTACATAAACTCACGTTCATTCGTTCACAAATTCTTCAAATTCCTAATTTTGCGTTTGGTTTAATTGCTTGCTTTGTCCCCAGCTTGGCTGCAACATGTCAAGTTAGTCCACCATTTTAAAAAAGTTTCAATTACGTCCAAACTTGGTTTAAAAGTGTCAATTTCATTCAAACGTAGTAAAATTTGCATCAATCAAGTCCCTTCCGTTAATTCTACAGAAACGGACGTTAATTTTTTTCTCTCTCCTCTGCTCCTCTGCTCCTCTGCTCTGTTTCTCTGCGCAACAGCATACCCTCTCTTTCTTTTGAATATTTATTATGTTTCAAGATTATAACGTTCAACGCTGAGGATTAATGAAATAGTAACCCAATCCCGTAAAACTTCATACGTATCTTTATCTTTATTTTTATTTTTGTTTATGATATCTCTGTTTTATTCCTTTTCTCTCAATAATGGATATATTAATATTCATTTGTATACTCTTCTAAATTTTGATGAAATACTTTTTATCACAAATACGAACGATAACAACTAATAAAAATAATATCAAAATGACATATTTTTTAATGTTATTATAATTTATATAAATTTTATGCTAGAAACAAGAAAGTATACAAATAAGTATATTTATTTTTGTTACTAAATTAAGGATTTACGTTATTGAATTCTCAGAAATAAGAGTAATATTTTTAATATGACAGAAAGTAAAAAAGATATAAATATAAAAATAATTTAATTTTATGAAATTGAATTTTGTATTCACATCAGTAGAGACATCGTAGCAAAAAAAGTTATTTAAACTATAAGAATAAAGGTTTTAAAGGATAGTCACTGTATGTGGATCTAATGAATTTCAAATTATGAGCCAACTCAAATATAATAAATATGTTTAATACTATTTTCAATCTTAAAACTTTGTGGATTTCTTTTTATGTATTACTTACCTCACTCGTTTTTCTTCTAACCTCACCCTTCAATTCCTAATTAATACCTATCCAGTGAGAACGGATTATTATCCAATGCTAATTTATTTTTCATCACTACTTTCAATGAATAAGATCATAATTTACATTGTCTTCCATTCAAAAGCATACACGGACTTTTTGTACCAGTTGAGAAAACCAAGCCTCAAACTGGATTTCTGCATATATTATTATAATAGTGTATGCAAATATTCAAAAGAAAGAGAGGCTATGTTGTTGCGCAGAGAAACAGAGCAGAGGAGCAGAGGAGCAGAGGAGAGAGAAAAAAATTAACGTCCGTTTCTGTAGAATTAACGGAAGGGACTTGATTGATGCAAATTTTACTACGTTTGAACGAAATTGACACTTTTAAACCAAGTTTGGACGTAATTGAAACTTTTTTAAAATGGTGGACTAACTTGACATGTTGCAGCCAAACTGGGGACAAAGCAAGCAATTAAACCTTTTGCGTTTTGAAACCAAAATGACCTAACATCAACATTTTATAATTTTAACTTAATAAAATATTAAAATTACACATTATTATTTAGACCTATTTATTACATATTTTTTAAAATGAAGACTCAATTAAAAAAAAATTTAAAAATCTATAAGAGATTTTCAAACAAATGAAATAACATAGTATTTTAACCTAATTTTTTTGTAAATCTCTCACCAACACATACGTGAATTTTTTCTTATAACAACTCTTTTTTAGCAAGTCTGAAAATCATTTGTGGATTTTTAAGTAATTATCTGAACGTTCTTAAATATCTTTTATTTAAGATTATTGATATTTATCTTCAACCTAACTGTTTAAGATGCTAATCAGTAAAATCAACATCAATATCAATATTAATATAATTTATTAAAAAACAATATTGATTAATTAATTAACGAATAATATAAATACAGGCCTTGGAGACCAAACTCAGTTCCGTTCTGTCCTATTCCTCTTTTCTTCCTTTCTCAAATTCTCTGTTCTTCACAACCAGCACCGAGTCACAGACTCACCGATCTTCCGATCCTCTTTCGTCTTGGTTTATGAGGTATCTATCTTCCTTCTCTTTCTTCTCTTCTTCGTACTTTCTCTTTTCTCGTTTCTTGTTTTGCATTTCACCGATCTAAACCACCGCATCGCGACCCCTTTATCAATTTCCCTCTACGCCTTTTATGGTAAAAATATTAGATCAACAATTTTTGTTGTTGTTCCTCGCGATTTAGCAGATCCATAGCCTATTTCCGATTTCCTTTTAGGAAATTTGTATCAATTTACCTTTTCACCATTTGCCCTAACGCCGTCCGATCTACCCTCACCGATTCGATTTCTAGCCATTTTTTTTCATTTTATTAAATTATTGTTGTTACTCGCATCTAGATAAGGATCAAAATTATTTCGGTTGCTAATTCTGATTTTTTTTTTTGCAGCTCGAAGGAGAGACCCACTCTTGGGTGAGTTTCGTTCTTTTTTGGCTGGATTATCTTGTTTTCTTGGTTTCTTGTTTTCTTGTTTTATTCTTTATGTTGCATGGCTGAGATAGGTTATGTTCTATTAATGCTGCATGGACTATGCTTGTGTAGTATGTGAACTATGCTTATATGACATGCCTTCAAGTGAAGGAAAATGATATTAATCTTGTAATATTCAAAATCATTTTTTTTTTTTGGATTTTCTTGCCTTCTTGTTCCTTCCCTACATCCTTAGCACGTCCCCAAAACCCTTTTGAGAGCCTGGAAGTAAAATATTTGTTGAACTAAAAGTGAGAGTTTTATTTATTTATTTATTTTATTTTAGTGCTACCTTCACGACCTTTTGTGTTGTCGTTCAATTGATTCGGATGCTCTTGCATTTCTAATATACTCTCCCACTGCACGAAAAATAAACAAAGCAATTTTTTTTTGCTTAAGATGCTTTATAACTTTTGCAGCTAGCGAGGTCTTGGTTATTTTCATCTTAATAAACTGTACTTTAGTTATTTACAATGATATAGCTATTCCATGTAACACGTATTGTTCTTATGTTTTTTTTCCATTTTTGCAAGTCTGTGTTGGGTTACTTATCCTTTTCTTGTTTATCTCCATCCCCAGTGGCACGCGGATTAAGACCCGCAAACGGAATATTGCAGCGCCCCTGGACCCTGCAGCATTCTCGGATGCAGTGGTCCAGATTTATTTGGATAATGCTGGTGATCTGGTAATGTTATAGGTGCATTTACAGTCTTCATTTGGGTTTTGTCTGCATTGCATACACACTGTCTTGCTATGATTTAGTCATACAACTGATGTAGTAATTTGTGCACGCAGGAACTTATTGCTAAGAGCATTGAATCTTCAGACCTTAACTTCTCAAGATACGGTGACACCTTTTTTGAGGCAAGCTTCCTAAACCAACAGAAAACCTCTGTTCTCTCATTGTTGATTTCAGTACCATGCATCTTTTGAGCTATTTGGAAATCTTTTTACTTTGGATTTTTATTACAGTGAATTGGATGCATAATTCGAGGAATTATGACATTCATTCGTTGACGATATCTGTAACTATAATCGTGTGGCTTGTTTAGATACTGTCTACTTTACGAAAACTTTCTCATTGTGTGCGCTTACACATAAATTTTATTTTTTGCTTTGCTCTTTCTATGGGAAGGGAGGAGATTTGGACTTTTGCTGCCACTGATCCAAGGCACTGTTATTATTGGATCCATGTCCTGATATTTTTATTAAATAATTTTTTGGATATTCTATTTACTAGAGCATTATTGCAATCATTATATTGTTACAATGTTCTTCATGCATTCTGATTTTTTAGTGTCCGTTGATTTATTTCATATACAAATGTTCTTCATGCTTAATTTTGTATCACTTTAGGTTGTTTTCACTGGGGGTCGTACACAACCTGGAACTACCAAGCCTGATGAAGGGGACCGCCATCCTTACTCCATAATAGAGTGTGAGCCTAAGCGTGAAGTCATCCTACCATCTGTAATCTATATACAAAAGATTTTGAGGCGAAGGCCATTTCTCATCAAGAACCTTGAAAATGTCATGCGAAGATTCCTCCAGTCATTGGAGCTTTTCGAGGAAAATGAGAGGAAGAAGTTGGCAATCTTCACAGCCCTTGCATTCTCCCAGAAGCTGTCTGGTCTCCCACCAGAAACTGTTCTCCAACCACTGCTTAAAGATAACCTTGTGGCCAAAGGGCTAGTTCTGTCATTTATGACTGACTTCTTTAAGGAGTATCTGATTGACAATAGCCTTGATGATCTTATTTCAATTCTGAAACGGGGAAAAGTAGAGGATAATCTTTTGGACTTTTTCCCCCCTACAAAAAGATCCAATGAAGCTTTCTCTGAGCATTTCAGGTCTTATATCTATATAGAAATAATATGCTTTACAATTATTGCTGCTTACATCATTGTTTGTGTTACTTGTACTGGCGATTGGATTCTATTCTATTTTACTTTTGGCAGTTCCAACAGCCTTGATCATCTCATTTTTGTGAACAACTTCTTTTGCAGAATACTAATGCACTCAGATCAATCTTAGTGTACTGTTTTTGCTGAATATAATATTTTAAAGTACTGTCTTTTCATTATTGTCTTTAGTATATGACCTTAGTAGGGTTTAATTACTAAGGGTTGCAAGTCTTCCTAACATTTTAAAGGACAGCATGTCTTTTCATTATTCCTGGGTTTTGTTAAACATTCAAGCTTTAGCATAGCACATGCTGTATTTTTTCTTTTTACGAGAGAAATGGAGTTTAATAGACTGCATAAGGTCTGAATTACAGCCTTACAATACTAGTGGCCAATTACCAATTTTGTTATCTGAAGTGTGTAATTATAGTTCCTGAATCTGCTGAAGCATGTTGCCATGTATATTGAGTTTTTTTAATCAGTTTAAAATTCTTGGAGGATTGATTGTGCTATTTTCATTTAATTTTTCTGACATTTAGCTTGATGTTAAGATAGGCCAGTGCACTGTGTTTTATCATTCCCTAATGTTCTGTTATCTACTATGAAAACTTATATATTGTTCACAACGTTTTTAGCAAGGAAGGACTGGTGGCCTTGGTTGAATATAATGAAAAGAAAATTTTCGAGGTGAAATTGAAGGAAATGAAGGCTGCTTTAACAACACAGATAACAGAGGAGGCTGATACCTCTGAAGTCATTGAGACAGTGAAGTTGCGGGTTAGGGATGCTAAATTGCCAGACATTGAGGTGGTGCGGGTAGTGTGGGATGTTTTAATGGATGCTGTTCAGTGGTCAGGGAAAAATCAGCAACAGAATGCAAACGCAGCCCTCCGACAGGTTTCCTTTAGATATTTTTCATCTATGCCAATGTTGTATTTGCATGGTTGAAAATTTTCATGTCTGTTATTTGGGACCCTGTGGACTCATGTTGATGGGGTTTTTAAAGTTCTTGTATTATGGCGGTGGTAAACTGAATAGGTTTTTCTTTCTAGAATCTGTATGTTAGTTATTTACCTGTCTTTTAATTTTGAACTTGAGACTCGTGTGAACTTTCATTGTCTAGTTTCAAAGAACTGCTGATGAGCCGATGGATTTGTGTAATTACAGGCTAGCTGGGTACTGCTAACATGTTCTTAGTATTGGATATGCTGTTATCGGATAGTTTAAAGAGATGCACAGTTGGATTTGTTTTAATTATATAAACTTTTATTGAGCATATTTGACATGTAACTTTATATCAAGCAAACAACTCGAATTACATTTTATGCTTGACTTTATCTGAGTAAAAGTTGTTGACGACACCCTGTATTCATGAAGGTAAAAACTTGGGCAGAACTGTTGAATACATTCTGTACCAGTGGGAAACTTGAGCTGGAACTGATGTACAAAGTACAAATGCAATGCTATGAGGATGCTAAACTTATGAAGCTGTTTCCTGAGATTGTTAGATCTCTCTATGACCAGGATGTACTGGCTGAAGATACAATTCTTCATTGGTTCCGAAAAGGAACAAACCCTAAGGGCAGGTATGCAATTTTTCCGAGGGCACGTATCGCGTTAAGATAGTAATTTATTGGTTCCTCCTTATGATGTGTGTAGATTTTCCTGCCACCATACGTGTTGTGTTGCTTACTACTGCTGAACTGGTACAGGCAAACCTTTGTGAAGGCGCTGGAACCCTTTGTTAATTGGCTGGAGGAGGCTGAAGAGGAGGAGTAAGTGTGATGTGGAGGTTCAGGGCCGAAGATAGCACCTTGTCTTCAGCTCTTGTACCATTAATTAAGATATTAGCACGTATTGCCCCAAGTTCGATTCTTCGTAGTGGTACTGTTAGCCTATTTTCTTTATGTTGTGTTTGACTATGCTTCATTGTACCCATGGGGACATATCACTGTGCCTGCGCCACTCTGATATGTTATACGGGTGCATTACTGTATCTTGAGTGGTCGTTTCAATAATGGGTGTACTGTCCCTGTTAACTTATCGTTTCTTCAAATCATTAATGCAGCCGTTGGACGTTGAAACTTTCTCCTGGTTTGCTTATTACCTTTTAATTCAACATTCATGTGTTTTCTATTTTGTTTAAGGGAAGGAGGAAAAAAGACAATGTTTTAATTGATATCCAACTGTTATATTGTAAATGTGTTTGCTATCTATTTTTTTTCCCGTTTGTTTGGCTGGTATCACGTTCTAGTTAATTAAATACTCAGTTTTGACCTGTACTTTTTGGGTTGAAGTTTTTCATCATCTAATATCTATCAAGGATACATAGACGCAAATAGTTTTAGATTTAAGTAATTTATTTGAAAGTTAATCCACGCGTATTTTGAAAGTTATTTTCCTCCTTTTGTGTAAAAATTAAGCTTCTTAGTAACCCTGTCAATATGGATAGGTAAAAAAGAAAAAATTGAAAGGTATTTCAACACGCAAAACAATATTAATATTGAGTTTGATGCGATGAATCTAATGGAATAATGGATTTTATCTTAATGTCTCGCGTCAAAATCACAGATACTTATGTAGGCAGTTTCACGTACATAATGTAAAACAATTAATCGATCCCAGTTTCACGTACTTATAAGTAGTATTTGTCCGAATTTCAAGTATTAGGATCTATTTATTGTTAAATGAATTAGAAATAATAATAATAATAATAATAATAATATAATAATAATAAAAAAAAGAGGTGAAAAAGGTAGATGATGGATGCATGGTGTTGATAGGTTGTAGAGTGATTTGGGTTTTGGAGGCATAGCGGTTAACAGGATCCAAACCCAAACATCACTACCTTCCTCATGTCGGTCACCGAAGTCTAAATCTAAGCGAACGAAACAACTCACTGTTCAAAAATGGCCCTGTCATGTCTCACTCTCAGCGCAAACCCTTCTTCAATGATCTGGAAATGCAAAGCGTCCCTTCCCACCTCACCACACGCGCTCGACGCCACCTACATCCGACGCGCCGCCCACCTCGCCGACAAATCCGCCGGCTTCACTTCCCCCCACCCCAACTTTGGCTGCGTCATCCTCTCACCCGCCGGCCACGTCGCTGGTGAGGGCTACCTCTACGCTCAGGGTACCGCAGCTGCGGAGGTCCAGGCCGTCGACGCCGCGGGCGAACGCTGCCGAGGCGCCACGGCATACCTGAACATGGAGCCCGGCGACTGCCACGGCGACCACAGTGCCGTGTCTGCTATGATCCAGGTTCTTCTTTGCCTTTCTTCTGTCTGTTACCGAACCCGCCTGTGTGTCTTATATTGTTGATGTTGTTGTTGCTCACGAATACGATGTTGTCTGGGCTCTAGTTTGTGTTTTGTAGTTGATAAATGATCCTACCCTGTCTGTGAAACCAAACTAGGGAGGGGTCAAAAGAGTTGTGATTGGAATGAGGCATCCCCTGCAACATCTCCGTGGCAATGCTGTGCGTGCACTCAGAAATCAAGGACTGCATGTTGATGTTCTTGGAGAGGATCTCACTGGTAATCTCGTTGAGGTGTGTCCATGCTTCAATACCTTGTGCTTTTTGTTTCAATCTAACAATAAAAGCAACATAGCTCGACCAAGTATCTTAATCAACTGACACAGTTGTTCTAGCTTAGTCAATGGTATTAATTTCAAGTTCCGAATTTGAGTCCCAAGCATGCAACCGCGTAGAAGTCTTGGACGGGGAGCTTTGTTGCTCGTAATAGTCTTATTTTGATCCAACAGGAGGACCTCTTGTGAAGAATATATGTGGTCTCATACAAAGAAAAAAAAACTATGTAATGTTTAGGTTTTTTTGTTAGACTTGTGTGATCGATTGATTTTTTTTATTCTATGCATGCATTGTTCTGTTCCATTTGCAGGATGCACAGAAAGAGTGTCTTCTTGTCAACGCACCTTTGATTTGTAGAGCTGCTTCTCGTGTTCCCTTTTCTGTTCTCAAGTATGCTATGACCCTTGATGGTGAGATTGATTTGCCCTTACTTGAAAGAAGTAAGTCAAACATTGATGTTTGTATTTGTCTGGTTAATTTTTACCCTCCTTTTGATGCTGCAGGAAAAATTGCAGCTAGCAGTGGCCATGCGTCATGGATAAGCAGCAAGCAGTCTAGAAATCTGGTGTTTGAGCTACGAGGTAGAAGCGATGCTGTTATTGTGGGAGGAAATACCGTTCGAAGGGACAGTGGGTATCATTATTATTGTCTTCAAATTTCTCTGAATTTGAATTTTCATAGCTTACCTCCTTTGAAACTCAATCAGATCCAAGACTAACAGCGAGACATGGAGGAGGGCATATGCCAATGCGCATTGTGATGACCCAGACTCTTGATCTTCCAGAGGAAGCAAACCTATGGGACATGTCGGAGGTTTCTACCATAGTCGTAACACAAAGGGGTGCAAGGAGGAGTTTCCAGAAGCTGCTTGCATCTAAAGGAGTTGAGGTTGTGGAGTTTGACATATTAACTCCCCGAGAAGTTATGGAGTATTTCCATGATCGTGGTTATCTTTCAATTTTATGGGAATGTGGAGGAACATTGGCGGCTTCAGCTATTTCATCTGGAGTAATTCACAAGGTGTTGTTCATACTTTCGTTTTCTTCTACTTTGAGAAAAATTTAAGTTCTACTTATTAGCATAGTTGGATACTTTTCAATGGTTAGTACTTGTTTTCTGCTATATAATAGATTATAGGCTAAAAATAGATAGGCAACAGAAGGGTTCACTGAATGCTTTCCTATGTTTTGATCGTCAAGCCAGATAATCAGTAATACCATATTTCTTGGCCTTTTGAGAGTGGGAAGTGCATAACTATTGAGCTAAAAGTAATTTTCTATATGCTTAACTTGATCATAATAGTTACTTGTTTTTCTTGCAACTTGACAAAATGAAAAATAAAATTCTATTAGCATTAAAAGTATAGACAAGAATGAAAAAAATCTTTGATATGGGATGACCCCCCTTCATGTCTGTCTAAATTTTCTCGTTCTTTGTTGTACTTCTATAGTCATTATTTTGTTTCTGCAAGGGGGTTTCTATTATGAATATTCTGCTACCTTTACCAAATTTTCTATTGGTTTAGATGGATGCACTTATCGCCAATTCCTATTAGAACTTATTTGATGTAATTAGCTTATCCTGTTTTTTGACTATTTTTATGATATGTTGGACACTGGTGATATTTATGCTCTTCAGGTTTATGCTTTTGTTGCTCCTAAAATTATTGGTGGAAAGAATGCACCATCTCCTGTGGGAGATCTTGGGATGGTTGAGATGACACAGGCTTTAAATCTAATTGATGTTTGCTACGACCAGGTTAGTAGGAGTCCTTTTGTCTTTCCTTTGTAAGTACTGGGTTTTGTTACCCTTTCATTCAGAAGATACATGCTTTGATCTAAAGTTGGAAAACTTTATGTGATATCTGTAGCATTGGATATTTTATACGAAGTGATTTCCCAACTGAGTTGCCTTGGTCTTGATATTTAATGTATAATGTCTTTACATTTCTTTGAAGAGGTTGTTTTACTAGATACTGTAATGCAGGTTGGACCCGACATGCTTATTAGTGGATTTCTTCAGCCCTTACCCGATGTGATACCCGTAATCCCATCACGTGATGAAACTTTTGTTGTTGATCCTACTGTCTCACCATATGAGTCAAGTATCATATTTTTCTATAAAACATGGGATCTTTACGGTGCATTGTCAAATTTCTCTCCTCATCCCATTCAAATACATGATGAAGACGGTGACTGTGTGACTTGGTTGAGTGTTGAGCATTACTACCAGGTACTTGATTTTTTTTATTAGTTCTGTTTTCCTTTGCTGTTTTGTGGTAATTCTTATACATATAATTCAATGCATAGGCACACAAGTTTGTTGGGGTGGATGATCCTATAGCACAAGATTGTGTTGAAAGGATTAAATCTGCAAAAAGTCCAGAAGAAGCTGCAAGAATTGGACGGTCAATGCAAAAGCAGAAACCTGATCTGGTATATTCGTCTGTGGTTTTCAAACTTTTCTCAAGCTCTTAATCGGATCTTGACCTACTGGCTCATGGACTTGATTGACAACAATATTTCCTTTCTGGATTGTGTCACTAATCTATTCTCTCAAAAGCTTATTGTTTGGTTGGAGGGAAATGGCGGGAGGGAGAGGGGTTGTTGAAAGATAGCTTGATTGATGAAGATAGTTGATGGGAGAGGATTGGAAATAAAGGGGCCAAAATCTCTCCCCTTTCACTTCTGTATTCTCTCCCAATATTGGGCAGATTGGGGAGGGAATAATACTAAAAGCTTGTAAACTTTGTTGACTAGATTATCCTTAGTTTAAATTTGTGAACTTAATGATTTTACTAGTAAATAACCACATGCATTAACTGATGTCACTGTGTCCAAATTATGTATGCTGATTTGGTTCCTTTCCCTTTTCCTTGTAAGAGGCCTGAACCTTTCTTTTTTATTGGGCACACAGATAAGATCTGACTGGGAGAACATAAAGATCGATGTGATGTACAAGGCACTGAAGTGCAAGTTCTCAATCTACCCGCATTTGAAAACTTTGCTGCTATCCACTGCTGGTTCTGTTCTAGTTGAGGCTTCACCACATGATCTGTTTTGGGGTGGAGGGCGAGAGGGAGAGGGCTTAAATTATCTCGGAAGATTGTTGATGAAATTAAGATCAGAGTTTCTTGGGGAGTCTTCATCATCAACTGAGACCCCTAGTTTAACTGTATAGTATTTTCAAAGAGAAGAGTAACAGTATTTAATATATAACTACCAAAACTGTTTGTCGTGTCACATCTTGTTAGTTTATTGATCAAGCCTTCTGTTTTGCTTAAGGGGGACTTTCATCCAAGTCTTCAATAATGTTATATGTTGTTTTTTTTTTCTCTCTTTTTGACCTGTCTTCCTTAATTGCACTTTGCTTACTAATCTATTTCTCAAGTTTGGTCTCTTGTTTTTTTCTCTGAAATTAGGTGCTTCATTTCTTTCATGTCAATGTGAAACAGAGTTTTCATATGGGTATTTTCATTACATATTGAATGCCAAATTAACAAATGGGTAAAAAATGCACAACCAAAAGATTGGGAGATCAAATTTGCACATAAATAAGTAAATCAAATTCGAAAAATACAAGTAGCAGATAGATTAATGCTTTGTTTGGATTGAAGTTGAACTGGAGAGGGAAAGAAAGAAGAAAGGTGAAGTTTTTTTTTTAAAAAAAATATTCTGCTTTTATGGGGATCACCCAATCCAAACACAGTGAAAAAGTATTATTAAGCGACTTTTGGGTTTGAAGAAAATGTCTGCAATTATATATGTGGATTATGATTGCTATTATTGGCAGCATGAAGAGGCCCTAGATGGGTCAGCCAGAGATACTGTAGAATAAAATATTGCCCAAAGTGATAGGAACATGACTTGGAAGTTTTTCAACCCTATCAAACTCCCTCTAAATAATTTTCTAAGTGGATCTCCTTGCCAACTATGAAAAGAACACAATTGAAGTAAACTGATTGAAAGCCATAGA
The DNA here is from genome assembly GCF_029865625.1 of Vigna umbellata. Lineage (NCBI taxonomy): Eukaryota > Viridiplantae > Streptophyta > Magnoliopsida > Fabales > Fabaceae > Vigna > Vigna umbellata. The sequence goes on from NC_142168.1 coordinate 8,118,368, forward strand.
ACGTAGTTGTTCTTTATGATGAGGGATAGATAGATAGATAGAGAGTGACGACATTTCAGAAAGGGCAAAAAGCTGGTGTCTGTCATAGTGCTCCTCAGATATTGAAGTGAGAGTACTAACTCCCAAGGTAACGGGAAGTGTCATTGATTGATGTGAATGTTTACTCAATCATAGCAGTGACGGGTCTAAGCAGCAACCACTACTTCCTGCATTTATTTTCTCAGTCACGCAAACTTCAACCAATTTCAGTCATAAAAGCCAAACTGTCCCTTTGTGTTTCTGTAGAACCAGGATCTAAATTTTTAAGCCTATATAGCAGCTGCAAATTCGGCTTCTCTGATATTGAATTTTCAATCTATTTTTGTTGTTGGGATTACAAGATCTATTCCAAATTTAGTTTTTTGGATTGTGTTTTAAAGGGGATTTAACAAGCCCAAACGTTATATAGTTATATTCTGATTTGTTATCGCGAAATGTTCGGTCAATTTCTGATGGAGACAAATGAAAAAAGATATATCAAAACTTCCATCGAATTCGGCTTTTCAGAAAGTGAATTTTAAGTGGGTTTCATTATTGATGATACAAAAAAATAAGTAGAAAATTTGATTTACTATAGGGTTTGATATCATGAGTGTTAACTTGAGTGAATTTAGTTTACACCGATTGATTTATTACATGTTGAATTAAACATGAGTTAGTTTAAAGTGACTTATATTTTACAAGTTAATTTTTTTTAACTCAACTTGATTTATTATAGGTGGATTCAATTAAAGATGACTTGTTGTTTTGATTTATTATATTTTTATTACAATTGACTTGATTTACTTTTTTAATAACTATATATAAATTGTTTATTTATTTCATTAAACATTATTATAAAGTTATATTTAAATTAAAATGTCGGCTTATATAATTTAACAAATAAATAAATTAAACACTCAAATTATTTAAATATTATTAAATAATATTATATTAGTTAATCTATAATTAGAAACGGGAAACAATTATAATAAAATACCTATAAAAAATGGTAAAAAAACTAATAGAGTTGTTAGTGGGTTAGTGTTAATTTATCTTCAGTTTTGTCTTGAATTCGTTTAATTAAATGGTTACGTAATTTGAATTCAATTTAATTCATAGTAAACAATTATAATAAAATATTTGTAAAAAATGGTAAAAAGTTAATAAAAGATTGTTCTAGATAAATTAGGGCAATTTATATTCAATTTGATTCAAACTTATTTAATTTGTTAGTTAAGTGAATAAGATTCAATTTGATTTATAGTAAACTTATTTAATTTTTTGAAACTCAATCTAATTTGAATTTATAGTTAACTGAGTTGACTTATATTGAAATCCAATTGACCATTTCTATTTCTATTTGATAATAATATGAAAAAAAAAACTTAAGAGGAATTTATTCATGTATTTAAAAATGGTATTATTGGTGGAAAAAATTCACTAGTATAGAAGAAAAGAAAAGAACATAGGATAGTGATAAAGTATGATTGATTAGTTTTTGTTGGATTATCTAATTTTGTGAAGAATAAAAGGTAAATTTATTTATGATGTGAAAATATAATAATATATGTTTACATGGTAGAGAGAGTTTGTAAATTGAAGCGTGTAGAAATGTTGTTGGCGGAGGAAGACGATAGATATGTGGTGTGCAACACGTACACGTTTAAACAAAATCCTTTCTCCTTTTTTTATCTTTGCTTTCCCTTCATTTCCAACCTTTAAATAATATATTCATTTACTGCTGCTTAACAATTCAATAACTTTCACACACCATATTCTCATGTGGCTAAGAATTTTTTTTTTTTAAATTGTTCTTAAATTAATCTTGAAATAAGTAACGAGATTTTAACGCCAATTTAATTACTGGTTTTCAAAAATATTAATTATATTTATAAAATTAGTAGTCTTGTATTCATGTTTTTATTAGAATAATATTTATTTTCAGAGAATAATAAATCAAATAATAAATAATAATTGATATATAAAACTACTTAGTTAGATTTAGTTATAATATATTTAAATAAATATAAGTTTAATTATTTTTTATTAACAGACTTGTTAAACCACATTTTTTAATATATTTATTAAATAGTTTAATTATTTTCTTTGGTTTAGTTACATTGTATCAAGTTCCTGTAACATTTTAAAAAAATTTCAATTTCAGTCGGTTAAAAAGTTTTAATTTTGTTCAAAGTTGATAAAATTTGTTTCTATCTTTCGTTAAATAGGCATAAACGACATTAACTGTTTTTTTCTCTCTTTTATGTTGTTTTGTCTCCCTTTTTTTCTTGTCCATGCTAACTTTAATATGATTTGTTTTGATAGTGTAAATCCGTTCTTTAATATATTTATTAATGAATAATAATTAATATATAAATACTTATATTTAGTTATAATATATTTAAATAAACATAAATTAAATTACTTTAGTTAATAATAGACTTATTAAACCACATTCTTTAGTATATTTATTAAATTAAATAAAAACATAAGTGAATATTTACCGCATCTTATTAAGTATTCATACCTTATTAAAGTATTCACATGTTACATTCATAAGATCCTTGTAATATTTTAGAATCTTTAATATTGCTATATGATAAAATAAAGTAGCTATGGTAGTTGGTTTGTGGCCATTGGCTGATTTATGAGTCCATCCATCATCTTTAACATTTTCTTTTTTTCCATCTCTTTAGGATTAAAGGTTTGTTAAAGATAAAATTCCAAGATAAATATTTATGGGATTTCATAATATGATTTATCTAATATTGTATTCTTAATTTCTAATGAATTTAGTTTTAAATAATTAAAGTTTTATTTTTATTATTTTAAAAATACTTTTTGAAGAATTTGTTCGAACATATTTGTAAAATCGTTGGTAGCTTATTCCGTAAGTAATTTAAACAAATAATTCATAAGTATGGAAGCATCAAACTTAAAAAAAGAGAGGAGAAATTGTATTTATTTTACTTCAGATTGTATTAAATGATACTCACATTAATCCTCTTTAATATTTTGATAAAATAATACTTACAAATGTTGTTTTTTAATAGATATTTATCTTATTTTCAAAATAACTTGAATTATGCATGTCTATGATTATTTTTTTACTTGATTTCTGGTTTTGAATAGCCATATTTTCCTTTGAGGAAGCATACATACAAGTTGGATTCGAAAAAGTGTATTTTATTTTATTGTTTTAAATTGGATAGATAATTTTGGTTTATAATTGTATCACTAGGCCAGACGTCTACAGTTGACTAAAACACGCTACTCTTCGGTTTGTCATCGAAGGTTCGGCGCACCAAAACGGACGCTCACACGTCCGAGATCACACAACCTTACCCTCGTTTTCTGGATACACTAGGAGGTCGGCCGGTCATGCCGCTTGCTACATATGCCGCCTATAGGGGTCGGCTAGTTCAAAAGCCAACCTTTGGGAGGCCGGCCGGCCATACCGCTAATTAACCAGGTTTAAGGTAAGTTGAGGTTAAAAGCTATTTTGCTGAATTTGGGCCGTGATTAACTTTTCACTAATCCCAAGCCATAGCGAAAACTATAAATACAGATCTAGGGTGAGTGGTAGATAGGTTGTATTTACTGCACATTTATTACTGTTCGATAGAAAAACGTCATTGCTCTCAACTGATTTTGGCATCGGAGAATCTTTCGCAGGTCTTCCACCCGCAGACTGAAAAGGAAATTGAGGAGCGAGTACGGAGGACCGGACACACGAAGTACGAGCAGAAGAGGACGTGGAGACATAGGACGACACAACCCTTCACATCTGAAACAATAATTAAATAAACTTTTATGAAATTCAATAAATTGTTAGTTTTGCATAGTTTGTAAGTGGGGGAAAATTTCGTTCATTGAAATCTCTTTTAGTGAATAAATGATTTTCCGAGTTCTACCTCCTTAACCAATGAAGTGCTCACACAATAAATGCACTAATCACTTTCAAAATCACATAGTTTATGCTTAATAAATACATTGATTTCACTAATTGGATGAGATTTGGCTCAATCAATCTCAACTTGAAAGTAATTGGTATTTTTTTCTAATTACATTCACTCAAAAAGTCTACCATATTCAAACATGATTATTTATTCAAATACATGATCATGCTAGTAAGTAGTTATATTAATTTACGAGTTTGAAATGTTTATTGCAATGAAATTTTACATGTATATTATTAAATTATTGTATGTTATATTATTAGATTATTTTGTAGAAATAAACATATGAACCTATTAAAAGGACATGACTTTTTTTCATTGACGGTTAAATGAGTTAATTAATAAATTAGGTGGTGATAAGTAAAGGGAAGACTTCCAACATCACCAGTAAGAAAAATTTAATACAAATCTTTCGACAAATATTTGTTTGATATATGTTATATTATTTTCATTGAAGCAAATATTAATTATAAATTAATACGATAACAGCTAAGAAAACTAATAAAATAAGACTTTGAAATAAATAAGACGAAGCCTAATGTTATATACCATCAGTTATAAATATTTTATATATGATTACATATTATTTTGATGTTTGATAATTTAGTATAAATAAATAATATTACTGGTTGTATGAATTCATAATAAATATTTTTAAAAACAACATTGTAATTATGTACACCTTACAACTTGTCTTAATGTATGTATATTGGTATAGTAAAACATTTTTTTATTATGTTATAGTTAGACTCTTTCGAGTGTTACTTATCTCCCTTATAATATTTATAATGATTTTTATATTTAAAACATTATTTTTAATAAAAAATTGTATTAATTTTTTGTCGACATAGTATTTTAAAATTAAAAAAATGATTATTATTTTATTGAAAAAAAAGGAAATTTTATATTAAAAGCAAAAGAAAAAGGAATTTTTATTTTAAACAAATAAATATAGATTATTTTATTAAAAATATAAAATGTGAACATTTATTTCGGTTATGTATATTTTTTTTTTCTAAACTTAAGTGAAATTAGAATTCGTACCTATCTTATATATTTTAATCTTAAACTTTAAAAATAAATATAATTATTTTATTCCAATAACGTTAATTATTTAAAAGTTTTAAATAATATTTTATGTTGATATATTTGAATTTAAACATATCAAACAGTAAAAGAAATATAAACTTAATTTGAAATATTAATATGTCAAAAAAGTTTTATTGATTATATTTATTTAAGTTAAATTTAAATATTGAGTTGTATCAAAATTTGAAATAAAAAAAAAATAATTTTTGTGTTAATGTTTAGATATTAAAAACCTATTTAACTCTATTTTAAAATTAAAATTTACTGTATCATATTGAAAGAGATAAATACAATTTTGGTCAAATAATAAGTTTTGTACTGGATGGGCCGGACGACATCTGATCGTCTTGATACAGATTCGCCACTTATGATTCATCTTCACCAAGTCTTGGTTAGTAGACCGAACGGTCGAGAAATTATCTTGAAAGGTTTAATTAGACAAACCGGACGATCAATGATGGACGGCCAATCATAATCTTTGATTTAAGACGAGATTAAGGTAAGATGCGATTAAAACTATTGGACCGGGACTAGGCCGTGATTAAGATTCTGCTAACCTCATACCCATGGCAAAAACTATAAATACAGATCAAAGGTATGAGGTAAGGTGGTGGCTATTAACTATGCATTTATTAGGTGAAACCAAAGCGTCGGACAAGTTTTATTATTTTTTTTTGAACGATACAAAATAGAAAAGTAGAAGAGGGTAGGAAGAGGACATTAAAACGCCCAGTTAAAACGTTTCCAATTAAACCTAATAAAATATTTGTGGGTGGGAAATTATTAAATCCATTGTTTTATTAATACTTTTGAGTAATTATTGGAGTCTGGTGGTGATGTTAACTTTGAAATTAATCCAAAACGTTAGACAACTTTTTTGAAATTTTGACTGAATCGTTTTAAAAAGATTGTTCTACAGAAAATTAAATTTTACTTTCATTGGTTACGTTACACTCTCGGGGAAGTTATTCTAAGTTTCCATCATAGAATAAGCTTTCCAACACGAGAAAAAAGCACTTTTATTTTTGTATAAAAGTGCTTTTTTTCATTAACTTGTGTACTCTATTCATGATTTTTTATAATAAAAATTTATTCAATTTAGAACAACTAATCTCACCTAATTCCAACCATACTCTTTTTAAAAAGTCAATTCATCATTTGTCAAAAGCCAGACAAAGTTAATTGTTTGGTTCAAAATTTTTGTGAAGTTCTTATTTGTAAAGAAAAAGTAAAGGCATTGTTTGTTTCTTTTTAGTTGGTATATTTTTGTCAGTTATAATTTATAATTTTATTTTTAAAATTTATAAAAGTGTTATATGTATTGATAATATATATAAATAAATTCTCGTATTTTAGGAAGAAAAAAAGTATTTTGAAAGAAAATATCCACTAAAAATGACACCACAATAAATAAATACGAAAGTCTCTTTCGGCAAGATAAGATGGCAACCCTAATTAAATAAACTGAATGTGAAAAAAAAGATATATATTTTCTTGCCAGGTGATAAACTAAATAAAACATTTTTTTAAATAAGTGGTTTTAATAAATAGACTGGTCGTTGAGTGATTACAAATTAGTTTACGCTTATTGCCTGATTTTTTTTGTTAGATATTATTGAAAGAAGCGAGTAAGTGCATAATTTATCTTTATTATTATTATTTATTATTGCAATTTCTATATTTTTTAAATAACTATTTGATTTAGAGGAGAAAATGAAAAAGGGTTCAAAATTAACTAAAATCTCAAACTATAATTATCTAAACACTTGCTTTTATCTAAAAATAAAAATATAAAGATTCCTTTTCTTTATTTTTGTATTAAATAATTCAACACTAACTTCTACAAATATATCTAAATCTAATTATTAATTTCTTAAAAACCATAATATTATATATATATATATATATATATATATATATATATGATTAGTGATAGAAAAAACAGGAAATTCGTGATGAGTAGTTGATATTTATAAGTATTTATTATTTGTGGATTATTAGTATTTAATATTTTAATACATGTTTATAAATAGATTGAGTGCATATATTATATTATCCGACTTGTGGGTATGAGTTATCCATTAAAAATAAAATTTTAATTTACATTTTATTAAATTTAATTTTAATTAATTTATATTTTAATAGATTAAATTTAATTAAAATTAAATTTTAATTTATATCTAATTTAATTTATGTTAAATTATATTTTTTGTAATTTTATTTAAATTTTATTTTAAAAATGTATAAAATATATATTTTAATATTTGTGATATCCACGAGTATTCAATGGTTTTAAAATATTCATGAGTTTTTTGTTTACTTGAAACAGGTATTGTGCAAGTAACAAGCGAATTGTAGGTTGAGTTTTCATTTTGCAAGTCAATTAGACATTATCTATACTAACCTAACTTATTTTCATTCCTATATAGAATACACACTATACATTTATATGTTTATTTTGAAAATAACAAAATATAACATATGATATATGCGTATTAAAAAATATGCAAAATTTTTAAAAATTTGATAAATGTATGATTTTTATTGTGTAAATACAAACTTAAATCAAATGTATTAAATGTTAATAAAAAATATTATAAATAATCAAAATCATAAAAGTATTACTGTTTTATATACTTCATTTATAAATATCGATATGTATTGATACGTGTAGAATATGAATATGTTACACAAATTGAAGTATCACGCATCATAATTTAAAACTAAGTTGTACAAAAGAATAGTTGACTGTCAATCAATAGTCTTTTCTTTTGTGAAAAATAATTTTTAATGTTTGGCTAGCTTCTATCTAATTGATTAACTACTTTTTTAAATAAAACTACTATTAGTAAATTTTAAGTTAAATTAGTCTTTTGTTTCTAATTTTGATTGAAATTCTTTAAGTAGATTTTTTTATATCAATTAACTCCTGTTTATTGAAAAATTGATATAATTAAGTAATTTTCATTAGAATTGATATAATTAGGTAATTTTCATTAGTAGAGTAGGTTAAATACATGTAATGTGTTAGTTTATATATATATATATATATATATATATATATATATATATATATATATATATATATATATATATATATATATATATATATATTTGTTTGTTTCATATCAATGTCATGTCAATTATATTATATTTATAACGTGATAGTAACAACGTCACATGTTACTTTTTAATATCAAGTGTTATTTTTTTATACATGATTTTTAATTTATAAAAACACATATAATAAATTTAAAAGAAAACAACTAAATTAAATATGAATTGAGTGTTTTATTATTTAAAAATGATAAAGATTACATACATTTATTTAATATACTTTATCTTTATAAAATATTTTATTTCTCTTCAAATTTTTAAAGTTTTTTCCAAGGTAATTAAAATTGAGATTATAGTTAGGATAATGAACAATGAAGGACTCTTAAATTGTGGAATCGTAACACATTATTTAGGTTTAGAATTTGTTTTAACTGAAACTTTATTCATGAAGAAAGTGAATAAGTGCTCTAATTGAAAATAAAATGTGAAGTTTAATTGCATTAATTTTTAATTACATGATGTTGCTATAGACAACACACATAGCAAGATGATTTTTTAATCGTTTTAGTTTTTAGTTAGGTTTATGTCTTATTTGAATTGAATTTATTCACTAAAAAAGGTAAAGAGATGGTACAATGGACAATTTAGAAAAACAATTATCCACATGATTTTACGATTTTGTTCGACAATTCTGACAATTTTATTATACCAAGATCATGCATGAGATTTGAACCGGAAATACTACGTAAAATTATAGGTTCTTATGATTTTACGAGTTAAATCTCAATTTTAACTACATTGATTTTTTCTATTTTATTGTTTTCTTTCTATTGGAGCATTTGAATTTTGAGGTAATAGAGTATAAGACGTGATGATTTGATCACATTTGGGTTTTGAATAGATTTTTATTTAGATATATGGTTATCCTATTTTTCTTGTTAGATGTATGGATGATACTTTATACTTGTATGTGATATATAAATTGAATAAATGGATGGTCGTAATATACAAAATAATCATAGACTTGAAATAAAATTTGTTGCCCGATTTATTAACAAAAAGATGTTGGTAATTGGAATTATAAGTTAGTAACAAAAGTTGGTAATACAAATTGTAATTTACCAACAAATTTTATTTATTGTATATCTAGATTGGTTCTTGTAACCTATAATCTTAAGATTTCAAGTCCGGTGTAATTCCTCCACTTCTAGTTGAATCAATCATTGTCTAAAGTGCAAGACTTTATATTTTGTCCACCCTTTAAATCATGTCCAAACTTCTAACAAAAATGAGATAATTTGATTGCACAACAATTTAAGACTAGTTTTTTTAACTCGATTCAAATTAGTGAAATAAAATGAGTTGTTAATTCATCCAAACAACAAACACAAATAAAACCACAAACATTTGAATGAAAACATAAATACAAATCCAAGAAATATGAATACAAATAATTAAAATTGATTACATCCAACCTTAATACGAGAGAGTTCAATGCATCTCTCTAGCCTTGCAATATTGTATTCTACTCTACTATTATTTATTTACTTCTCCACTCTGTGTCTAAAACCAATACATGAGTTCTTTATTTATAAAAATTTCTATTGACACTCAACTCCATTATTTGGCACTTAGTTGCAGAGGTTTCCTTCTCAGAAGGTTTTTTTTTCTTTGTTGCCTTAATATTGAGTGTTACTTTCTTATGGTTCAGCTGCGCACCGCCTTTGACGTTTCTTTAGTCACCTTTGACTTTTCTTGTTAACCTCCTTTAGTGTTCAACAACCCTGTCTTGTGACTCAATTGCAAAAATGTTATATTCAAAATATTTTCAATCAACATTTCTAGTGTCATAACGATAAATTTTGGGAGTCAATTGCATCATCTTTAATTCATTGAAAAAATTGTTGTAAATCACAAAAAAAATCATCAGTTTGAAGTTTTTCTAAATTCCAATACCTCATTCCCTCTTTTTAAATTAAAGAGATTTAATTCACTTATTTTTTTTCTATCAAATTCATGCAAAAGAAGTGTCAAAAGATATAAAAAACGTACATAAATTTGACACTTATCAACAAATAAATTTATTACTAATAGTAATTAAGCAAATATATGAACTTATACTCAGCTTTAAAATATAATTAATTAAAATAAATCCTTAAATTCTTAACTAAGACAAGATGTAATAGAATAAGAAAAAAGAAAACTAAAAAGGAAGAGGATAAATAAACTAGAGAGAGAAATATAAGTTGGAGGAAAGGGAGGCGTGGGGCTACACGTGTACCCTTGACCGATTTGCCTTTAAAAGAAGGTGAAAATAATTTGAAATGTCATTAAATTCATGTAATTGTGGCCATATTTTCTTTATTTCCCTCTTCAATGAATACCCTCATTTGCCCCCTCACATCTCTTCATGCCTTTAATGATCCTCACATATAATAAGACACACACATACATATTATATTATTTTGGAGACACACCAAAAACAACGTAAGATACCATAATCTTATCTTCACATGCTCTTTGTCACATAAGTCCATGTCAATGCAATGTTTCATGCATCGTGTAAACCAAATCAAACTATCACAGAATAATTCAACTTACTGTTATAAAAGAACCATCAAATTAGTCAATGTATAATATGATGGATCACTCAGCGGTTATATGTGACTTTGTAATTTAATTGATTGGTCGGACGAAAAATATAATTAATGTTAAGAATAAATACATTATCTTTAAGCTATACTATTACCGTGTAGGTCTTAATTAAACTATTTATCTTAAAATTTATAAATAGTATTCAGTTAATTGATTATATTATATTCAATTAGTTAATTAAGTTAATTTCATATTTATTGTCAACATTATCAAACATAAACTAACTTTAATATTAGAGTGCTTTTTCAATAGTATTCCAGTTTAACCGAACAACAACTAACGTAAAATGAAGGAAATATTTAGATTTGAGCTTAAAGTTTGAAAAAATAAATTTAATCTCAGACTCCTTAAACCAAACAGTTAGTGTCATTATAACTTAAACTTTTAATTAATCTTTTAATTACATACTCAAACTTAAAAATCTCTTTCCAAAACTAATATTCAAAATGAAATATATTGCTGTCACCAATTTCGTACTGTTAAGCAGAAAAACATCAACAGCTGTTGGATCCTTCCATATATATATGCATTTATTTTTGAGACATGAAATATATTTAATATTAGAAACTATGGTCCAATTCCAATTTAATATGGCAGTACATTTTTGCTTTTTATTCATACTTCGATTTTATCTGATTTTAGGTTATAATAGCTATGTCCTTTTTTCCGAAACTTCTTATTAACGTATTAAAGTTATAAAAATAATTATATAATTTAATTGATGCTTCATTATTAAAAAGATAGGACTATGCGTGCTTCACGTTTTGAATGTCAGACTCAATGTGGGCATGGTTGATAGAGATATTGGGACCCTGATGCCTCATCCTTCTATATTCACTAATAATTGTGCCATTTACAAATTACAGTATAAAATATGTTAAAATGTTGACGATTATAAGATTATAGTTATACCTAAAATTTCTTATTTATTTTTATTACATTTTGGTGTACTAGGTACTGCTTAAATCTTGTAAAAAGAGGCAGGTGTGTTCTTCAATAGTTTTATAGAAATGAATGAACCATAAAACTATTTGAAAAAAATTAATTATTCATTATTATTTTTATCCAACTTTTAGTCAAATCAAATGCATAGGTGATTAAAAATGATAAATAAATCAAATATGTTTTTAGTTAAATAAACTACTATAATTTTTGTAATTATAGACATTTTTTATTTATGAAAATAAATTTGTTGATAAAATTGTTATTATTAATCGTTTTTTAGAATTTTAATTATAAACAAAAAGATATATTAGTGATGAATTTGTCCATAATTTTTTTTAATAACATTTATCAATAAATTAAAATGTATATTATTAATAAATAATTCTATTAATAATACGTAGTAAATTTTGTGAATAAATTATAATTGTTATTACTAACGAATTTATCTCTTTGATAAATTATCTATAAGTGATACTTTTCCTTTTGAGTTTTAACCAATTTTTATAAAATCTGTGGATAATCATGTCTTAAAATCTATCAATAAAATTTGTTATTAACTTATAACTTTTATCGTCAACTGATTTTTCTATCAATCAATTGTTTGTAAAAGGAGGACAAATACTTTACAAAATTTTGTGACATTTTGTTTTTATAAATTAATGATGTCTTTACTTCAGCAGATCATACTGTTTACGCATATTTGTGAGCGAGGAAATGTGATGATTTTTGTGTTCACTTCAGACGAAAGGCGAGAAAGGAATTGCAGCGATTTGCGGAAAATATCACTTTTTGATCACTCGCGAGAACGAAGAGATTTGGAGGGATTTACGATGCAATATCTGATTTACCCTTTCATTGTGGACTCACGAGTATGCACGTGCTTCAACAAAGATTCTTGAGCTGCTGAGTTTCATTGCTTGAGAGAAGCCTTACACATTAAAGATGGCCATATGAAGATGATGATTGAAGATGAAAAGGAGTTTGAAGTTGTAGAAGATGAATAACAGTGGCGGCTGAAACGAAATTTGTTGGAGGTGTATTCGGTTCCCTCCACTCGTATTTGATTCCAGGAGTGTGAAGAGTTTATATGAAACCCTGTATTCGGTTCTCAGTTGGGGTTATTCGGTTCTCATTCTACACAAGAAAGGTGTATTCGATTCCCAACGTTGGTATTCGGTTCCTTCTATGTTTGGGGTTGTGTTTCATAATGGATTCAATTACAACGTCTTCTTATTCGGTTCCCTTGGAGCATTTCTTTCGAAGCTTTGTTGTGGAGCTGCAGGCGCCATGTTGGACAAAGCTGCAGGCGCCATCTTCGACGAAGCTGCAGGCGCCATGTTCGGCGAAGCTACAAGCGCCATGTTTGGTGGTGGACACCGGAACTGGTTCGGAATCCCTCGCTCTTGCAACGACTACAGTCCTTAAAGTTGTCGCGTCTGTATAGATCAGAGTCCATAAAGGGAGAGGATCCGAGTGGCGGGTCGGGTAAGGCGGAGATGCAAAAATCGGCGAGCAAGAGGATGGGCTCGATAGAACATGAAGAGGAAGAGGAGGTGGAGAGACGGAGACCACAAACGGCGAGGGTTTGAAGCGACATCGTGTAGAGAAGACGAAGAGGTGGACGCGAAAGCTGATGATTTCATCAACAGGTTCTGTAACATCCCAAAAATACAGTATAAAACCATACCATAGAATATTCACGATTAACAATATTACAGTTCAGTTCTGAAAGAGAAGAGGTACGTTTTTGGCCGAACGACCTTACAACAATACTTCAGAATTTAAACTTTACAAAACAATAAACTGAACCGAACGGTTCCAGAACTAAACTTACACCGAACGGTTATACAAAAACAGAACAAATTCTATCGACCGAACGGTCCTACGATTTAGCTTTTACTTCCACTTCTTCCAGAGCCTCTTCCAGTAGACACTCTTCCCCCTTCTGCTCACATCCACAGGATGATCATTGCAACAGGAAATGACGGCCGAACGGATAATACAGACAAGACAGAAAATAGGGTAAGCTTATGTAATTTAATTAATTCAGTAAAACATATATTTCACATAAATCTAATATAATTCAATAGTCAATCATGCAACAACCAATCATGCATTTCCAACCATAACAATACATCAATGCATGCAATGACCGACCACTTTACTCTGACTGTCGGGACTGTATTAATTCTGTGTAGCTACGATATTTTTGCACCCGGGTGATGTAGTAGCTGGGATGTCCTCAACAACTGTCACCCGAGGTTAGTCCGTTATATCTCGCCCATTTTAACCTTATGGACTAGGACCTCCTGCCATTCTCACACATGATTTACTCCTCTCTACTTGAGAATGAGTAATCATAGAATATCAGGATAAACGCCACCTTAGCATGACCACATTCATACTTTACCATTCCATAACAAATCCTGAGATATTCCTCCCTGGAATACTCTTTCATATCCATACTATTCCATTCATTTCACAATTTAAATACCATCATACTTCATCATCAATACAATCAGACTAAACACTGAAAACAAGATCCCATCTTAGAACAACAATGAAAGAGATAACTTCCATCTTATAAGCAAGACCGAACGAGAGAATACCTTTTAGATTAATCTAACCGAACACTTAATGTAAGACCTAGCGATCTTTCACTTATCCACAAAATAGGACCGAAAGGTCCATACTAGATAAGACTTTGGTGACACAGAATGTTTACTCGATACTCAACAGTTATTACCGAACGGTCTTTACTAGACAAAACTCTAAGAATGTACGAAAAATACATATAATTAGACTTATCCTAAAATCATGAAAGCTTTTAACCGAAACCTAAGAACTTAAACCGAACACCACAAGCTTTTAACCGAACACTACTAAGTTGGACCTAACACTCCTAGTTTCAAATATAAGTACATAATTGAGGATTATGACAAGACCGAGCGCTTGGTTCAAGACCGAGCACTACTAAGACCGAGCGCTTGGTTCAGGACTGAGCACTACTGAGTTTATACAATGAAGGAATATATTCTAAATACAAATACATATAACTTATTTTCAACAAAGGATAAATATAATATTTAAGAATTTAAGTATTATTGAATACCTTAACTAAGCTGATTTAAGAAGTAAAATAGGAAATTATATGTTGACCGAACGCTTATTTACAAGTATAATAATATAAATCTGATCGGTCATTAACTGAAATTCTCTACAGAAGAAGAATCCAGCTCAAACCGAATGTTCAAAGGAAAACCGAACGGTCAAGACTGACTTTTGGGAACAATTACGTAATACTGCAGATTGAAACTCAGACTCTATTCATACCCAGTTCTCACAATGTATAACCATCACTCGCATACAGACAATCATACAACAACATTTATAATTCATCTCAACCAAATATATATATAGAACATCAAACACCCAAGCCAACATTCCAAACAAATAATCATAATTAAATTACAAGCTTCCCTTACCTCTAAACGTAGCCGAACGCTCACATATGCAGGATATGGCTCACCACTACCAGTCTTATACACTTAGAGTTCACCGATTAAGAAACTAGACCAAATACAAGACCAAAATTGCTATCAGAATTTCATAGAAGACGATGATAAACTCATGCAACCAGTATCTGGGTTTGCATGTGACAGCAAACAACTGTGCTAAGAGAAGAATGAACTTACCAGTTCAAACCAACAATTGGATCGGTGCAATAGAAAACTCTTGACACTAGGAGAACTCAGACGTGGTTTGATTGTTGATCAAAAGAAGAAAAAGATGAGAATTCGTAGAGAGAAGAATGAGATTTGTAGAGAGAAGGAGGAGGAAATGAAGAACTCAGAAGGTTGAAGAAGATGAGTGCATGCAGAAAAGTGGCACAAAATTTGAAAACTTATAAACTACCGTCAAAACGGATCGTCCACTCTGCAGCTCACACCTGTCTTCAACTTTCAGAAACTCTTGCACCTACACCTGTCTTCCACTACATGGGATTTTAAGGGTCCTGACAGATTCAAGAAGTAGTTGAGGCTGCAGAGGATTGACTCTCTTCTCCGTTACAGAACAGGTAGCTGATAGATTATCGTGGAAGAACAAAAACAGGGCACATGCGTCACTGAATCTACGTCGTCATTTCATCACCTTTGTTGTTACTTTGTACTATTATTATTAGTATAATACTAGTTTGTATTAAGAAACCATAACTTGGTCAGTAGTATGCCAAAGTTCTTGTTGTAAGGTCTTTTTATTATTTTAAATCTGCATATGTGCTATAGTAATGTTAAAAATTAATAAATATTCATTCTAAAGTGCACCTTGTTAAAGAAAGTTAGATGCTTATAGAATTACAAAAATATTACAATTAAAAATAAAATTATTTTACTAAAATAATTTTTTTGTACAATATTAAAATTAATTTTAATAATTAATATTATCATTTTATATAAACATTTTTACAATCAAATATAACATTAATAAATAACATTTTATAAACATTCCAAAAATATAGTTGTAAACTATATTTAAGAGTACTTACATTTACAATAAAATAAAACAGTTACAGGGAAAATAAAGTTAACTTACAGTTATCCTAAAATAACCATAAATTAAAAACTTTATAGAAACCTATACTGATACAAACCATAAGAGCAGACCGATCGATCATACAAAAGGTGTATCAGCCGAACAGTCCTACAAGCAGTGTATTACACCGAACGGCCCTATATTGATACAAAAATAAGCACAAGACCGACTGTCTTACTCTAACGGAAATCATCTTCTCCAGCCAGTGCCTGCTCCAAAGAACCCTCATCACCTTATGCTCACACCCACAGGGTGATCATTGCAATGACAAAGACGACCGAACAGACAACATGACAAGACAGGAAAATAAGGGTAAGCTAACATATTCATACTATAACACCACTTTGATACACTGTGAATTTCACTATCCATATTCATACTATAACACCACTTTGATACACTTTTCACTGAGACAATTACCACTTCAATACACTTTTCACTGAGACATTCCTCCTTGGAATTCTCTTCCACATTACTTGAAACATATGCCTTATTGGAATGTCAATAAAATTTCCCATACACAGTAGATCAATACAACTATCTTAACCCATCATAGTCAAACAGTGATAACAACATTTAAAGACCAAATATTCATTCATATAAGAAAACCGAACTGCAACAATACAAACCCCGAATACGACCGAACGGTCAATGACTAGTCAGGCCTAAGCATAGGCCGAACTCAATTAATGACCGAACAAAAAAACATCAACATATATGAACAAGACCGAACACCCTGTGAATGATGAAGACCGAATGGTTTCTCACTTTCTAATGGACAAGACCGAACGGTCCATAAAAGATAAGACTGAAGAAGTGGCCGAACACTATTAAGAATCGACCACTAAGAGAGACCGAATACTTCATAATAAGGTCAAACCGAACAGTAAAAACCACCAATACCCATGAACACATCCGAACGGAAAACACCCATAACATGCAAATATGACCGAACGATCATTTAAAGAGTGAGGCTCAAACGTGAGCCGAATACAAGCTAAGACCGAACACCAATACAAACCGAGTACCCGTACAGGACCGAGCACTACCAAGACCGAGTGCTAGTACAATATCGAGCACTACCAAGACCGAGTGCTAGTACGAGACCGAGCACTACCAAGACCGAGTGTTAGTACAAGACCGAGCACTTCTGAGATCGAGTGTTGGTAATTGACCGAACACTACCAAGACAGTACATGACCGAGCGGTCAATAACAGTTAAAGCCTATGATAGACCGAACGTTGTTTACAATCAAATGTTATGTCTAGACCGACTATTATATTCACTTGAATATCAACACAAGACCGATAGGTCATTAACTAAGAATCCACAAAAGTAGAACTCAGTTAAGACCGAGTACCAGAGAGAAGCCGAACGGTCAATTAAAGACCCTCAGCGAACTACATAATTCTGCAGAATAACTGCATAATTATGATCAACACCAATCCTTACCAATTTCACTACAATCTTCCAACTTCTAATCCTCTAAACATATATCAAATACTTCATTTACACTTGATTAAGATTGTTTAAACCTTTCTAACATCTTTAAGAGAGTTTCATCTCATATTTGAGATTCAATTATGCAGAATCATGAACTCAAGGACCGAAAACTAGATTTCTCATGTTTAGTACAATTTTGAGTGACTTAAGGCCCCCTACAAATCCTAAACAACTTGCCCAGACTATCTATACAAACCAAACTCACATCGAACACGATGTCCCCAATTTCACCATCACACTTCCTCACAATTCACTCGGCCACTAAACCAAAATTCTGTAGAACCGAAATCAAACATGACCACAGTAGTTAACATCCCACACAACAATAACAAACATACAAACATTCAATTTTCACATACATACAACAACAACAACCAGCATTCTCATATATCATAACCAAATCAATTAAATTAACTAGCTTCCCTTACCTCTAACCGAACCGGACAGCTTCCAAAACCTTCAAGAATTTGCTCTCAACACTAGAAAATCCTAAGAATACCTATAGTTCACCGATTGGTGATAAGAGACCACCCAAAGGACCATAATGAAGTTAGAAAGGGGAAGAGAATACAGTTAAACACATGCAAACATCAAAGCTTTCTTGCATGTACCAGAAATCCCAGAAATTCACGAGAATTTAAGGAACGACACTTACCTGTTCTAAACACAAAATTGATCGGGGGAATAGGAAGCTTGTGATGCTAGGATCACTCAGGTGCCCCCTGATTGTTGAACAGATGAACTATGGGTGAAGATATCTAAAGAGAAGGGAGAGGGAAATTAGAAAATAGTGGTTCTAGAGAGATAAACAATTTTAAGATAATGAACTGAGTGTTTAGAAATTTCTATTTATACTGTTGGTGTATTTCAACATTAAAAGCTCGGTTCAGTTATTTTAATACCTCTATCTACTTTATTATTCTATTTCTCGGTCTTTACGGTAGGATAGGTTTAGATTTTGAAAATGATGAACTTATAATTAATCTTATAATTGGAATTACTTTTATTTTTAAAACTAATTTACTCAATTTATCATGATAAAAGAGACATTAATTTTAAATAAAAATATGTTTGTTTTAATTATGTAAATTTTGTTGAAATTTTTAATTTTAAAAATGATTAAATACATTTTTTCCTTTTAAATTATTATAAAAAATGTGTTTGACCTTTAAATTAAATTATAAGATATTTATTTATACTCGTTGCGAAAGTCATATAAAAGATTCATTTTAATAAATAAGTATTTTTCATATAATGAATGACATTTCTGATTATAATATAACATCCACGTATTATTTGTTATATTATTTATTGAAAATGATATTTTATATAAATTTGATCAAAATATAAGAAGAAAATATTTTATAATTTAGTCTAATAATAAAATATATACGTTTAGAATAATTTAAAGATGAAAAAAATATTTAATCATTTTAATATTTATATAACTTAGAATCTGAATGATAAATACAGTAAAATAGTTAATTAAATAAAAAAAATTATTATTTAAAGTTAACACTAACACATAATAAATGACAGAAGTTAATGTTATGTCATTAGTTAGGCAATTAATATTATCCTAATATAAAATATATTGAATAATAGTTTTATTTAGTTTTGAAGTAGACAATATGTAAAAAAAAATATGAAGAGAATTTTTTAAAGAATATGTGTTGTACTTAAAAAGACGTCAAATCACTTTCTTATGCGACCACGTTAAGCTTCTACTTTTCTCTTTAATTGTACATTAAATTTTATTTAACTAGTTTCCGTATTAATATACTATTTTTTTCATCTCAATATCAAAATTAAATTTCATTGTATTTTTTAAATTATAAATTATAACATAATCTGAATTTTTTTTAAAAAATATAAAATACTTAAAACATTTATACTATAAATTTTATCTATAATGTAACTTATATACTGAAACATATTTACTTATTATAAATATTAATTCTTATACAAAATATTCATAATTTTAAAATAGACATAAACTTAGAAAGTTAAATGTTATTTTTGTAGTGTGAAAAGAGTATTATAAGAATATTAAAACATATTTGAGGAAGGTGAGAGGGCATGTTCTGTCCCAAACTACTCCACCAACCTTCTTTCAATAATATTCACATATTTGAAAATCTCCAGTTGTTATATTAAAGACAGGAAAGAAACCCTAGTCTGTTATTGTCATCCTAAGCAAGGAAGTTAAAAACATAATATTAAAATGTGAGAAAATTTAAAAAATTGATAATTAAAAATAGTTAAATATATAAAAAATTATGTTTCATTGTTAAACTAAATCATAAAATATTTATTTTTTAGATAGACTTTATGTTTAATTCATTTTTATAAAATTGACTTACAATGTGAATTTTAAATTTAATTAAACTTTTTAAAATTGATTTATAAAAATAATTTATTTTTATTTATAAATATTATTTATAATTGATGCGATTATTTTAACATTTTATCTTTTATAAAAATAATATAAAATACCATTCCTGATAGTTGTAATGTTTTTTGTATGCCAAAAGAGTTATACAATTTATTATAATATAAAAATTTGTCTTGAAAAACTGAAATACTTTATAATCTAATTTAAGAGTGAAATATAATATTTTATAATAAATTAAAATAAAAAATATATTTAATTTTAAAGGAATATAAACAATTGAATGATAAAGTTTGCAAAAAATATAATAATTGAATGATAGTACATATATATATATATATATATATATATATATATATAATTATTTGAATAAATATTATGAAATTTATGTTGGGTTTTGTTGGTGGTTTGATTTGATTTATAAAGTGATACCCATGGCTGCTTCATTTCTTTTATTTATATTTAGTGATGAGGGTGGACTTCAGATAGGGATGGTGATTTGAAAACTCAGCCACATTCCACACACCAAAATTGAAATATTAAAGTATACAATTAAAAATATGAAATAAAAAAGGAACTAAAACTTTGACCAAGAAATTTTGTCAAAATTATTTTATAAAAGAGAAGGGAATTAGAGAATAATAAAAGTATGTTGTGTACAAATAGAAAAGTCTATAT
This sequence comes from Vigna umbellata, assembly GCF_029865625.1. Taxonomy (NCBI): domain Eukaryota; kingdom Viridiplantae; phylum Streptophyta; class Magnoliopsida; order Fabales; family Fabaceae; genus Vigna; species Vigna umbellata. The sequence continues at coordinate 8,139,261 of NC_142168.1, forward strand.
ATATAAGTTACAATCTCAATATCACCAACAAGATTGCTTTCTGTTTCAATATATTCAAAGAAGACAAAAATATACACACAAACATTGAAATTAATAAAATTCTCAATCAAAATTAAAATAATATATATGGTTAAGGAATTAACTAACAAAATTATTTAAAGATAAGGATTCAGAACAAATGTATTAAACCTGATTCCAAACATTTATTAGTTTTGGAAAAAAAACTTAATTTTGTGTTTGCTTCATACGATTTATTTACTTTTTTTTCTGTTGATTGAAACGATAAAAATATGAAAAAAAATACATGAAAAACAAATATACTAATTAACTTTCTGTGTTGTAAAGTTAAGATTTAAAAAAAAGCTATATAATTAATTATGATTTTCAATATAATAAACTATATTAAAAAAACGTAATCGGTTATGATTAAGAATATTATTTTATTACTTAAGTTTATATACAAGAATGTAATAATAATTATATTATTAATACTTTTTAATGTGTATAATATTATATATTAAATTTTAAAGAAGATTTTAATATAATAATATATATATTTACATAAATGTAACATCGATTATTATATAACTATATATTTTTTATTTGAGAAATAATTAGATAATTGAGTATTTTTTATTAAAAATATTTGTAAAATTATACTTATATGTTTATCAATAATATCAATAGATCAACAAAAAGAAATATATATTCACTTTCCAACCTAATCCATGTTGAGCAGATATAATATAATCCTAAGTTTCGTTTATGAGTAGTTTAATGCATTATTCTAAACTATCAAAGGTTTAAAAAATATATTTGTAATAGAAATTTATTTCTTAATATTGTAATTTTTGTTTTACATTGTTTTAATTCATTTTTTACTATTTCAAACTTCAAATATAATTATAATTTTAGTAAAACAAAAAAAGATAAAAACTAACAAATTAATTGTCTTTAAAATATAAAGCTAATGTATTTATATTATCATTAAATGATTATAAAAACATACATTAAACCTATTAGATGAGTCTATAAACACATTCAGTATAAAATAGTCAAAAGAGTTTAATAATACATATTGAATAATTATTTCCATGAACTAGTTATATAATTATAGCAAATATGTCCATATACTAATTAGACGAATATAGCAAAAGAATTAGATGTGTTACTCCATTAATTGATTAAACAAATATAAGAAAAAAAATCAAATGAGTTTATGGATGCATTGATTAAACAAGTCTAACAATACACATTAAACGAGTTTGTCATAATAGTAAAAAAAACATTAAATGAGACATTTCATACATTGATTACATAAGTCTTAAAATACTTATTAGAAGAGTCTCTCGAAACATTAATTAAATGAGTCTACCAACAACATACAATGGTAAGATGACCTTATCAATATACATTAGAAAATTTTATTATACATAAATTAGGTAAGTCTATTAATATAATATAAGTTTGTCCATTCATTAATTAAACGAGTCTTTTAATACACTTTAGATAAGTCTGAACAAACAATCATTAAACAACTTTGTCCATAACCTAATTAAACAAGTTTAGGAAAATTTTTTGATAAGTCATTCTATAAATTAATTAGATGAGTTTAAGAATCCTCATTAAACAAGTTTCTTTATACATTGATTAGATGAGTCTATCAACAAACATTAAATCAATTTGTTCATATATTGATAAGAAGAGTTTAACAAAATAAATTACACAAGTTCTTTCATACATAGATTAAACAAGTTTATTAATACACATTAGATAAGTTAGTCCATTATTGATCAGATGAGTACTGCAATACATATTAGATAGGTTTAAACATACACGGATTAGACAGATATGTCCAAATACTTATGAGACAAGTCTAGTAATACATATTAGAAAAGTTTGTCAATGCATTGATTAGATGAGTCTAAAAATACAAATCAGACAAGTCATTTCATACACTTATTAGACGAGTATTGCTAAAAATATTATATGAATCTAACAATACATATTAAAAAAAGACTATAAATACACTAATTAGAAGAGTATAACAAAAATATATTAGATGAGTCATTCCATACGTTGATTGGATTAGTTTAGAAATACTTTGATTAAATAAGTTATCGACGAATTGATCAAACCAGCTTATTAATACACATCAGACAACTAATTCATAGATTGATTAAACGAGTCTAATAATATATATTAGACAAACTTTTTCATACATAAATTAAACGAGTCTATTAATACAAATTAGACGAGCATGTTTATTCACTAATTAGATGAATCTTACAACATATATTAGATGAGTTTATTCATACACTAATTGGATGAGTTTAACAATACACATTAGTCTATCCATGCACTAATTAGAGAAGTATTTTATGCATAAAACATAAAAACAAGTCATACCATACATTAATTAGAGGAGTCTAAAAATACTTATTAGACGAGTTTAATATTATATATAGATGAATCTACATTGATTATACAAGTTTAACAATACATAATAGACCAATATGTTCATACACTGATTTGTATTTATATCGAATATACTCAATATATTTTTACAGAATCTATTATTTGTATTTTTATAAAGTTTAGTCTATATTTTTTCACATGTTACATCTTTTGTAATTTTGCAAAATTTGTTTTTCATATTTCTACATATATATTAACTTTCCAAAATAATTTTTCAAATTGATTCTTTCAAAATTTAATTATAAATTTATAAAATATTGTTAACTTTTTCTTTCACCTCTAAGTATTTGTTAAAGTAATATATATATATATATTTAAATATTTTTAATATAATATATATTTACTAACATAAAAAAACACATTTACGTCAATTAATTAAAATGCTTCATAATTATTCATTTAAAACTAAATGTAAAATACTAATTGAACGTTACATGTTTTATATAAATTCTTTAAATGACTATTTTATAAAGTTTTTCATTAACAAACAAATTGAATGGAATATTTTTTTTCAACCGTTTGAGAGTCTAGAAACATTTTGAAAAAGATAAATTTATTTAAATTTGATAAAATTGATGATAATAATAATGATAATAATAATTTTTATTTAATGGTTAACGTAGATAAATTTAAATTTCATAATATGATTAAAAACTAGTATAATTATGCATAAAATGTAGAAACAATATATTGCAAAAAACCATGTTGTTATGTTTATAAAACAATCAGAAGTAAAAATACAATAATTAAAAAATTTTCAAAAGAAAAAAAAGAGAGTATATTTGGACATAATTGACACTCAAACTGTTTATACTTTCTGCTAAGATAAATGTGAAACTCCAATACATAGATAAACATGCATTAAAATGGACAACAATTGACCTTCAGTAAGAATAAAGTTACTTGGTCGGAAAAATATACATTAATTTAATTTTATATGCTGTTTAACGCAATGATAGGAAAACTTGTTTTTAAAAGTGGAACAAAGAAGGCTTTGTCCAAAAATTTGCTTTGTCTATCTTCTGTTCTGTGTTAGTTTTTCCTTCTCTCTCCGTCCAAGAGTGACGTCTTCCAGAGACAAGAACGGCTTTGTTTCTGGGTCTCTACGCTCTTAGTGGTTCAGATTCTTTCCCCACTTTCAACTTGTCCGTTTCTCACTCCATTCAAAATCTCATAAACACAACTTCATCATCAAATCATACATACATGCACTCTCTCTCCTTCTTCACATTCTTCCTTTTCTACCAACCCATTCTTTTTCCTTATTCGACATTCTAGTCAATACAAGCCCCATCGACGCCTCTGATCCAAGCTGGGTTCGCTTGATGTTCTCGTATACTGATGTGGGTTACCTTCAAAATACCACCTTTGAGTTCATACATCTCGACTTGCTAACTAATCCCTTTTGTTGATTTTGCAACAGAAGGCTTTTTAATATTAAAAAAAAGGGTTGTGGCCTTTGTGGGGGATTACGCAGATCTGCATGTTATCTATTATTTGACAATAACAGAAACCAAAAAGAGGAAGAGAGAGAAAGAAAAGGAGTGTTGTTTCTTTTTTCTGGTTCTCCTCCCATTAAAAAAAAAGGAGACATCTTTCTTTCTTGTTTTATCCTGAATTCTCTGCCTTGGTTGATGACTGAAGTTGGTTCACTGCCATTTTAGTCATCTCAATCTGAAGGGTGCTGGTGTGATTGTTGTGGGGTGGTGAAGAGGTTGCGAAAGTGAAAAAAGAAAAATTGAAGGTGGAGAAGTGGTGTTGGGGGATTGCGAAAGGTTTGATTTTTGTTGGTGATTCTCAAAGGGGTTGTGACGGATCCTTCAAGGGAAGAAAGTGGGTGCTCGAGTGGTTTGGAGTGCATTCTTGGCATTCTAAGGGCCCTTAAGATGGGGTCCTGCTTCTCTGCGGAAAGCAGGAGCCCTCACCCCACTTCACCCTCTACATCTTTTCGGAAGCGCAAGAGCAACGCCAAGAAGAGGCTTGGATCAAGAGCTTCTTCCTTTGAGTATTGGAGGAATGAGCCTCTCCATAGGATCCCTGGGAGGATCTTCCTCAATGGCTCCTCCCAAGTTGCATCCTTGTTCACTCAGCAAGGCAAGAAGGGTACCAACCAGGATGCCATGGTGGTTTGGGAGGTTAGATCCTTTCTCTCACTTTACATTTTCTTATATTTGGCCAATTATTCTCTTTGTGTAGTCTTTCTTTTGCCGCATTTTGCTCACAATTCAGATCTTTTTCCATCTTAATGTCAGCGAGGTTGGTTGATTTTCCTCACATTGGATTTTGTACCCTGCTATATACATACGAACATGGGTTGTTATGTTTATACATACATACTTATATAACTACTTTTCATGGATTTGATTGTGACGTTTATTGATTGATCAAGTGTGTTCTATCATGGTTTCTTTGCATATGTAGTTTTGTGCATAGTTATGATTGTTGCTGATCCTTGATTCTCTTCTACACGACTTTGGTTATGACTGTTTCTGGTTTTGTGCACACTTCCCGTTTTATCTGTTTCTTGCTATTCTCTCGATTATCTACCTTTATTTTATTTATTATGGATATGGGATGGGGAAGCTTTTTGTAGCTATTTAGGGAATAGCAACTGTGCATTTATTTCTGCTGAATAGAGTTTTAATTGCTTCTGTTTGCCATGTATTGCAGAACTTTTGTTCTAGACAGGATACTATTTTCTGTGGAGTTTTTGATGGCCATGGTCCATATGGTCACATGGTTGCAAAAAGAGTGAGAGATTCTCTTCCTCTTAAACTGAATGCCCATTGGGAAGTTAATGTTCCTGGTGAGGAAGTCCTCAAGGAGGTTAGCGGTAATGCTGCAGGAAGCATGAATATAGAAGAGGCTGCCTCTGCATCTGCTGATGAGGATTCTCGGGTATCTCTTAATGCTGAAGAAACAGAAAAGCACCCTGAAATCTTTCAGACACTCAAGGAATCCTTTTTGACGGCATTCAAAGTTATGGATAGGGAACTGAAGACCCACCAAAGTATTGATTGTTTTTGTAGCGGAACAACAGCAGTAACTCTGATTAAGCAGGTGTTGCTTTGTTATCTTTGGAAGATTATATTTTGTTAGAAACTTACAGTTGTCTGTGATAGAGAGTTATTTCTGACCATAAAGAATTTTGGTTCATTTGTAGGGCCTTGATCTTATCGTTGGAAATGTTGGTGACTCTAGAGCTGTGTTGGGTACAAGAGAGAATGATGATTCTCTTGTCGCTGTCCAGTTAACTGTGGATCTGAAACCCAATCTTCCAGGTATCTCTCTTGTCTGGCCATCTGGGAAATTCTTACCTACTTTGTGGAACAGTGGCATCAGATTGTTGAGCATCCATTTAGCTATGAAACTTATTTAAATGTCAAGTTCAAATACATGTGAGATACTTGCACACATTGTCTATGATTTATCTAATGAATTTGAATTCTCAGCTGAGTTTTTGGTGCTGTCCCTATGTTGTGTCTTCAAAACAGATTGATGTATACTGATTTTGATGTTTTAAAGTATATTAAAGACTCTTTTAATGTTAACAAAATCAAGGTATTTTGAAGACACCATAGATAGACCAACACTTGAAAAAACCAGTAGAAAATCTGGACTCTTAATGTACACAACAAAAGTTGAAGAAAAAGTTAAAATCAGTTCTACGTCATCTTCTCCTGAGACTCCTGATTTTCTGTTTGGAAAATTTCCCTTTAATTTTAGCAATTGAGAGTTCTCCCCCTGTCCCCAATTTCACTTTTACTTCTATCATTATTGGAATGATCTTGATCAGTTGATTCCTTGTAAATTTATGCAATTGCTGGAAATCATGCATGGTCCATGCAGTATGCTAAGATTTTTGATACATTTGAAATATTAGTGGATAAGAAATAGGAGTCCACATACAAAATCTGTTTGAAATCTCTGGAATACACGATTCTGAATAAGCTAATCTACACATTTACACAATAATATTGAAATGAGCCATAAAAGGGACGCCTGCACTGGTAGAGACACTAACACCTATTTGGCCATGTAAATGGACAAAATTTTACATTTGTTGTTGTCATGGCTCATCTCAAATTCAACTTCTGCAGAAGCAACTCATTCTTGGTTTTAATGTTTAAGTAGATATTGCTTTAGCCTGTTGATCACTTTGTTTTAAGTCGACAGCTCTCGAATGCTATTTTTATGCTGTGTCATATATACACATTGTTCATATGTCTGACCCAGTTTATTTTTCTCACTTACAGCCGAAGAAGAGAGAATTCGCAAATGTAAAGGCCGTGTTTTTGCTCTTCAGGATGAACCCGAAGTAGCACGTGTCTGGTTGCCGAACAATGACTCGCCAGGCCTTGCCATGGCCAGGGCATTTGGTGATTTTTGTCTTAAAGATTTTGGCCTGATATCTGTTCCAGAGATGTCATACAGAAGACTGACCGAAAAAGACGAGTTCATTGTCTTAGCAACAGATGGGGTAGACGACCTAACTGGCATTGCCAATAAAGATTTATACTTTACTTGACCTTTTCACATTCATCTGAAGCTTGTTGTTTGTTGATGGCAGATTTGGGATGTTCTCTCAAACAAAGAAGTGGTGGACATAGTGGCGGCCACATCAAGGCGTGCCTCAGCTGCTCGAGCCCTGGTCGAGTCAGCAGTTCGCGCTTGGAGGTACAAGTATCCAACCTCCAAAGTGGATGACTGTGCTGTGGTTTGCCTCTTTTTGGACTCTGCCTCACACAAAGTATGCAGTGCTTCCATTGCCAAGTCCAAGGAGCAACCTGGTTCGACCGTCCAAGTCCACAATGGCAACAGGGGAGACGTTTTGGCCCCGACCGGGCTGGGAAGGTCAGGAACATGCAGGGAGAACGATGAAGGTGATGACAGCAACAAGAATGAGGAGGAGAAAGAGTGTAGGGAAGAGGAAATAGATCCTGAGTCAGAAATAGAATGGTCTGCTCTTGAAGGAGTGTCTCGTGTGAACACATTGCTAAACCTGCCAAGGTTTGAACCTGCCAAGGTTTGAACCTGCCAAGGTTTGAACCTGACAAAGAAGACAAGGGGATGAGAAAACAAAATTGAAAGAAAATGGTTCAGTTGAGTTGAGTTGAGATGGTCTTTTACTTTATATTCCTTTATTTTATTTTGTTTTTGTTCTGTTTTCCATCATCATGATATAGATACATACACACCCTTTTCCTTTTTTGTTCTTTTGCTCAATTTTCTTTTGTGTTGAAGTATTCATGTTCCCTTCACCAATTGGTGTTCTTTTGTTTCTTCTGAGTCATATGTTTGGACTAGAGAAGATGGCCGGGCTGTTTTAGTGTGTCTGGAAATCTGCCCTTCCTCTCCTGTGCTTGAAAATTTTGTAAAATCAAACTCTTCTTACCATATATTTTTTCTATCAAAGGCCTTATCTGCTTACTTTCTGCATTATGCAGTCTTTTTTAAGATATGTTATTACAATAACACTGTTCTTCTTCTTTCATCCATGCTTTCTAATTTTATCAGTTTTTGAAATAGTTCAATGAAAATCAATTTCATGATTCTGGTAAACTAAAGATGAAATCTTTTGGAGAATTAGACAAGTGGGTCTAATATGATTATACAAGAACACTGGTATGGTTGAAATTAGTGAGTGACGTGGTGGAAGTAGCATGGTTCATGAGTGAGTGTTAAATGTATTGGTTAATTATTGTTGAAGTAGTTGGTAAGTGATTGAGAAAGAAATTGGATAAGGTTCATAAATGATGGAAATTAATGTGGTGTGGTGTGGACAGGAGTAACTCGTGTTTGCTATTATTAGGAGTGTTGTGTGTGAAGCTGCTGACACCAATCTGTTCACACCGATCGATTTCACTGCAAAATTGTCTCTCATTTAATTTTCATTCAATTATTCATACTTAGATTGAAGGCCTTTTCTTCTGCTCCTCTGATCTAGTTTACCAGATCATGAGTTTATCTTTTCAAATTTAGTTTCATAAATTTCAAGGATAAGATTCAGAACTGCACATCTTCCAGCTAAAAAAGTCAGAATCTCATTTCTGATTCTTAGTTTCATATATATTCATGAACTAAATTTGTAAATTATGTTAAGAATAATTTAAGTTTAAGTATAAGTTTTATATTAGATAAAAATAACAAAATTAAGCACTATAAAAAAAAATCTATAAAAATGATATCAATTTTATGTAGATTACATTCATGTAATATATATAATCTTTCCTATCAGGTTATTTGGATGATGTAATTGTCACTGGCAAATATCAACTGGCCAATTAGGGTTTTAAAGATTGTTAGTAGATATATATTGAAAAGCTACTTTTTTTAATGCATAATGTTGTAACCTTTTAGTCAATTATCTTTTTGTACTACTGTTCCTATTTTTGGTTTTAAGTTGTTGATATATGTCATGAATATTAACTTCTATGATCTAGATGAGACTAATATTTGATGATTCGATTCAAAGGTTATGATTACTTGTTTTCATTCTCACTTATATATATAATTTTTTTTTATAATTTTTTTTTATGTTTCTCTCTTTGAATAAGATTTAGTTAAATTTTAAATGTATTATAAATTTATGTATTTTCAATTAGGTTTTGAATAGTGATAAAAACGAATTTGTACAACCGTAATTATCTTCCAAAAAATTGACATTATTTCATTTTATTAAATTTATACTAAAATAAAAATCAAACTAATCATATAGAGATGCAAGATAATGTTGTTTGATAAAAATTTCATACTTTCATTTTTTTTATTGTCGAAATTTATATGTAATTTTAGTGTAAATTTTTACCATACAAATTATTGATATAAAACATTAATTTTGGTTGGGGAAAAAGTAAATAAAACCTATAAGTATTTCAGTCCATCATAAAAATTTTATGAGTTCCTTTTATTTAGGCTCACAATCAAACAGGGTTTTCACTTTAAATGTGCTAAATTATTTTTTAACAGAAAAGACAAATAACTGAAAAATATGAGTCGGGTTAAAACACTTTTACTATAATTTTCTTAAAAAACATATTTAATCTGAACAACACATAATAATAAAAGTTTACTCATTATACTAAGAAAAATAAGAATCAAACAATCATTATAAGAAACTAATCTTATAAGCTGCAATTATACATGTGATGAAATAACCAAATTCAAAATTTAAAAGGTTTTAAAAGAAAACTTAGTATAATAATGTTTGTGTTTAAGAATCTTACATCCTTTTTATAATATAAATAACATTCGTCGAATTTAAATAGAGAAACTTTTTCTTTTTTCAAAACTTATCGTAATCTTTTACTTTGAATGCATGCTTATAATATATTATGATAAGAGTTGAAGTCCTACAAATTTAGACCCATTTTATAACTTTAGGACAAGATTATCAATTCATCTTTCATCTTTTAATCTTTAATATATTTAATATATGTACATAAATTAAGAAATCTAATATGATATTTCCTCCTAATTAATCATATATATAAACATAAGAAAATTCTTATGAATAAATTTAACACATTAATTATGTAAGATTCATTAGAATGAATGTTTATATAAATTTAATATATAATAATAATTGATAAAAGATCTTGAATTTATTCTATAATTTTTTAAAATCACCATTTAACATTGAAAAGTTTGAAGTGCTAAATATTTGCATTATTAATGCCATATTAATATCTTTCACCAACAAGTTGTTGACATTGCTAAACAATGGATTTTATGACTGAGCAGAGAAGGTGCTAGACAATGGATTAATTTATATCTCAAATGTATTAAATACCAATGAAAGATTTCTAAATTCGGTTAAAGATTTGGAATTTTTTTTAACAGATTTAGAGTTGAAGCACGTACAAAATGGGATGAAAGATTTTTTGAATTACTTTGAAATTTTAAAAAGACGTGGAGTATACAAAAAAAAAGTGTAAAAGTACATGAAAAAACAGTCCTTATTTTATAGTGAAGACTTTATAAGTTGAAAATAATTTACAAACATATTAGAGGGCTGTTCTAAAATCTAAAGAAACCTAAATTCAGAAGCAAATAAAGAAAGGTGGTATAGAATGAGACTTACAAAAAGAGAAAAGTTTATGAGATTACAAATTTGTTGCATCAATATCCTCTCTTCGAAAGGATTGATGTATGAAACAAAGTACGCTTGAATAATAATTAATCCATTACATATTTTCTTAATAACCCTAATCCATTGCACATGTAATGTAAAAGTGATGTATATATTAATCACAAACTTAGGTAAAACTAGAATTAACACAGTGTGCTTATTTTTACCCCCACATAAGATCAATGCATGCATTTACTTATATTGTCTTTCCTTCCAACCAATGGCTGAAGAATTCCAACGCTTCCCGTGGCTTATATTCCGGCACGGTGTGCCCAGCTCCCTGCACCAAACCCATGTCTAAGAGACTTTCTATAGTAATACCAGTAACAGTTTTCATTTAACTGTTTCTGCAAGTTTAAACTTATCAAAAGTAATTTCAATTCAGAATTACATCTAAAGAAATAAAACAATATCAGTTGACTTACCTTGATTGTTAGGAATGTGAGATTGTTCTCGTATTCTTGCAAGTACCTGTGTAATTAATTCCATTTCAAATAATTGAACATAGTTTATGTTAATTAATTGAACAACTTTGTTAATTATGTTAATAAATGCATACCCAGCAACTTGGTCGTTTGAGTTCCATGGCCTCCATTCGTCCACGATCTTATATCCCAGAGATCGAGTCCAAGCCTCACTTCCAGTAAATGGTACACACATATCATGGTCACCACTGCCATGAACCATGATCATACATACATACATACATGAAACAATGGAGGAGGTTAATTAATTGATTAAGAATTTCACAGAAGTAATTAATAATTAACCAAGTTCCAACTAGAAATTATAGTGAAATTGAAGATGATACCTGAAAATAAGTGCCTTGTAGCCCATCTTGGTTAGGTTCTTGTGGTAGGGAATCATGCTTCCAGCATTGTGATCGTACTCTATCCTATCTGTACATAACTCCCATGCACCTGCCACACTTTCCTGTTCATGTGTATCAAAACTAATCTATTAATTAATCCTCATTCGTGATTATACTTTAATAACTGTTAAATAAACATAGTTAATAGATGCTAATTAAAATGATTGCCTACCGATCCAGCATGAATGGCTTTCCTGACAGCATCGTTGTTCAGCCATGAGCTTGCTACTTCATCATTCTGCTCTTTGCCAGATAAAAGAACAATTCATTTCATCATTTTATCTAAGCTATAACATGTTACCTATGTATATGGCAAGTCTTGTTGGAATCCAAAAGTGAGTCTAAGTTCCACGTTGAATAGAAGTAAGAAAGTAGAGTATATATATAAAAATGAAAGACCGATTAACTCACGATTGGTTTGGATAAAAAGTTATGTCAATTCCTTATATAGTTTGGCTGATGTCTCATATCATTGTCTTTGTTTTCAAGAAACTACTAGATTGTTTGGGACCAATCTCTACGACACCGTGTGTTTAAATTTTTAATCCATGAAAGAACATTATTAGCAGCATAAATTTTTAATCTGTGAATACAAAATGATTTGTGAGACATGATTGAAAACTTACAACACAAGCGACATGCCTCGTTTGAGTCTTTTCGGCCAATTCAGGCCATAATGTGACAAGACCAGGTTTGACTGGTGCTCGAAAAGGCCATGCTCTTCCAAACATTCTCTTCCTCACTGGGAGAGGCTTCTCAGTAACTCCTAATTGCTTGAAACTTGTTGGTAAGCTTCCATTTTCTTTGGTTGTGTCAGGGAAGTGGTAGCATGGCTCGAGTATATTGTACACGTTAAGCCCATCAATGGCCTGAGAACATTAATATATACATATAGCACTCATGATCTTGTACTGGACAGTAATCTTAATTAGTTGTTATGGTTCATAATGAGCTGAAGGAAAAAAGAAAACCATGGATGCTCTTTCTTTATGAATGTCTCACCCTATCAACTTTTACAATGCTCTTATAACACGGATCATTTTCGTCCAAAGAGTAAGCATCGTAGTAGTTTCCTTTGCATGTAGCTTGTAAATCCTGCACATAATTGAATTCCATAATGAAAGTAATAAAATAAGTATGTTTGTGCTGTTAAAATTCTACTGTTGTTCAGATAAGATAAGAGTCTCTATTTAAGGCTTTTTTTCAGTGACTTCACTTTGAACGTGTCCCCTCATCTAAGAGAGGGTATTTATTTTGCTAATTATTGATAACCTAGCATCTTATAATTTTCGTGATGTCTGAGATTTTCTTGTGTACATAAATGTCGTGTGATTATGCCTAAAATCTTACTTCTCAGACAGTGATCTAAGGAATTTTTCTGAAAGCATGAGATAAGCAGTGAAGACAAATCAGTCATTTTCTAGTTTTCATATAATTGCTGCAAGAGTTTTTGGGTGCATGATGAAGTGTTACGGACTTTTGGCTGATAATAACATCATGAACATGCAAAACTCTATAACAGGACATAACATCAAAGGAAAACATCAAAACGTGATAGCCAAAGTGTATATAATAATTATATATACTTATTATGCAAAACCATAATGCTGCATAATTCTTGTGATATTAACTTGGAAAGTGGGGTACACCTTGTATAAAAGAAATTAGATGGTAAATAAATTAAGTCCTACGAGAAATTAATATTTATTCAGCACCTCGTAGATACTGTCTGATATGAGGCCCATCCCATGCACAAATGGGATGAGAGCATTGCCATCAAATCTTTCGTCCGTGACAGCATTTCCAACCATGTAACCCTACATAAAACAAAAACTCAAAGGTAATTTAAGGTTTTCTTGTTTTCTACGTCAAACTATAAAAGTAATTTTCATATATAATCCCTTTATTATTTTTTATTCATCTTATTAAGAAATTGATCTCATTCTTAATTAGGGAAATTTCCAATATGAAACCATCTCATAAAATATTTTATTATATACCTAAAAAAGTATGTACCTTAAAATTGATCACGGGCTTTGTACCACTCTGGATTCCTGGCATGTATACACAAATAATTTATGCTCATAAATAATCGATTACGTAAAAATATATACATAGCATGTTGGAATTAAAAACTCTAGTGTATATAGTACATTTTGAGTAAGTAAATTTTTTAATACTATAAGGGCTCACAGACATTTAAAATTTAATTAAAACTATATAATAAATTCATGAACAATGCATGGTATTGTTTACTGTAGAATTGGACTTTAGCATTGTTACCTTTAGCAACTTCAAAAGCCAGAGTAGGCACATAAACTCCAGCGTAAGACTCTCCAGCAATATAAAATGGATTAGCCTGAAATTCTGGGAATTGCTGAAACCACTGCCAATAGAAGAAGAGATCCAAAACAAACAAGTATCATTAATTATCAATACTATTTGCAATTATGCACATGCTTCGTGTATTATTGTGGCGTGCAAACTTAGAATTAATAAAGATTGGCGTGTCGTGATATACCAACTGTATTGTAATCTCTCCTATTAATTTGTACATGTTCCAATGTTAATGTTCATTCTGTTTCAAATGGCAATGTCTTTTTTGTTGGATGTACCTTTAAGAGAAAAAGATGGGTATCAGACGCAGTTTGCAGGTCCCCAGTGGCATATTTGCTGGTGTTCTTGGAATAAGAGAGTCCAACACCAGCAGGAGAATCCAAATATATAATGTTAGAAACCTGAAATTGATTAAGATGGATAAACACGGTTACTATAAAAATATATTAATTATTTTATCTTTTAACTCTCTCAATGTAATTAATAAATAATTGTTCTATTAGATGGAAACTAATATAGCAGCATTGTTGATTTGCAGAGTGACGTTCTTAACCAAACCAACCTTTGACCAGCTGTATGGATTGATATGCAAAGTGGGTAGATTCTCTTTTGAATTTGCAGCCTCAAAGTTGAATGGTCCTGCATGCACCCACATTTCACAATCACACACATAATCAACACAAAAAGTAATAATAACTATAATATAATAGTAATGATTCAAGGTGAGGAAAAAAATACCTCCCATGAAACAAAAATATCTAACGTTTTACCCTTGTGTGCAAGTGTTCGAACAGTTGGGGTGCGAAATTAATACAAAAGCGCGTGACATTTATTAAAACTCGGTCCCCAATTTGATAAAGAAACGGCAACTACCAACCAGAAAAAAAGAAAAAAAAAAAGTGACAAAAGGTTTGAAATTTGAAAATGTTCCTAGAGTAGATGGAACATGACGAGGTTAATGAGGCAGAATTAATTAACGTAGACCCCTGTCCATACCGAAACAGTTGGAGATTAAATACGATGAGAGACATGAAAATAAAGTAGCATGATTATTGTTCCCCAGGAATAATAAAAAAAAGGGTACAATGATTAACATACCATGCTCATAAACGAAGCCATCGAAGCTTGAACACCCAGGTCCACCATTCAGCCATAGCACCACTGGGTCCTTCTCTGCACTTCTTTCTGAGCTCACCAAGTAGTAGAACAGGTTCTTCCCACTCTCATAATCTCCATCAATACTTATATATCTGAATCCACACAAAGTTCTCTCACTCACCATGTAAAACTACTCAGACTATCATTTTAAATCATTTTTCCAACAAAATTGTACCAAAATTAATTACAGTCAACAAAAAACTCACAAACTTTTGGCAAACGAACGCTATATTAGGATTGAAATACGAATGCAAATTATAACTATTACAAAATGGAGGATGTATTCGTTTATATACTCTGTATTGCCAATGTTTCTGTTAGATGTGGGACAAAAGCGTACCCTGAATAGTGGTTGGATGGGAAACTGGAGCTGAAGCCAGGGAGTTGTGTGACGAGAGAGTGAGGAGGAGCAGCTTGAACATGGATCCAATGAGCCAAGAAAAGGATGACGAAGAGTGGTAGCAAGTTTTGATTTTCCATGACCATTGAAATCTGGTGGGTGTTTTGTTGAATTGCTCACCCAATGGGTCTCTCAGAGTGTGTTGAGAAGAAAACAATCTGAAGGAATGAAGCAATGAGGAAATCATGATGAGTGTTTATATACATATATGTATAGATATGAGGGTTGTGTGTGTGTGAATTGAAAGGTATTGAAAAAGGAAAGAAAGGAATCAGTGATTAAGCTGTAGTGTAACAGTGAAGGTGGGAGAAGGAAGCATTATTCGATTAAAAAATGTGTTTTAGGAAAAAGGTGAGTTTGGAATTTATACCACAGAAATGTAAGAAAGTTAAGAAGAAAACTGCAGCATGGGCGAGTCAGAGTCACCACGTGTGTTTATTTCTCTAACCATTTCCTCTGTTGTTTTTGTTCCACACACTACTGTTTTGTTTCTGTTTCTGCTTCTGCAATCATATTTATAACACAAACTTCGTACTTCGGTTCTATACATTCTCGTACAAATACACCATTAGATTATGTCACAGTTACATGCTGGAAGAAACTGAGTTAATTTTCGACCATTAACAATTTTCTGCATGGTTATAATTGTAGAACGTGTGGAATTTCGACAAAAGCACGTTTAGGAAACAAAAGAAAATCCTAGAATAAATTATGAAACGAAGAATTGGAAATAGTAACTTAGTAAGTCTCCCCACAGAAATCACGGAGGGAAAAGCGGAGAATACTTACAAAATAAACAGATAAGAGATGCTTCTGACTTGACACGAACAAAATAAACAGCTATGTTACGAAATAAAACATTTATATTAATCTCTTAAAGTTAAGGATTAAATAAATATTTTTTTTAATGCACGTAAAGAAACTATTGAATGAAATAAATTCTTCTTCTTTTTTTCTTTCGACCAGAAGAAATTCTTCATTTTGTGGTTGCTAATTCAAGTCAACAAAAAAATCGTGTCCGATTATTAGAAGATATTTTTTTTCTTACGAATATGTGATTTAAATACCTGAGGGCGAAACCCATTTCGTGACGAATGGTGCGTAATATAATAGAATTTGATAACATAATTAATATATTACTATAACTATTTTTTTTTATGTTGTTTTATTTTGTTTATTTTTATCGTTTATTATATTATAATGGTGAGATATATTCAAGGTTTCTATTCCTTTCCATCTATGTTTTTTTTTTATTTTTATTATTATAAACATTACTTATAATTATCCACTTGCTTAAAATATAGGGTAAAATAATTTAATATAACTTTGTGTGTACTAATTGTGGACAGAATTAAAGTTTATTGTTCTTTATCGTTTTATATATTGATATTAAATGAGTTGTGAAGCATTGGTTTCGACGTGAGCATTGGGCATAAAGTCATGAAAAAACAAAGTATGCAAAGGGTCTTCCTACGCGTGTCTTGATAAATAAAAAAGTATTTCTTAATGATAAAAAAAAAACTTTTCTAGTAGCGTTTTATGGTAGGATTGTTTAATAAGAAATACTTTTATCTAGAAAAATATTCATACTGTAAATATATCTCAATAAAATTCGTTGTTGATATTATAAATATATATTTTTTAAAAATTTAATATTTAATATTTATTTATAAACAGGTTGAATGTGATATCATATTACTAATATATGTAAATATCTATTATAAATAAAAAAATAAAATTAATTTATATTTTATTAGGTTAAATTTAATTACATTTTAATTTATATTTATATTTTATTTAGTTTATATTATATTTTATATTTATTTTTAATTTTATTTTAAAAATATATAAAATAATTTTTAAAAAATATATATTAGTATTCATGGATATATATATATATATATATATATATATATATATATATATATATATATATATATATATATATATATATATATTTTTTAAATAAATATTTCACGAATGACGGGTGATTTTTTTTTCTTTGCAAGTAGTAGGATCCAATTCTATCTGCGGTCATTCTTACTTTGTTTATTTAAAGTTATAAGGGTGTGCGAGTTATATTGAAAAGGAGTCTTCAATACGTTTGAATAGTCTATCACATAAAAATGACTTATACATACACTTTATTTATTTATTGTTTCTTAAGTATTTCACATAAGATGATAATATTTTTATAAAAAATTGGAAATAATTTATAATGTTATTTTTGGTAAGGAATTGAAAAAAATGCAAGTATAAAATTCTATTGAATAATTGAATTATTTAAAATTAGATAATTTTTTCAAGTAGTAATTTGAAATTTTTTTTAAATTCTAAAATCAATTTATTTCTTCTTTGTGTCACCGTCTCTAAAATTGACACATTGTTGTTAGCTTGACCAAATTAGAAGAAAGTTATTTCCAACCAATGTTAGTCAGTGTTTTTAGTTGATGTGAGTCATTTTTTTTAACTAATATTAATTAGAGTTGCTTTCAGAACAATTTAAATCAGAATTATTTCTAGGTTAATGTTAAATATAGGATTCTTCTATCAATCTTAAGAGGACTAATTTTCTGTAGATATATATCAAGTTGATATTTTGTTTATGTTAATGAGAGTTCTTTTTTTGTTTATATATTAGAATTATTTTTATTGTAGACCAATGTTATTTCTTATTTGATGTTAGTAAGAGTTTTATGTGCAATATCAGTGAGATTATTTTTTATTTTTTATTTTTGCAAATGTGTAGACTTTTTATTAATTTGTCATAGTTATACTTCTCTTCAGTTATATTTTAGGGTGATGTAATTTTGAATTTTTCCTAGTGTCACTTTATGGTTTGGTGGACAATCCTTGTTTAAAAGAAAAATTCTCATAAGTTGAAGATTGGTGAAGTAGTTCCACCAAAAAGTTGTCATTAAAAAAGAGCAAAAGGATGAGATATTATTTCTTGGTGAACATGAAACGTTTTGGTTGTTTTTAGTAACATGGATCACTTGAAAGAAACTTGTGAATGTCATTGCCGGCATTAATTAAAGAAATATAGAGGGTGAGAAAATTAAGGAGCCAAAACAAAACAAATTTTTGATGGAAAAATGGCAGAGTCCTATTTCGAAAAGTAATCACAAAAATCAACCTTAGTTAAACAAAGACAAATCATTAGGGTGGTCTTTGCTGTAATTAATAATAGCATCAGCATGAGAAGTACTTAGTTGGATGTTGCCTTCCTTTGTGGAATAATGGAACACAATTTCATCTCACAGGTTCTTTATATCAATCAATTATTCCATTCTGGCTAACATGCTTGCACTTTTGTCTTCATCCTTCTTGGACTATTGCTTTCTAATGCAATGTGCTTAACAAGATTTTATTGAAGATTTAAATATGAATATAAGGCTTGTATTAGATAAAAATAAAGAAAAATCAAATACCTTGTAAGAAAAATATATTCATAAAATTATTACTTTTAAGTTTTTAATTAGAAATAGTGTATATATTTTACATAAACTCATATTTCAAAGTGAGTTTTTTTTTCGACTTTTTTAAAGATTTTATAACAATACCAAGATAAAGATAAATCTAATAAAAATAGAGTAAAAATAAGTTTTGAAAATATTAGAAGTTTCATATCGATTAAGGCGAATTTAGAATATATAGGTCGGTGCAAATCTTATTTTATAAACCGGTTTCATAAAGTTAAATAAGATTTAAAGTCCACTTTTTAACATAGTATTAAAGTGAGGTTATAATCTATCATAACAAGATTTGTGTGAACATATTATTTCATTTAAGCTAATACGTCTAATCGATCGAGTTTTGTTGATGTTGTATCTGTGTATTATTTATCGAAGACTTGGTTGGTAAGAGCTGTGAACCGAAGAACACTTTATGGCTGAAAAATAAGTGGCATTGACATAGGACACAAGTGTAGTAGTTAGTGGGAGATTAATCATGGCGTTGATTTCTGTGAATTATGCGGTTGTGGCCCCTTCCTTTCTCCACCTTTCATTAATTCAAACAATGGACAAACGTGGTTTCCTTTTCACAGTTTACTTTTTGTGAATCTCTATGTATGACTGAACTTCAGTTGGGGTGGTTGTTGTAGTTGCTTAGCCACTTCATTATAAAATTGCTAAGGGTGTGTTTGAACGTAAGGTTTCACGTTCCAATGCATATAAGTGTTAGTTAATTTCTTCTGTTTCTCTAAACAAATGTAGAATAAGAAGAGACTATTACCAAAAAGTGGTTAGTACATGAGCTCACTGTAAGTACCACTTGTCCTTCAACTTTGCAAACACATACACCACCCCTTCCTCTTTCACTTTCACACAATTTTATCCACACACTCCCTTCAAATTTATGTCATAGGCTCCACATTCTGTTATACAACACTTTCAACAATCAAATATATTTGTTCATATATTTTATATTGAATAGAAATGAAAATAAAATTTATTTTATATATTAATTTTATAAATATTATTGTTGTATGTATAGGTTGAAATCCCTTATTCAAAGCATTTCAAGTTGTCTTAAAGATAGTATGGACTCCCTAATATCTTTCATTATCCAAGTTATGTTGTTCGCTCTCCCTACTTTTTGTCCATACCATATGGATGAGTACCTGTCAAACGCACTCCAATGCTCAAATCATTAATGTAACCGAACGGTTAGCACAACAAGTGATGCATATATATTTTGCATCTGTGACCTTTATTTATACTAGTTGTGATGAGTTTTAACCTTTTGTGGACCTAATGACGGCTTAATAACACTTTAATATGCATTAGGGGCTTAATGAGTCATTACTTGCTGATAATCTCATTATATTGTTAGGTCCTATTAAGCATGGTCTAGGCCTGGTAGACGGCTGAGAAGGACCTGGTAGACGGCTGAGAAGGACAGCTTAGGTGAATAAACAACCTATTAGAATGACCTGGATGAACGATCTGAAAGAATGACCTAAAAGAACTACTTGAATGTTAAACCTGAGTGCTGCTTGATCTCTTCACCAACACAATACAATTATAAAAAATATAAAATTATCAATAAACCTTTATTAACTAATCGTAATTTGTTAATAGTAATATATTATAGATTTATTAAAAAAATTATAATTAAACTGTGAATAAAATTATTTATCGATAAAATTAAACTTATCCATAAAAATTCCACCAATAAATTGTATGTATTATTACTAACAAATAAGAGTTGGCGGTGATGTCCATAACACATTAACAATTTAGGAACTCTTTTTTTTTATCTCTTTTGGTTGAAGAAGTGGAGAAGAAGAGAGCAAACCCTCAACGACAAAAGAAACGTGGTTGGGGCCATTTTGAGAAGCAATGTTAGGGGCCGTGGTCATGTCTGCTCCGTTGACCCTCCATGGTGGTAGTCTCTAATAGAAGGCAACCCTTTTTCATCTACATTTTCTTTGACCTAATAATTTCAAATCATTCTCATTTAAACTTGGGATATTCGGTAAAAACAGATGCAAGTTTACTTCTAAGGCACACCATTAGGTAAAAACAGAACATGGATACGTACGATAACATTCTAGTATTACAAGACAAAAACAAATGTAATGTATTTTTTCTTTCTTTCGATATTTCTCTCATTTTCCTCCCAAACTAGGTGGATGAATATCACTACCCAATTACTAACACTTATTTTATTTATTTATTTATTACACTTTTTTAAAAAGGTTATACTTTTTTCTTTCATTTTGAAATATAAATACTATTTTGGACCTTTGTGGAAAGCGTGGTATAAATTTCCACGCCTAGTGAGTGGCTTATGCTAAAGAGGAAAAGATGGGTAGGCAATGAGACAACCTACTTTTTTATGCTTTAGTTTTGGTGCATATATACCATTGACTAGTTGAATGCTTTATTTGCGTTGAAAACTTTTAATCAAATATATTTTATTTAAAAATTATATTTTAGATAATTTAATTTACAATAATTTATATAAACTATCTTCTAAACAATAAAAACATTTTTCATTCTTTTCTTTCTATACAAATATTTTCATTCAATCTAATTTTGTATTTCCAACAAAAACTATTTGGAATTTTTCACATTTTATTAGTATGTTTCATTTCTAGTTTGTTCTTATAGATGGTTCACACATGTGAAAAGAAAGTAGAAAAAAAAAATCTTTTATTTTTAAGTATGCAAGCATACCAATAATTCGTAATCGAAATATTTTAAGTTATTACTAAACTCGCTATTGATTGGTTAATCTTTCAATCAATTTTCAACCATTAACAAATATATTAATATGGTATTAATCAATAAAAATAGTTAATCGTTTTAGCACACAAGAAGTTGTATAAAAGAAGGAATAATTACTGATATGAGTTAAGAAGTTATGCAAGACTAATATCTACGAACCAACCTACTATAATAGCCATTACCCAATAATACATGGAAAATATTATTAATAATACATTTTTTTTTGCTACAAATTAAGATCTATCAAAGTTATAATTTTTTATTTGTTTCTTGTTTAATAGTCTCAATTATAATATTTTTAATTTCAGTGAATTTTAAATATCTATATAAATTTTATCTCATAATAAATGTGATAAAGGTTATATTATTATCTTCAAAGATGCTAACAAATTTATTGATTTTCTTAAACTAATTTATTTTTTGCCACTACCAACAGAGACAAACAATTGTTGATATCTATGAATAAAATTATTATATTTGCAAGTATTTGTAAATAAATTTTTTGATAAATAACTAGTATTCGTATATATTTATTACTGAGACGGGTTGGATATAGTATCGTATTATTCATATGTGTGAATACTCAGTATTTATAAAAATTAAAATTAAAATTATATTTTATTAAATTTAATTTAATTAAAAATAAAATTATTTTTTATTTTATTAAGTTAAATTTAATTAAAATTAAATTTATATTTATATTATATTTATATTATATTTTGTAATTTTATTATAAAAATTTATAAAATACATTTTTTAAATATTTACTATGAAGGTTTTAAAATACAGATAAAATAATAAATAAATATTATATATGTTGGAACAGGTCGGATTATAGTATTTTTCAGATTAGTTTTCTCTTAAATGTTGATCCTTAGGCTACATGAAACAGACATTTTGAAAATAATTACATGCAAGAAAACAAAGCTTGAAAATTTATATTTAATGGATTAGAACTGAGAATTGTTTAGGAAATCCTGTTGAATGCAGAAGTTGAGAATTTTGTTCTTGTTGTAGATTTTCTTTTCCAGGTAACAACACTTTATGCTTTTGTGTGACTTGACTTTCTCTTAAATTAAGGAAAATTCTAAACATTCATCTTCAGATGCAGAAAAGAGAAAGAAGTCAAATAAACAAACACAGAACAAAATGTGAAATGTGATGTCAGGACAAAAAGAGTTTATGCTTAAAATGTAAGAAATTGGATATATATACCATCTTTTTAATTTTTTTCTCTTTTTTTAACTGTTGGATTTTTTTTATAATTTTACTCCTTCATTTTTTTTAAGTTTAAGATAATATATATTGCTCTTTATTAATTCTATTTTATTACTTGCCTGTTTTTTAATTAACAAAAAGAAATATTGATAGTACATAAAGTATTTCCAGACATGGATTATGAATAAAAAGATTAAAATATATAATTTGTAATTTGATTTATATATTTAAGTTTTTGATATGTTTTAGTTTTTATATTTATCAAAATTTAAATTTATATCATAATATATGTATTTTTTATTTTGGAATCTTTAATTTTGATAAAAAGGAATTACATCGAGTCTTTTAATAATAAAATTAAGGACTCAATTAAGTTTTTCTATTAGAAAAATAAAAATTTATTTGAGCCTTTTTTTTTAAAAAAAATACAATTAAGTAAAAGAAATATAAAGACCAAAACAAATAAATACTTAAATATAACAACAAATTTTTTAATTAAATCAAAGATTAAATTACTCTTTGATGTTATTATATTGATTAATGATTATTTTATTTATTAAAATTATTATTTGATGTTATATATGGTCTAAAAAGTTCTTAAGAAGTTCGAGGTAAGTGAGTTAAACCTTATCTTACTCAATGGTTTATTATGATTGAGATAAACATAAATTTCATATTTAATTATTACTATTTTAATTTCTAAATATGTGCTAATGTTATTGGTTGAGTATTTTGTCTTTATGTTCAATTCCTTGTGACAGGTGATATTTTAATAAATTTTTCCTTAAAATTTTAAAAATTAAAGTAAGTTACTCATTATTAAATTTGATACTAATAATAAGTGGATATTTTAAATAGATATTTGTAAATAATAGCTAATCATAATTTAATATTTATTTATAAATAGATTGATACGAATATCATATTTTCAATATTCATTATTCATAAAAAAAATCAAAATTAAGATTTAATTTATATTTTATTAAGTTAAATTTAATTAGATTTAAAATTTTATTTATATTTTATTAGGTTAAATTTAATTATAATTAAAAATTAATTTAATTTACATTATACTTTTTAATTTTTAATTTTATTTAGATTTCATTTTAAAAATTTATAATATTTTTATAATATATGAGATTTAAAAAAAACTCAAAAAAATACTTTTTAAACATATATTTGATAAGTAACAGAACAAATTACGAATCAAAGGTATGTATTTGTTCTAATCTTATTCATTGTTATTCCTAATTATGATATTAAGTATTTTACAATATTTTTTGAAAAAATATCTTTAGATATTGTTTTTTTCAAATATCATAATTTTTTTGTTTAAAAAACATTTTCATGAATTAAGGTAAAACATCTTTAAATATTTTAAGTCCCAATTTCTAATTAATATGAAATTTGTTTTATAGTAGTCGAGCTTCTTAGTTGAGAGTTAAAAGGTAAAAGTAATATAAAAATTTTGTTTCTGTTTTTGATATAGACATTGTTAATATTCAATTTTAAGTTTACTAAAATAATGTTATTTTGATCGATCATTGAACTATTTTTTATTTTGGAGCTTATATACTTTGTCTTGAAATGATATATTAATAGATCAATAATTAGAAATGTACCTTAAATTACTCTAAGTTTCAACTGTAATATTTGACTTTTGACCATCGACTTTTGACCATTGAAACACGTTTCCCACTTTAAAACTAAAAATTAAAAACCTCTTTTTTTTATTATTATTATTAATTGACATATATATTATAATATCTCAAGCTGGTTAAGATAATACTATTAACATTAATTATCTCTTTTAAAGTATTATCAACTTTAAAGTTTAATATTTAAGATATTTTTCCTTAAAAGGTGTTTTAAAAAAAAGTTATACATATATACTCATAACCTTACTTCTCTTAAATCATGAGAAATTTTTTAAGCATATTATTGAAGTATTTACTCATTAAATTTATATAATAAAAATAACCTTTTTTATTTATAAGACTCAGTTACGTAATTGAATAAAGGAAGATGGATTTAATTTATGTAAACATATATATATATATATATATATATATATATATATATGTATGTATGTATATGTCTGTATATTTATTACGTTGTAGAAAATAAAATCTGAAATAATGGGATGCAAGAAGAATAAGATGTAAGAACAAAACTGCTTTTCTGTTTTTGTATTTTTTTTTTCCTGAAAGCACACAAAAATAAACCGATAAGAAGCTAGTGCTATTTACACTCCCCTTTCTCATTTTGTTTCAAACTATCTGCTAACCACACCCCTCCCATCGTTCCATCTCTTTCTTCCAATTTTTAACTTCCCTAAAGTTGGGATCAATGCTTTGGAATGTAGTCAAAATGTAGTTCGTAAAGAAACAAAATATATTCAAATTATTAATTTTTAAATTTTTATAAGTATTATAATGCAATAAAATCTTATTTTTACAGATATATTCAAATTAAAAAAATATATTTAATTTATATGAAGGAACTCATGACTTGTAATATTGCATGCATTTGCATGGCATTTGATAAGGAAAGGCCCCACCTTATCCAGAAATTAAGTGTAAAAATTAGTGAGAAAAAAGAAGAGGCTCATGTTCTCTCCATATCTGGTTTGTAATCCAAAACAACTCACCTTCCGCCACGGAATGGGGAGACATGGCTCTCACTGCCGCTCTTTCTTCTTCTCTTTCTTCCGCCGCCGGAATATTCCCTCGCCCCACTAAAACCACACCCTCTTTCCACTCCTCCACCACCTTCCACCACCATCACCACCACCACTCTTTCTTCTTGCGAGGTTTCTCTTCTTCTCTTCACTTTCTCCTACACACATCATTTCAATCACTTCAACATATGCAACTGCTTTTGTTACACCTTTTTCCTTCCCATCTACTTTACAAAGTTTAATTAATGATCATGCATGTATTCATAATATAAAATATAGAGAAAGATAACAAAACAAAGTTGATAGTTCATGTAGAATTAAAGGGTTTTTTTTATGGATCAGATCGTGTAATACAGTGAGAATTGTCCTTGATTATAGTTTAATTGGTTCTTTTATGATTTGGATCTCTTCCTTCTCTTGCAGTTGCTTGAGAAAAAGTTTATCAAAATAATCTTAGCACATATATATATGTATGAACTAATACTACTTTGGTGTTGTGAACTTGTGATAGTAGTGGCATATGTTGATATGTATTTAAGATGTTTTTCAGTTGCAAATGACGCTGATAGGAGTGAAGTTTCATCTGATACTGGAACCAAGGCATCATCGTACTCAGAAGCTGATAAGATGGTTGATGGTATGGACTTTGGTGAGCTTTGCAATGAGTTTGAGTGCATCAGCAGCCCCTTGGTAGAATCTACTGCAAGACAACTTGCACGAGATATACTTGAACAAAGGGAGGGAAATCGAGCACTTGGAGTCTTTGCTGTTTCTGTCACATACAAGGTCTTGCTTTGATTTTCCTTAACACACCCCATTTTCTGTATATGATCTGTTCCACGTTTTCATCAAGAAAACAACAGGCTTCTTTTCTGGTAACAGTGTTTCCCCTTTGTGACAGAACAAGGGATACCAGTTTGTTTTCTTGATTGAATGTTTATGCCAGGAAACAGAAAGTTTGAAGGACTTCGGGGTTATTCAAATAATAATAATGCTTAACTAGTACATTAAGCACTATAATTTTATGTGAAACTGTAGCATACAATGTTGTTAGAGTAATATTATTATGGTTTTTGATATAAACAAATTGAATGATTTACTGTTTAATTGATATTCTTTGGACAGTCCTCCTTAGCTGAATTTTATGTTATGTCTATGATTCTGTGATCGTTTTTAGGATCCTATCAGAAGTTTTACTGGTCGTGAGAAGTATAAAAGAGCACTATGGGCTACTGGTGCACTAGACAACGCATCTGTGGTGAGCTCAATTTCTAGGATCCTTCTCCTAAAGCAGCAATTAATCCATGAAACAGGGATATTCTGTTGTTCTTCTCATGTGATAGCTTCCCTTGTTTGATAAATGCTTTGTTTTTTTAAGTAGGTTGGAACATATTACTAGTATCAATAAAGAAAATAACTACATTATATTGAGTTTTTCTTGTTGCAGTTTTCATTCTTTTTAAGATAGACTCTTCCAAAGTGACAAAATATGTAAAGATGTGCCTTGATTTGAAGTTATTTTATCCTAATAATTTTTTTTCACCTAGTAATATACTAGAAAACAGATTAGAAACAAAAATTAATGTGGTGTTTATGTAAATGAAATAAAATAATATTTCCTAAATATAAGAACAACAAGTCAGTCTTAGAGTTTCTAAAATGTTTATGTGGTGCAGACTGTGCAGGAAATGGTGATGCTGTCAACCAGTGTTTTGAGTATCAAGTGGACAATAAGAGGGAAGCCAAAATCTGTTATTGGAGGAGAAGGTTTAATACTTAGAATCACTTCCAAATTTACTCTTAACCAAATTAGTGGTCAAGTCATTGAGCATGAAGAGTTTTGGGACTTATCAGCTTCATCTGCTAGTGCTCAGACATTTTTCTGGACATCACGTGCTCTTTTCTCTGCTATTGAATCTGTCAAAGACTTGGTAGACAATGCTAAGAATTTGAATAGTAAAATTTCAACCAAAAAAGAGAACTTGGAGATGTATCCTGATC
Source organism: Vigna umbellata (assembly GCF_029865625.1). Lineage (NCBI taxonomy): Eukaryota > Viridiplantae > Streptophyta > Magnoliopsida > Fabales > Fabaceae > Vigna > Vigna umbellata. The sequence goes on from NC_142168.1 coordinate 8,166,771, forward strand.
CTTCAGGAGATCCAACCAAGGTTAGTTCTTTTTCTTCTATAGATGAATTCCAAAATGCCAGGCTTCAATGTCCTATCTTTTCTCATATTGGGGGCTTTTCTATTTTACTTAAATTAGTTAAATGCTTAATCATAGTTTATACTATTGGTACCTAAATGAACAAGTGACTTTGACTTCATTTTTTAAACTTCTTAAAATAGACTAAAAAGTGTTGTTTGAATAAGTATATAATGAGTACTTATTAAATTCCATCTCATTTTCTTCTCTTTCAGGTGTTTGTCGGTAAGTTTATCCAAATATGATCAAATTCATAATCCACTTTCTTAAACTCAACCAAACACACCTTCATAATGAATCAATCAAATTGTTCAAATCTTAAGTTTATGCCACTGCATTCATTATCACAAGAATCTGATTATATGAAGGCCTTGCAATCTGATTAGTACACATGCCATTTTCTTTCTGAGTTGTTCATTGCTTTTACTTTTATTCAGTTCTTCCAGAGGGATGACAGTTTTCAACGAGATGCATACCAGATTGCACTATTCCTGGCAGTTATTTATTTGGTGGTACAGTTTCTAAGGACAACTTTGTAGAGATATCCTTCCTTTATACCAACTGAACTTGTGTCTCTTTGTTCTCCAATAGTTTATCATTGTAAAGTGTGATTATCAGCTTATACAGTCATCAGGTTGTTTTGTCAAAATTACAAGTAAATATGTATGCTCTTATTTGTGAGTGTGTCTATAAAAATTAGACAATTCTGTTGCAACTTTTAGCAGGTTCTTCTGATGCCACAACCTCAAAGGACCATTTGATTATTCTGCAACAAAACAGGCTAACAAATATTCAGGATGTGTGTGATATTTTGTTTAAAACTGATAAGTTTTACCTTTTAATGAGGGAAAGCCAAAACAAACCAGGATCAAAGTGGAGAAAACCTTCCAAGATTGTAGCAGTAATTGGTATATGGACTATTCTTGTTTAGCACAATAGGTATAATAACAAAACCAACCAGAATTTTTAAGGTATACTAAACTAACTTCTGAACTATTCTACATACATATTATTATTGAAATACATTTTGAACATCTAATTAATCGTTTTTTGATGAATTGATGAGAAGCACTCTCTTATAGAAATTGTATAAGACTTTCACCCATAACAGTGTGAGAGATACCTACTATAAATATAAAATCAAAGGTTCCTCCCATGGTTGTGGTTGGCGTGTTGATATATAAATTATATTAGAGGTTAACTCGTAGGAACGTGGTTGTGCTTACAAGAGTGTGGAGACACACTATTATAGAAATTGTATCAGATACGTGAATGTTGAAGACATCCTAGTACAGAGATTGAATTAAAAGTTTGACCACAAGAATATGACTGCACCAAACAATGCTCATTTTATTATAAGATAAACATTGCTTAAAAACTTCATATTTTTGTTTAGTCAACTGAACCCTTTTTGCTATTGATTTTCTTTGACTGAAAACTATCAAAATTATTTTTCATACAAGGATTTACATATTTGTTATGGCATTGGAATATAAAATGTACTTTCAAAAATTAGGCAAACTCTTTAACTATTACGTACTTAAAATAGTTTTATTTATTTTTTATTAGTTTTGAATAGGAAAGGTACTGAACAATTTAGTCAACTTCATTTATGGTGATTTTAAGTAAAATGGTTAAAATTTAAAGTTTTACAAGGAAGAATTGTTTACTCGGGAATGTTTATGCAGTTGACTTTAAGGTAACAGAAGTACAAAATTACAGTTCAGAATTTGAAAAATGTCCTTCTGATAGATGGTACCCAACCATGCATTCAAGGTGTAATTTGATGCCGACTTCTTCAATCACAACAAATGACCATTACTACATTTCAAAATGTAATTAAGAAAACCAGATTCATGTTTGCAGATCGAAAGAGCAGTGTGATTTACTCAGCAAAAAAATGTGGATCTTACATGAAGAACAGTTTACAATAAACTATTTTTTAACAATTTTCCTATGCAGCAATAATGCAATATCATCACAAAAATGATATTGTATCCTTTAGAACTTTGTGCCTTTCTCTTTTAAAAAAAATTATACAAGGAGACAATTGAAAATAACTCAGAAATCCCTCCCCTATCTCACTTCTTTTTCTATGTACTCGAGAAATGGTTAATTTATTCCAATGAAGCTTACCACCAAGGAATTAAGTTACAACAAATTGAAATAAATACCACCCTCGTTTACACTGTTGAATTAAGAGCTTAGCATTGTAATAAGCATCATGAAGAGCGTTAATACACTTCCAATTATCACGGTGGAAGCTGAAGAAAGATCATGTGCGCTCACTGCATATACCTTTCCAGTTTCATCATCCTTCACTTTGATGCTGGTAGAGCCTACACAACCAACAACACAATGTTTAAATGATCTTCTAGTACATGTCAATTCAACAAATTTATCAGTAAAAGACTATAAAATCATAATGAATGCAGATATAATATAATAAATAGTTAGAACATATCAAAGGCAGGACCTGAAATTGATGGAATATGATTCTTATTAGCAAATATTGGAAGAAACAATCCTAGGTGATATCATTGATATAACCTTAAGAAACTTAGCATATAAATAAAAGGGTACTCACAATTGTGGTCAGTCCATCCAATGGTCATGTTTTCAAGATCATATACAACTAACTTGTTTGACAGCACCAAATCTGCAATAGGAAACAATTCCATGTAAATAAATGATAGTCATCCAATGACACTTGTTTCCAAGATGATCAAAAATTCTGAATTATCATCAATGAGGTTATGTCTATAATTAAATTTTACTACAAAGAACAAGGAATGTACAAACATGATATGAAAGTTTTTAATTTAACAAAAACAGCTATCATATAACAGAAACAGACTCTTCAGCTCAGCTAACATTATATACAAGGTCCTAATTTAACATAAAAGACAATTAAGAATAGAATGGACAAAACAAAACCATAATAACAAATAGATTAAATCATAAGTGAATCATAATTCCAAAATTTACCTCCAAGAAGAATTATCTCCTGTCCATCCTTAGTTTGTGCAATACTTTTTTGCCAGCCAACACACCACATGTTCTCCTGAGGGCAATGACAAAAGAAAAGATAATACTAATAAATAACAAAATTGAACATCTGAAACACATTTTTCAAAATTGAAATTTTCTTCAAAAAAAATGGGCACATTATTGAAAGCAGATTGCACTGAAAGATAAATAAACCACTTAATTTTCAAGTCCAAAGTGTACAAAGCACCTGGTAAATTTAATTTCCAAGAGGGAGAAATTAATCAGGCAATAGGTTAAACTTCATGGTATAGTTTCCATACTAAAATAAACTTGTATATTGTCTGACTGGTTAAACATGTAACAACCACAAAGGTTATCATTAAATTAGAATATGTATTCATGAGGAACAACCACTTGTTCAAATTCCACTCACTTTAAACAGGAATAGGTAATCATGAGGATAAGTTGTCAGAGTTAGTCCGTCATCAAAGGTAAACTTGACAATTGGAAATCCATCATCAACACTGCAAAATTACAATGGTCAACAAGTTAAGAGATGCATATGCAAGAAAATAGATGTGAAATTATTGCATTCTTGAACTCATGAAAAATTCACTTTGAGAATACATTGTTTATATCAGAGAACCATCTGAACAATTTGTGCTCAATTACTATTTATGTATTTATAAGACTATCTCATTTGGAACAAATGTGGAAAGAAAATTTTTGTTTTATACTTCTAGTAAAGTTGAACAACCATACAAAAGACTGTTAATGATCATTTAACCAACTCTACTGCTGCTTTACTGAACAAAGAAAGAAAGAAAAAGGACAGAGCAATACAACTCAACAAAATCCAATAGAAAAGGAAATCAAGAAAGAACATCTTGAGGGTAGCATTTTAAGAAAGTTTCTTCGATGCATCCTTGGCTATTAAAAGATCCTCACAGTACCTACCAGATTCATTCACTTCATCAATAATCAAAACAGTAATTTTAAAGTCAATAAATTGATTATGTCAAAGTTCTGTCACTGCTAAAGTTCAAAAAATAACAAAAAAACACATGTGTCATGCCACAACCATTCCACCTCCGCATACACCAAAATAGTTTATTACTAATATCATCTAAAGAGAGATAGCTAGATATTTTTTGAAGATAAATTTTCATGACAACCTGGCGTCAACATACTGTATGGATCTAACAACCAAGAAAATATACCTTAGTATCTCCCATTCATAAATTATGGTGTATATGTAAATTAAACAAATGACAAATCAAATAAAGAGGTCATCACACCTTTATATAGGAAAATGATATTTATTTCAAAAGAAAATTGAAGCAAAATAAAGCCACAGAGATGAGTATCATACTTATCATCAAAACGGAAACATGTAAATTGTTCTTCAACAAGATATAATTTCATTCCAGGCTGTGCAGCCAAAACCTATCACAAAGAAGAATAATCATGAGAATTCAAGTAGGAAAAATTGATTTACTTAACTCTTAAAATTACTCTTACCTTCTCTAATATTTGATCATAAACTGTGGATGGAAGATAAGCCAGGGTTGTACCACTATCTATAATTGCTTGCCTCCCATTTGAAAAATCAAATATATCTGTGGGGAGTTGTACACTATCCCCACCAACCTCCAAGTCCTTCAAAATCACATTGTAGTGTGCCCTAAAATAGTCAGTAGACTACAATTAGAACATAATTCCAGTACCAAAACTTAAACATGATTTAAAACACACTAGAAGAATCTGATATAACATCTGCAAGATAATCAGAGCCCTCACAGTTTTTCTGCATTGCTTATATCAGAGATTTCACAATGAATCCATCTTCCTAAAAGATGACGGCCTTACAAGAATAAAATATACAAAAAAGAAAACTTTATTGGATCAATTTTCCCCTCAAGTGGACCACAGAAAACAAAAGGACTTTCGAAAACAATATCAATAAAAACCAGTTACATATTATTTGTGTCCCACTTATATATCTCACATTTATAGTATTTTCATCAATTGATCAAATCAATTTGATACCATAATCATAAGGTTTTTGCTAAATATATCAAGACAATAAAGAATTCAAAAGTCAATAATAATCTTCAAAAAATATTTCCTCTATAAAAACTCATCAGAAGTTAAATGGAAGTACCCTTATCATTCAATATATACTACACTAATCAATCAAAGTACAATTATCAAACAACAAATCAAATACAGTTACAAGAAATAACATGCTATGGAAACAAAAGGCTAAGACTATTCCGCACATACATTTTTTGTACCAATGAAGTTTTGTTAAATTTTGGCTGCACTACTTCCCCTATGGCAAATACTCCTCCTCCATTATAACTGTCAAGACAGTGGGAAAATACCCTTTTCACCTTTCCAGCTGCAGCAAGTTGTGAAAGCACAGACGCATTTGATTGTCCTAAACCAATTATTCCATCAAGGGATTCCTCAGAACCTGAACTCAGTGTCCCAGATTGTTTAGCTCCACACCTATCAGGAAGTGAATATTCAGGTAGAAATAAAACACAAATGGAATGGTGACCTTTTTCTTTATGTATTTACCAACCTAGGAAGAAGCAATATTATAGTTCCAAGCAAAACCGAAAACAAAAACAAAAACCTAGTGCTATAAAGCACTTGCTATCCAGAGGGTCTAGGGAAGGGTAACCATGACCTTTGGCTCACTCAGTTATGCATGTGTTAAATATGAAGAATTACAAATTGCACTCACCCAAAAATAACAGTGCTATTATCTGGTACAGTCTTGAGATCACCATTGGCTCGGTTGAATGTAATATAATCCTTAATATAGGACCCAGTGGTTGTACTTCCATCTCCATAAGTTATGCTGTACGGACAAGCCATGTCTCTTGAGCAGCCAGAAATAGGACCATTATATGTGGAAGTGCAAAATTTATCGTCACAACCAACCAAAGATGAAGCTGTGGATTGTGCAGGGTCGTAGAGGGTTAAGTCCATCTGCAACATGATAATAATATGGTAAAACCTACATCGGTAAGTTGTCAAGCATTACAAATTTTACTATGAAAAATATGCTTCATTGTCATATGCACAAGGATATATGACTACTCCTTAATAAGATCACATAACTCATTTCACCTCAACTAATCCAACTGAAAAACATGTATCCAAAATGTACGACATTTCATGTTAATCCAATCACTCTGATTCATGAACAAATGAAGCAAACATGTACCGTGCATTCTACCATAACAACTTTCAATATACTTATATTTTAACCAAATGCCATGAATGTTGAAACAGTAAATTAAGTGTGGATACATACACCAAGACCACTTTTCCTGGGACATGTTGTGCAGCCAACACAATTCACCCACAGAAGGTCACTTCCTGTATCAACCTGCACATAGTAGTCCTTCGCGGGAGAGCCAAGCCCAATTTTTGTATAATACAGTCTGAACAGATTACACAAACAACATCAAACACGCAAATAAAACATGGCGACAACCTTCAGAGCATGCAACACACAAACCACACTTGATTGAGCGCAAAAACACAAAAAAAGAAAAAGAAAATAGGTTTGCATGTGAAAAACAAAATGTAAAGAGAATACAGAGGAGGGAAAACAAACCGACCCATTTGAATTGGCACGACCATTGCCACCGAGAGGAATATCAACGGCAGAGAGAAACCTCCCTCGGCGCTGAGCATCATGATCTTTGATAGCAGCAAGGTTTTCAACGGAGCCTTTGAATTTGCGTTCAACAGGGAAAACCAAATTGGCATTGGCAACACAAAAAAGTTGCAAAAGAAACAAGCCCACAAGAAAAAACACCAATCTTTCTTGAAGATCCATTTTTTGGGTAGAGGGTAGCTTCAAGAAAAAGCAACAACGAAGAACAACACGGAAACAACAACGACTAATTCAAAAGCATTGCCGACCCAGATAGACAATAAGGGTCGGTGAATGAAACAAAGAAGTGGGATAGGGGAGGTCCGAAGAAACAAACTAATACAAAATGAAAGCGACGCATCTTTGATAAACACGGACATACGAGAGAAAGAGAGAGACAAATGGAGAAAAAAGAGGGAATTTCGCGGTTTCAGTGGCAAACGACACATCTTGAACAACATATTTAGAATATATATGCTCATATTTTAAAACGCTTAACCATTGAACAACATATTTAGAATATATATGCTCATATTTTAAAACGCTTAACCATAAATAAACAACATTGTTTCTTGTGACTGTAAATTTAACGTTTTTTTTTCTCTCTCTTATTTTTTGTTCCTTTCTTTGTTTTGCTTTATTCAGTTTGTCCCTTCTTCTTCTTCCTTCCTTGTTCTTTTTCTTCTAATCCAATTTTCAGCATCACTTTTTTTCATTCCAAACAAGCCCCATTGACTCTACTTTGCCACCTACTTATTCACGCCATTTTTGGAACAAAGATAAACATGCATCACACGCATGGATGATGCATCTTCAACTCTCATTTCGTCTTACATACATCACCATTTTTATTATTTATTATGTATTATTATAACGTATATCCTACTTTCCTTAATCTGTAATATTTATTTTCCAATTGTTAAAACCATATTTATATGAACCAACTTCGATGATCACGTCATGTTTGTGGATTAATTCATACAATTTTTTTGTTTAATCGATATTTTCAATTAGTCAAAACATTAACATCGTGATAACGCACTTTACTTACAAACAAAAGGCTTACAAAACAAAAGGCTTACAAACAAAAGGCGTAGCTTAACGTAACGCAGTCTCCTGTTACTAGTTTTGTGATGGAAATGCTATTTAGGCAATATCCCATCCCATCAACGTCATATATAATTATTAAATTTATTGCAAAATTACCTAATTCAAATAGCTTTCTTTAATAGTGATATACTGAGATATTCTTTTATTAAAATATATATGTTTTTTTTTAATCATCAAAAAATGTACTTGTTTGCATCTCAATATAAAATTTCCAGTTTTGATTTTTTTCTTTTCAACAGAGAGATATTATTTAATTTTCTGTATTTCCAACAGATGAGAACCAGATCACTGATGATGGCATGTTGATTAATTATATATTTAAGAGTTGAGCTCAAAATTAGATTAAACTAAATGTAAGTCATTCATAGCTTACACTTTCTAATAAAATTCTTATTTAATAATAGTATTAATTAGTGTAGGAAACCTCTGTTATTTTAATACACGAAAGGTCTCTAAGTTACTTCCTAAACTTTAGTTTCTATTTTTTTTTCAAATTTAGTCATAATATTGTTTTTAATATCTCAAATTTTATAAATTTTGTTCAATTTTGTTCGATTTAATGTTTTTCTAACGGCATTTAACTAATAAGCGTAGAAACCTATGTTACTGTAATAAAAATAAGTCTCTAACTTCCTTCTTAAATTTCTTTTGCTTAAAATAATTTTGTTTGGAATTTATTGAAGTTTTTAATTTTTATTAATTTTATTCAATTAAGTGTTTTTAATGGTGTTTAAATAACTGATGGACAATAATTATTTGTTACTTTGTAATTTTTTTAATTTAAAAAATATATTTAGGTGTTAAACACTGTTGTGTTACATGTAGGAGTAGCATTTGTCACTACGATTTTTGTAAATTTCAATCACATATCAATATTTTATATTTAATTTAATTTATATATTTATTATTTTTGTTTAATTTAAACTTAAATTTTTTTTAATGAACAATTTTGTTCATTTTTAAAGTTAAACCACATTTAATTTTTATTTAAATTTTATACATATTTTTAGGATAAATTATTTGATTGATTTTTAACTTAAAAATCACAAAAACTATTAATTAGTTTAGTTGACTTTTACCCAAAAATCACAGTACTAAATAATTTATGTGATTTTTAACCTGTTAATTCTTTTTTATGAATAATGTCACACCTCTAAAATTTTTATTCTGATTTTAAACCAATTACATCTTTAAATTAGAAATATTTAATAAAAATGTGAATAATTTTGGTATAATGTATTTTGCATTAATTCTTTTTAAGAAAGACATAGAAGAAATTTGACACTAATGAGAAATTAAAAATTACTCCAAGCCAAAACCTTAATTTGGTCTTAATTTAAAAAAAATAAAATTGGTCCATTTTAAAAAATATTGGAACTAATTGAATAGAAATAATAAATATAGGGACCAAATTTAATATAAAAACATTGACACGTAACACTAACATGTATACATGGCACTCACACTAACACATGACACGATAGCTTGACACATGAACATTTTTCAATTAAAAAATAATGAAAAATAAATAAGAAAAACATCATCTAACACTTGACATACATTGTTCACTGTCTATTAATTATTTAAATAGTGTTAGGAAATAACTAAATTGAACAAAATGAATGAAAATTAAGATCCTACTAAAAAAATACTGAACAAAAATAGAAACTAAATTAGTATTTTAACCATTCCTTTTTTTTTTCTTTCAAAATGTAAACAAATTAAATTTCAAAATCAAAAGAATATACATATCTCTGATTTTGAAATTGAATGAAGTTTAAAGGATGTTCAAACTCTTGAAAAAGTATTTAGCAAACTAGTTCCACTACTTTTCATATATATATATATATATATATATATATATATATATATATATATATATATATGGGTTTGCTAACGTGTATACGCCTGTTTTTCAGTTGGTACATTTTAGCAATATGTACCAGGTTTTAGTAGCAAAAATACCCTTATATATCATGGATTCTAAGTTTTAAGGTTAAGGGTATTTTAATAATTTTCATTCTCAAAACTAAAAAAAAAAAAGACCGAACTCCTCTCTCATTCCCACATTTTCTCTGTCGTAGCCCCAACTGAAAAAAAAAATCAGAAACACTCGTTGTCCGCTATAGACTAAGCCCTTACGGATTTACTTTTCGTACCACTCTAAAACAATCCTTACTAAGGGATGTATCTTATGTGTATATAAACCCATGTGTATTTCATATTTTATCCGATGTGGAACTTTGTTTGTACCCAACATATATATATATATATATATATATATATATATATATATATATATATATTCTTTCACATACTTGTAATAAGGATGGTAAAGCGAGACTATGGTCACATCCAACGTACGATCTTAAGAACAAAAAAAATATTACGGAGTATGCATTGAATTCCAATTTGTATTGTTCGATTTAGAGAAGTCAACAATGACAGTGTCTTCAGCCTCATCCCCGTTCTTTCTTTCTTTTTTCTTTTATTTCATTTGGGGATGTTCTGTCTAGAATTTGGGTATTATATGTTTTGTTCATCCACTCTCCCATGTTAGTTTATTTTTTCTTTCTGAGGGCCTCTACGTGTGTCTAAAAAAACCTTAGGTGATGAAGAATTATGATGTATAAGAAACTAGACCAAAGGTCGTGAACCCAATTTGGTGTCCTTTACTCTAAAGTTGTTTATCATCTACACTTTCTAAATTCATGCAAACAACACCAATAATAAAACATTTTCAAACATATTTCAAGGCAATGAAATATGGATTGTCCTTTAACATATATGTCTCCTTGTTGAATTAAGAAACAAAGGTGAAATCATTGTCAACAACAAAAAAAACTCGTTCACTATATTATCCATGACAAAAGGGGAATGTGGTGCAAATGACATTAACAACAAATCATCTTCGAATAGGGCAACAAAATATGAATTGTCCTTCATCATATGTTTTCTTATTCACTTAAGCATCAAAGGTGAAAACAATGTCAACCGCAAAAAAAAACCTTTCACCACATGGTTAATGACAACAAGGGAATGTGGTGGTGTACCAAGAAACTTGAACTCAAAGAGAATAACAAATGCAACGTAAAAAGTTAAGAGGGTCAGAAACACATTTGTAATCTTCATGGCCCCAACTAAAGATAAAAGAATCATCACTTAAGTGTCATTTGGTAGTTGTAGCTTTGTAGTGAAAATGTAATGAAAAGTAGTAGAACTACTTTGTTAAACACCTTTTCAAGAATTTTAACATACTTTAAACTTCATTAAATTTCTAAATCAAACATGTACTCTGATGCTAAAGTCAATAGATGAACATTCGATTAGCAAATGATGCATATTATTTGCATGTTATCTTAAAGTCATACCTAAGATATTTATATATAGTAGTTGCGGTGAGTCTTTACCTTTTGTCATATTTTATTTTGCATTAAGATGTTAATTTGTCATTACCGTTGTTAATATGGCCATGTTATAATTGGTCGACCATGTTTGATTTTGACATTAAGACTGGTTGGCTATTATGTTATGCCATGTTGTAATCTTGCTCGACCATGTTGTTCGGGCCATGCTGTGACTAGTCTTAAAGCTCAACTTAGGAAAGCTCAGGTGAAGGAGCTCGCCCTGAAGGCTTAGGTGAAATAGCTTGGCCTTAGAGGACCTCGACTTATAGAGGTCGACTTAAGAGCTCGATCTAATAGGGATTGGCTTGAGGTTGACTTGAAAACTCAAATTTGAAGTTCAATAAGATGGACATACACTTGAATCATTATCATTATTATTCTCATTATTATCATTATCATTTTTCTCATCACAATTACATAATACAGAGAATGGAATAACGTGGTAAAGGAATAGAATGAAATAAAAAAAATGTTTAAAAAACTCTTTTTGAAATATATATATATATATATATATATATATATATATATATATATATATATTTCGAAAAAACTCTTTTTGCATGCATAAATATTATTTTAGAAGAATCCTTATGTAAGATATAATATACATTTTAGAATGTTCTTTAAGGAATTCCCAAAAACCTTTTTCATGCAATTCATGCTTTAAAAAATTTTGCTTAACAAATATCATTCTGAAAATTTTAAAAGTTGTATTTCCAAAATATTTATTCCAGAAGTCCCTTTCACCGAAAATATATATGGTCATTTTGAAAATATGAGGCGGTCCACGGAGAAATTTTCGTGGTGCAGAAAGTGAAAACCTAAAGGGGTGAGAATTTTGAATTGGGCCTGAATGACAAAAGTAATGTGAGTGCTATTCCCTCCACCACCCCATCTTCTCCCTCCACCTCCCCAATTTTTTCTAAATTCCAATTTTACCTTTTTTACTTTTACTTTTATTTTTTATTTTTTAAAACTCTAATCATCTTTCACTTTCACTCTTTCTTTCTCTCCGAGGCACCCCCCACCTCCACCAACTTTCACTTTTTCTCTTTCTTTTCAATTTTCTCATTCGTTAACACCATTTTCCATTTTTTGCTTTTTCTTCATTCTTTATTCTCGAAAGCTTAGTTACATTATATTGTATATGATTTGATCACTTTTGTCATATCTTTTAAAAAATAATGGAAAGAAGTTGACATTTTGGACAACAAATTTCATGTTGTAGTTCATCAACATATGTGGATGTGAGGATTTCTCAATGTGGTGTAGATTCAATAAACTAGTTATAATATTCAAAGTCACAGGGTGTGATATATGGTGGTGACATAGAGAAGATGAAGGGGACTCGTAACACTATTAGCGAAGAAGATTGTAGTGATTAAGTAGATTAGGTGTTAACGGATGTTGAAATTGAAAAGAAAGAGAGAAAGTGAAAGTGGAGATGGGAGGTGAGGGGCTTACCTCTGAGAGAAAAAGGGTTACTCCCTACACCACCCCACATTGCTTCCTGCACCACAACATTTTTTAAAAATTTCAAAACTATCCTTTATATTTTAAAATATCCTACCCCCACATTTTTTCTTCAACAGATGTCGATATTCGTTGAAGAAAAAATACTTCAACGCATATGCTATATCCGTTCAAGTTTTTTTTTTAGTTTTTTGTTTATTAATTTAATATATTTTTATACAATTAATTAAAAGGATGTGCCACATCCGTTAACAGATGTGCCACATCCGTTAACGGATGTGACGACATCTGTAGATTTTTTTTAAAGTTTACTAATTTATTATATTTTAAATTAATATATAAATATTATTTAATTTATTTTAAATTTATTACATAATTATATATAAATCAATTTTATTTTATTTAATAAAATATTAATTATTAGTTTAATTTATATATTATTATTTAATTAATTATTATAATATTTTCATATTATTAATTAAATGGATGTGTCACATCCGTAGGTTTTTTTTAAGTTTATTTATTTATTATATTTTAAATTAAAATATAAATATTATTTAATTTTATTTTAAGTTTATTACATAATTATATATAAATTAATTTTATTTTATTTAATAAAATAATTATTATTAATTTAATTTATATATTATTATTTAATTAATTATTATAATATTTTCATATTATTAATTAACGGATGTGGCCACATCCCTAGATTTGTTTTTCTTTTTAAGTTTATTTATTTATTATATTTTAAATTAATATATAAATATTATTTAATTTTATTTTAAATTTATTACATAATTATATATAAATTAATTTTATTTTATTTAATAAAATAATAATTATTAATTTAATTTATGTATTATTATTTAATTAATTATTATAATATTTTTCATATTATTAATTAAACGGATATGTCACGTTTGTAAGGTTTTTGTTTTTAGTTTATTAATTTATTATATTTTAAATTAATATATAAATATTATTTTATTTATTACATAATTATATATAAATTAACTTTATTTTATTTAATAAAATAATTATTAATTTAATTTATATATTATTATTTAGTTAATTATTATAATATTTTTTATAATTAGTTAAACGGATGTGGCACATCTGTTAAGTTTTTTATTTTTTCTTTAAGTTTTTAGTAGTCACATTCGTTGATGGATATCAAAGGTGAAATGGATGTTGACATTCGTTGAAAGTTAAACGGATGTCGATATTTGTTTATTGGAATAACAAATTAGGTATGGGGTGGTGTAGGGAGCAATTGGTGGTGGTGGAAGGAGTAACACTCCTCAGAGAAAGAGTGAAAGAGAATTAGGGTTTTAAAAAATAAAAAGTAAAATAAGTAAAAGTAAAAAGGATAAGATTGAAATTTAGAAAAAATTGGGGAGGTAGAGAAAGAATATGGGGGTGGTGGAGGGAGTAACACTCAAGTAATGTAAAAGCTATCATTTTGGGAGCTACAAATAGAAAACAGAAGCTACAAAAAAAAAAGGTGTAGTCAAAGGGTGTTCCTCCCTCCACCACCCCAAGTGCTCCTGCACCTCCCCACTATTTTTTTATTCCAAAATTACCCTACACCTCCCCACTATATTCAATAATCTTTCTATTTCTCTCTCCACATTAATGGAGCATTCATATGGTTCAGATTTAAACTTGTGATATATTGTAAAATTTTATTTACACTTTCCCTTAAATAAGCTTGATTCAATCTTATTTTCACTGTTCACTATTTTTTTTTCTTCAAATCACTTAATAAATGGTAAAATTTTGTTTTAAATTTATAGAAAAATGTTTATATATATATGTGTGTTTTTTTACATTTAATATCTATAATTTTTAACATTATATTATGTTTTAACTTACCGACTTGTTTGACTCAAATAACTTGAATAAAGTATTTAATTTATTAGATAAATAATATAAAAATATTATTAAATACTTAAAATATAAAAGAAAAGTTATTTGTTAAATATTTGGTATTTATTTAATTCTTTCGTCATTATAAAGTTAGTATATAATAATAATAATATATTATTTACTATTAATATTATTATGTTTATTATTTTGTATTTGCATATAACCTTTAAGTTTATAAAATAGAAGTGGTAGAAGTACTAATATTGAAGTTTCCTCTTAATTTTATATTTTGCAATATATCACAAGTTTAAATTTAAACCAATGCTCCATTTATGTAGAGAAAAAAAAAGAAAGATAATGTTCCATTAATGCAGAGAGAGAAAGAGAAAGATGGTTGAGCATAGTGAGGAAATGTAGGGTATTTTTGAAATAAAAGAAAATAGTGGAGAGGTGTAGAGAACTTTTGGAATAAAAGAAAATAATGGGAAAATACAGAAGTATTTGGGGTGGTGAAGGGAGCAACACCCGTAATCAAATAGTAAAAATAAACAGATATTTTTCGAGAGCCCAATTACTTAAAGTCTTTTAGCTACGTATCCTACTTTAGGTAAATAATAATATACTTAAAGATTAATTTAAAAATCACACTTAAAAATTTCTAAGTTTTAAATTTATCCTTAAAATATACGATAAAGGTGTTGTATCTACTATTCTAACTAATATTTTAATTTGTAAATTTTACAAGATGATTGTTTATTTTATATAATTAAATTTATAAAACAAATAATTCTCATATATAATTTGTGATAATTGAAATTTATGATACATAATATTCAGGAAAGCATCAGCCTGTAAAATTACCAATGGACTATCCAAATTAAATTTATTATTAGTATTATTGTTACATGTTATAATAAATGTATTACATATTATTATTACTATCTAAATTTACCTTCATTATTACCTATTTTAAAATTTATCTTCTCATAATTCATTAATTAGAAGCCCATATATTCATAATATTTAATAAGAAAAAGAATTATAATATTTTCTTAAAATTATATATTAAAAAAATTATTTAAAACACCATCAATTTCTTTTAAATTTGAACTTATATTAAGTATAGGGTTTATTCAATTACGTTGCTTTATAAAATACAAAATAAATATTTTATTTTAAAAATACATCCTAGGATAACAAATTATTGATACATTACTTTATGAAGCAAGCATGCGTGAATAGGTTTATTTTTACAATGAATTTAATATTAATTTTCCTAACAATAATTTGTTATTTCACTAGACTGATTAGATAAAATATAAATAATTATAAAGAGTTACATTCAAATTTTGAATTGGATACTATTATCTCTTAAGAAAAAACTGCAGATTTAAATTTAAACCTTTTAACGTTAGCTAGATAAGAAAACTGAGAGCACAGTCACAATTATTCTTGCAAAGTTTAATTAACATTTAATTTATGTAAAACAATTGTAAGAAAATAAAGTGAAGCTATACATATAAATACAAATACAAACAAAAAGGAGTTTACGTTATTCAAATATTTTCAATTCAATTCAATTTTCATTGATATATATGATATATATGACAATTTTTATTATACAAGATATATCTCAATAATAATAAAAATATTATTTTATGCTAATTATAAAAAGTATTTTTATTAAAATAAAAAATAATTAAGATAATATAATAAATAAAAATTATATTAAAAATAAATAATTAAAAATAAAAATTCAACTAATAAATATTAAAAAAAAACTTTTTTTACAGGCTTAATCCTCAACAGTGTAACTAGGGATTTCTTCCAAATGCTAACGCTTTACCAGGGATGAATGATCTCACAAGTTTGTTCATTGTTCAGCAGCTTCTTCTCTCAATGCCATCGATTCCTCCTCTTTTCAGTGTTCGTCAAATCTCCATGCAAAGGTCTAATTTGTTCCTCTTTCTTTTTCCCATGTCTTCATCACAGTTTCAATTGCATCAGAAATTTCAACATAACGCCTTTATTTTTGTGTGGAGATCAAAGATTTTATGATCATTTATGTGGAGAAGAAGAGCTCCAAAATGCAGAATCAAAGACGTTTTTGTTTTTTCTCGAATCCAAAAAATCAGACAAGGGTACTTTGGTAATAACAAAAAAACTAGACGTGCTTGTTTGTTCCACCATCACTGTGTCTGCTAATTTCAATTTACCAAAACCACCCTCATCCTGAGATAGCAACAATATCATACACAAATCACAAGGGCAATCATGTCTTTTCCTGTTGCACCTCCTCCCCTCCACATGCATTTGCTATATGTGAGATGAGTTCTTTCCCCTTTGCCATTGGAACTCCCAGCAACCACCAATGGCTCTGAATGTTTGTGTTTCTCCTAACCCTAAATGGGTTGCATCTCCTTCCTTAGATAGTGGTTCTTCTTTGAGACCTTCACTTGGGTCTTGTTTT
This sequence comes from Vigna umbellata, assembly GCF_029865625.1. Taxonomy (NCBI): domain Eukaryota; kingdom Viridiplantae; phylum Streptophyta; class Magnoliopsida; order Fabales; family Fabaceae; genus Vigna; species Vigna umbellata. The sequence continues at coordinate 8,183,830 of NC_142168.1, forward strand.
GGTAACCTAAACATTCCTAGTGTCAATCTCAACTTGAGTACTAGAACCACAAGTTTGAGTTTGAGAAGAAGTTTTAGTGTAAGATCTAGTTTGGAAACTGCAGGGCCCACAGTCACAGTAGGACAAGTCACCGAGGTAAACAAGGACACCTTCTGGCCTATTGTTAAGGCTGCCGGGGATAAAACCGTTGTCCTAGACATGTACACCCAATGGTATGTTAATTTTCTTTTGTTAATTATGTATAGCTGTATCATGTGATGTATATTGTTATACCTTATAACCACGTGCTTGTCTTTTTAAGAATATTGTTATATTGTATAGTGGATTGGATTGGAATTGAAGAAAGAATCATACTTTACTTTTCTTGTGAAGCTGCATGTGCCGGCTCTCTTAGATGGGGGATTCCTTGGTAAACACTGTTATGGTTAGCTTTATTAGGATTTTGTCAAGATCCGAGATCATCGTTGGTATCACCTAACAATTAGTGATTTGGATGAAAAGGTGGAAAGAGGAATGAAAATCACTTTGTTGTATACACTGGCTTGGTACAAACCAAAATGTGAGATATAATTTGGAAATTGGAATGGCATTCATTTGCCCTCGCCTCATCCCCCTCTTTTGCTTTAAAGTGAATTTCCCGCTCTACCGAGAATGAAAAATCCTATCATGTGTGATTCGAGCAATCTTAGTTTTTAACATAGTTTCACTCATAACAGGTGCTGAATTGTACAGCTCGGAAGTCGTAAGACAAATAAAAGTTTAGTTAATATCACAGTTTGCATATGTTTTGTGTGACTTGATTAGTGTTTTATATAATTCTTGTTAAAATTATTGGTCTATAAGCTCATTCTCTCTGCTGGTTTTTAATTATTTTCCTGCCTTCAGAATTGTGCATAAGCTGGCGTTTTTTGACCAGCATTGTCCATAATCAATTGCAGATCAGGCTTAGATTCCCTCATAATTTATCTTTGAGCAATTTGCACAGTATTGTATTTACCTTAGTGGGGATGGTTCAAGATGAACCTCAACCAAGGTAACACCCCGTAAACAAAAAGTTCATCATATGATTGGGTGTGATGTGAGAGAAATTGGATTTGTTTCATAAGGTGAGGCTTCATTTTAGATGGAAAAGTTAGATTGTATGACCAAGAAAATGAAGATAAATAAGTTTAAAGAACTGAATATTTATTATAAATGTGTATGCAACTTATCACACTATTTATTAGTTGATTTAACTATCAATAGTTATAACTTTTTGCTTTTGCCAACTTATCACAATATTTAATGTCGATGCTTTCCGCTCTGACATTGGTGGGAAGCTTCTAAGTTGGCTTTTGACCAACAATTATGTGTCAAACCTTTTAGGATTTATGTGCTTTGCAAAGGCCTATACATGTGTTGCAGTGTGAAGCTGTATCAGCTTTTGGTATATGAAACAAAGGGTTCCAAATCTGGTCGCTTGTATTAAATCACTGTCAACTCGCTTTGCCTGATTTAGTTGTATAATGGGTGTAATTTTTTTTTATCTCCACCATGTGTACAAGAGTGAATTGTACATGAAGTTTCATAGTGATGTTGTTTGACCTAAACAGTGATCAGCTTCAGAACAAGTTTCTTTGGTAATGATAAACTGGTTGGGTTACAACGTAACTAAAAGCAGAGCTAATTCTAAAAGTTAACTTCAAAAATCTGGTTAATTTGTTATTGTTATTCTCTGGTACGGTACTGCAGAAATGTTTGTTTTGAGAGTCTTTATTTCATTTTTACCATGTTGAAGGTGGGAAGTATTCGGCTTTGTCAATAACAACTCATCTTGAAAGTCTGGATATGGTTGATCCTTTATGACATTGTTACCCTTGCTTGTTGCCAACTGAAAATTTGGATAACCTTTGATATAAATTTATGAATTTTTTCAGGTGTGGCCCTTGCAAAGTGATGGCTCCAAAGTTTCAAGAATTATCTAAGAAGTATGAGGATGTTGTCTTTCTAAAGCTTGATTGCAACCAAGACAACAGGGTATGGATGAAGTGTGCAAGATAGTATATAGTTTTTCAATTTATGGTTGAACATATAGTTTAGTCCTTTGGTCCCTACTATCTTTAATTTGACCGTTATATTTATAGTGCATTCTTACTTAAATCCTTATTTATAGGGATTAAACAATATATAACCAAATTAAGAATGCATTACATGTATAGGACTAAACTAAGAATGTGTAAAAATGTTAACTATTGGTCAACCACTATAGTCACCAATTCAAAAATATTTACTTATAGGAATCCATTTAAGAACCGTGACACGTAGGGATGAGAACAAAGTTCATGTTTATCCTCAATTTATATGTGAACATGTTTTCTAAATCATAGGGTTAACCAAACGTGGTATGATTTGTTTGATGGTTCTTGACAGCCATTGGCAAAAGAGCTGGGGATTAAAGTGGTTCCCACTTTTAAAATTCTGAAGGACAACAAGGTTGTAAAAGAAGTTACTGGAGCTAAATACGATGATTTGATTGCTGCCATTGACAATGTTCGATTGAGCTAAGAATATAAGTATTCTCTTTCCATGTAAAAATATTATGCTTGACACCCTCTGTAAGTATTCTATGCAATTGTAAGATGATGAGGATTGGAAGATGAAGAAATGGTTTCATGTGATTGTTGTAAGCTAATTGTTTATTCCCTAAAGGAAGAGTTACTCGATTATCCAAGTTATCAACTTGATCATGGTGGTTCTATAAATTATTGTGTAGTTTGGTATGCTAATACTATTTCTTAATAATGCATGTCTTGTAATTGAATTTAAAAGCCATAGCTTCTTTGTTGTGTGGACATATTATTGTCAAATTGGATTATGATGCACATGGGCTTAATTCGCAATTAAATATAAACATTGTGACCGTAATTTGTCCTTTGACCAAAAGTTTTGCACATGGACTCTTGGCATGAAAATGATAGTATATGGTGGTTGCTTCAATTTAAAGTGTAGAAGATAAGATTTTATATATATATATATATATATATATATATATATATATATATATATATAGAGAGAGAGAGAGAGAGAGAGAGAGAGAGAGAGAGAGACTTTTTTTCTATTAGAAATGAAGAAAAAGAAGTAAAAAGATCCCACATGTCAATTTTTTAATTTTCAAATATCATGAAATAATAATAATAATATATAATAAGAAGTTAATAATATTATTATATTAAAAACATATTTTTTTTTAATTTCTTATAATATAATCAACAATAATTTTTACTCATTTGTTATCTTTTTCTCTTTTCTTTTTTCAATTTCCCACTTCAACTCATTTAATAAAAAACAAATTAGAAAAAAATATATATTGTGGATTCTCAGCTTCTCCGTGTATGTTGAACATAGTTGTTTCCATTTTATAAGTGCCCCACCTTTTTGGAGCTTATCAATTAATTATGATTAAAATGCATTATTTCTTGTTCCATAGTTTATGTGATGTGGCAAACCTGATATGTGTTATCAAAGTTATTACATTCAATAAGTTTAAAGATAGTTTTTATAACTTTTAAAGTGTTTTTGTCATTACATCAACAAAATTATCATACATAAGATAATAGTATAAATTTTTCCTTAAAATAATAGTGTAAATTTTATATGAGAATATGTTAACACCAAACACTTTAACAACACATATATCGAATATCTGATCACAGTCACGAATAAATGTGCATTAGCTTTACTAAGTATGTTGTTAAAAACCGAGAATCATTATCGACAAGTCAACCAATATTAGGATTAAGAAAATAATTTCGATTTACTCCTATAATGAAGATTATTGAGTGATCGAACTATCAAAAGCCAAAAGTCTCAATACTATAAGTAGACGGTCCAGATAAAATAGTTTAGATATTTTAATTTGCATTTATTACAATCTTGACTTATACTAATAATTAAGTCAGAGTTGCTCTCTCCACCACCACTAACCGCTTCCTACACCATTCCATACCTAATTTGTCCTTCTATAAAACGGATGTTAACATCCGTTTCACCTTCAACGGATGTTGACATCCGTGAACGGATGTTAACATCCGTTTACATATTTTATATTTTAGTTTATTATTTTTATTTAACAAAAAAAGAAACTTCAACGGATATGGCCACGTCCGTTTAATAGATTTTTAAAAAGTATTTTATTTATTATTTAAATAATAATATATAAATTAAATTAATAATAATTATTTTATTAAATAAAATAAAATAAATTTATAAATAATTAAGTAATAATTTTAAAAAAATTAAATAATATTTATATACTAATTTAAAATATAAAAAATTAAAAACCTAAAAACAAAAAAAAAGTAATTCAACGGATGTCGTCACATCCGTTATGTGGCACATCCGTTTAGTATATTTATAACAAATTTTTTAATTATTATTTAAATAATAATACATAAATTAAAATTAATAATAATTATTTTATTAAATAATATAAAATTAATTTATAAATAATTAAATAATAATTTTAAAATAATTAAATAATATTTATATATTAATTTAAAATAAAAAAAATAAAAAAACTCAAAACTAAAAAAAACAAATTTCAACGTCGTGGCACATCCGTTTTAATATATTTATAAAAAATATTTTAATTATTATTTAAATAATAATACATAAATTAAATTAATAATAATTATTTTATTAAATAAAATAAAATTAATTTATAAATAATTAAGTAATAATTTTAAAAAAATTAAATAATATTTATATATTAATTTAAAATACAATAAATTAAAAAGCTAAAAATTTAAAAAAAAAAAAGAAACTCAACGGATGTGGCACATCCGTTGAAGAATTTTTTCTTCAACAAATGTTGACATCCGTTGAAAAAAAGAGGTGGAGGTGTAGGATATTTTAAAATATAAAGGATAGTTTTGGAATTTAAAAAAAATGTGGTGGTGCAGGAAGGAAAGTGGGGTGGTGTAGGTGTTAGAATCGCTGCAACGGAATTATTAGCGTGGAACAAACCAAGAGGGGGGTGAATTGGTTATATACTTTTATTGTGCTTTTTATTATTTTTCTCTTAATTTTTCTTACTGGGCAGATAATTAAATATAAATGACAGAGTAAGGGAAAGAGAAAAATTGCACAGGTGATTTTATCTTGGTTCAGATCACTCGGATCCTACGTCCAGTCGCTTATCTCAAACAAGATAAACCTTTTTCACTAACACAAAACAGTTACAAATATTAATCACAAAGAAAAACAATTTGTAAGAGTTTAGAAATATCACCTCTCTTGAAACCACAAGAGACGAACTTACACTTCCTTTGAATCTTCACAAAGGATGACCACCTCCTTCGAATGCTTCACGAAGGATGATTCTCTTCCAGGCACTTCCTCGGATACACCAAGGATGAACAAGCTATTCCTCTGTCACCGTAGTAGCACTTCAGGACTTTGCAGACAAGAGTTTCCTTAGCTTCAACAATCTCACAGAGTTCTCAAAGAGTTCAGAGATGTTTTTCACAAGGGAAGAGTTGTTTTTGAGATAAAGAGTGAGCCATCTTATAGACTCAGCCTAATACCCTTCCATTCTTCGAAAACGGGCCATCTAACGCATTTAATCGATTAACACAAGTATTAATCGATTAAAATGAGTACAACGGCTAGTTTTTCAAATCTGAAACCCCCAACGGCTAGTGTTAATCGATTATTCTCAGGAATAATCGATTAACTAATCGATTATTATTAGCTTTAATCGATTATTACTGGGGCAATTGGGTTTTCAGTGCTAGCCTCGTTTTAATCGATTAAAACTGGGTTTAATCGATTAAAACAGCTTGTGGATGATTCTCAACAGTAAATAAATCAAATATAAATTACAAGAATCAACCCTAATACATATTTGAGCACTATTACATCAACTTTGATTATTATAAAAGCTTTATAAAATCCAGAGATCTTCAATTTGTCTTGTGCAAATTTGTTCATCATCAAAACTTCATCTTTGATTTTTGCTAACAGTAGGGAGTAACCCTCTAACTAAGTGCTAGATGTATTATGAGAAGATCAACAATATCAAAAACTTTGTATAGACTGAGAAGATTGACAAGACTGAAAAACCAAAAAATAATTAAATTTTTTGAATAATACTCATATTTGTATTAGATCTCAATTGGGTCGTCAAATTTTAAGTAGTCTCAGTTAAGTTTTCAATTTTGAAAATGTGATGCAATTTTGTTATTTTTGTTAGTACACAACGTTAGTTTAGTGTCATGTCAGTCCTTGTTTTTTAATTCTTAATTTTTTTTCCAGAAGTAATAAAACTATATCACATGTCAAATGAGGATCTTACAACATGATAGAAATAATGTGACGATGATAGTAATAGCGTGACGATGATAGTGTCATGTGTCACTGTTGGAGAAATTATCATGTGAAAAATTTCAATTTAGTCATTTTATTTACATTTTGTCTCAATTCAGTTCTTATTTTTCTTTAAAATTGGAACAATTTCATCCCTCTCCAAATTAAGAGGAAATTTAATTTTTATATAGATATATAATGATATTTTATTTTCATTAAAAATGATATTTTTATTAATTGTGTCAAAATATAAATAAAAGGATTAAATTGAGATTTTTTACATGATAATTTGATACATGAACGTGTCTTTGTCACGTCACAATATCTCTCTGTCACATAACATATCTTCATTTGATTATGTGATTGAAAGGTGAAGAAATGACTTAATAAATATGATTGTTGTAAGCTAATTGTTTATTATCAAAACGACTGAATTATCATCGAAGTTATCAACTTGATCATGGTGATTTTATAAATTATTGTACAGTTTGGTATGCTAATCCTATTTCTTAATAATGCATGTCTTGTAACCAATTTCAAAAGCCATAGCTTCTTTGTTGTGTGGACATATTATTGTCAAATTGGATTATGATGCACATGGACTTAATTCGCAATTAAATATAAACATTGTGACCATGATTTGTCCTTTGACCAAAAGTTTTGCACATGTACTCTTAGCATGAAAATGATAGTATATGGTGGTTGCTTCAATTTAAAGTGTAGAAGATAAGACAGAAAGAGAGAGATAGACTTTTTTTCTATTAAAAATGAAGAAAAAGAAGTAAAAAGATCCCACAAATATTATGAAATAATAATAATAATATATAATAAGAAGTTAATAATATTATTATATTAAAAATATTTTTTTAATTTTCTTCTAATATAATATTTAACAATAATTTTTACTCATTTGTTATCTTTTTCTTTTTCTTTTTTCAATTTCCCACTTCAACTCATTTAATAAAAAAGAACAAAATAAAAATGACAATAAAAAAAAGTATATATTGGGGATTCTCAGCTTCCCCGTGTATGTTAAACATAGTTGTTTCCACTTTATAAGTGTCTACCTTTTTTGAGCTTATCAATTAATTATGATTAAAATACATGATTTCTTGTTCCATCATTTATGTGATGTGGACAAAACTGATATGTGTTATCAAAGTTATTACATTCAATAAGTTTAAAGATAGTTTTTATAACTTTTAAAGTGCCTTTGTCATTACGTATCAATAAAATTATCACATATACGATAGTATAAATTTATTCTTAAAATAATAGTGTAAATTTTTTATGTGAACCAAATATTTTAACAACATATAGATCCCAAATACCTTATCACAGTCACGCATGTACATTAACTTTACCAAATATGTTGTTAAGAACTGAGAACCACTACCAACGAGTCAATTAACTATTAGGATTAAGAAAATAATTTCGATTTACTCCTATAATGAAGATTATCAAATGATCAGATTATCAAAAAAGTCAAAATTCCCAATACTATAAGTAGACGTACGGTCCAGATAAAATAGTTTAGATCTTTTAATTTACATTTACTATTAACTTATACTTATAACTAACTTTGTGTTAGATGTATTATGAGAAGATCAACAACATCAATAACTTTGTATCCATTGATAAGATTGATAGAAAAACCAAAAAAATATATTAAAACTTTCTAATAGTAAAATCTCAATTGGCTCATTGAGTTTTAAGTAGTCTCAATTAAATATTCATTTTTTAAGATGTGATGCAATTTGATCATTTTTGTTAGTACAATACTAACGACATTAACATAGTGTTACATGTGAATTCTTGGTTTTTTGTTTTTTTTTAAATATTAATTTATTTTATTATTTTTAAAAATAAAATAAAATAAAATTTTGTCACTTATCAAATGAGGATCCTACCACGTGACAAAGATAACGTGATGTGACAGAGACAATGTCACGTGTTACTGTTGGAGAAAGTCTTATGTGAAAAATCTCAATTTAATCTTTTTATTTGCATTTTGTATCAATTCAATTTTTATTTCTTTTTAAATTGGAGCAATTTCTTTCTTTTTCAAATTAAAATGAAATTTAACTTTTATATAAATGTATAATGATATTTTATTTTCATTAAAAAATTTATTTTTATTAATTAAGACAAAATATAAATAAAATGACTAAATTAAGATTTTTCACATGACATCTTGACACTATCATTGTCACATCACACTCTTTGTCATGTGACAAATCTTCATTTGACACATGGCAAAATAAGATTTTAATACCAATTTTGTAAGAATAATTTACGTAATTAAATTTATTAAACAAATAATTTTCCCAAAAAAATTACATGATAATTGAAATTTATATCAAATATTTTTAAACATAATCAAGTATGTTTTACACAACAATAATATGAGATTGTAAAATTACTAAACAAAACATTATACATGATAATCATTAAGCATAGAAGACCAACATATAACTATTATATTAAGTCATATGTACTGCATACATATAGTCATATAACTAAACTAACACAAACTGAGTTTTTTCAAAAAGAACATTATACCAAACTGTATCATTCTAAGACTATACCACTCCACCACCCTCATCTTGCAGTCGATCAACTGTTACATTATTATTTGTTTCACACTATTAAAGTGATCATTGCAAACAAAAAGAACACACAAACAAAAACAAATATAGAAGAAATGATAAGCTAATGTGCAAAAAAAGTAATTATAAAACAAGTATAGAGTTATTATCACATATAAACCATTCATATCAACAACCATAACACCTACAAGGACTCATATTAGACTCGATGACCCAAATACATGTATTGATATTAGATTCTGGCAAGTTATGCACTTGTGATGACCTCTACTGCTCTACAGTGTCATTGTCAATGGATTTTGCCCTACCACACACAAAGTTAGTCTGTTAACATATTTAGTCAAGGTAAAACCCTTAAACTAAGACCTTCAGCCCTTATAACCATATCTCACCCTTCTTTACTTGAGATTGAATGATTATTAAAGTAAAAAAATAACTCCCAATACAAAATCTATATATCAATACATACATTAGTGAAATCACCACAAGAAATTTCTCCTTGAAATTCCTTCAACCACATTTATCACACATGTTCACAACAAGATTATCACTCAAATAAAAACCAAAGTTATGGCATTTAGCGCGACAATTCTGGCGTTCAATGACGCTTTCTAGCGCTCAACACCCTGGAGTTGAAATGTTTTAAATCTGTAGTAAAAAAATGGCGCTTAACGATACATGGGTGTCGCTCGACGTCAAAGGGTTCACAATTTTAGGCACCCACCAGTACTAAATTGACTCTCAATGGTCTATAGCTAAAATGCTCACAGACCTGCACAATGAACTGACGCTAAGCACCAGCCTACCATCACTTAATGTAGTATCAGAAATCAGTAGATTAATTTTTTAGATTTGGGGAAAATGGAACCTCTTCAAATGGTCAAATTGGCATTCCGATTTTAGTACCTTGTTCAAAAACAACTTTTAATGTCAGGACACTTGTCAGTTGGCTCAATTGATCATATCCTAATTTCCTCAATCAACACAAACTCAACTAATACAGAAAACAAGACAAACATCCAAAACAATATAATTCAGCAAATAAAATTTCATCACACAACTCAATCATGCAAATAACAAATTTCAAGATATTTTTATTTAAATAATTTTGTTAGTTTCCTTAGTTGAAGAAACAAACCAAACTTCTCAAGAATCCTAAAAACACCTCCAAACGTATATGAAGCTCTATGTACTCTTATAGAAAGTTCAAACACTACATGCGAACCAAGATGGTCCAGATGCACAAAAAGAACATACAAACTAAGAAAATGACAGAAAATCAACTTACTTGGAAAAATTGATTAGAGAAAAGTGAAAAAACTTACCTCAAGAATCACATAGCGGTGTCTGTCTTTAAACATATTAAAATACAACTTGAAAACCTAGAGGAAAGGGATAAAACTCCCAGAAAACGTGTTTAAAAAATGATGTGATTTTAAAATAATAAAACTCGTCTATAAAATTTTTATTTCAATTTTAAAATTTATTTTTAAAATAATTGAATTTTAATATTTTAAATTAACCATCAATTCTAAAACACGATTTATATTTTAAATGTATGCTAAACATTGTAAAGAATAGTATAAACTATTTTAACTATTAAATATATATATATATATATATATATATATATATATATATATATATATATATATATATATATAAAGATAAGAAAAAGATATAAAAAGAAAGAGACATGGATTAACAAAATAAAGGAAAATATAATTTTAGATGATTGAAAACAAAATATTATTTTCAGAATCAGAAGCCTCTCACAAATAACTTGAACCTTCAATTTCTATTTGATCATTCCCCAATGATGTTAGAAATGCAGATAATATTTTTAAAATTCTATAAGAAAAAATGTAAATACTACAGCATTAGGATTAACAATTGGATTGTGTATTTGGAACTATTAATAACAATAAAAAAAACATATCCAATACAAATATAAAGGAAAATTTGAATAATTACAATTTTAAATTTGTACTTCATGGTTTTAAAATGATTTTAACATTATTAATGTCATAACTTCAAATAGACATATAATATATTAAAAATGAGTTATTGTGATTTATTAAAGAGTTTAAACTTTGAAAAGATAAATCTACATTATAAATATCATATTTATTTCAAGTAATGCAAACAGATCGTATATAGATCAATGAACATAAAATATATTATCGTTATAATTATGTATAAAAAAAAGGAACGTACATAAATTACTCTAATGTAGCTTTAGCAGATGTTTACATATAGAAAAAGATAACTGTAACAATAATGAAACATAAAATTTAATTAAATAATTCATATTTTGGTATATTCTTAATAAAAAAAATATACATTATATAATAAATGCGTAGCATATTAATATATGGAGTTTATGATATAGGAATTTTCAATTTAATTATAAATTTTTAAAAAACAATGGTATAATTGAAAGATACAGAGCGTAAAATTGGTTTAAAGTTATAGCAATCTAATAAAATATCACTTCTTTTTATTATAATAAATTTAACTGTTCTTTTAATATAAGAATTACTTGGCTACTAACATATTCTACTATGGATAGCCGCATTAGGATTAAGTATGTCATCTCATTTTTAAAGTAAAAGTTCATTTTAATTCCAATGTACTAATGAAATCTTCTGTCATCCACGTCTTCATCACAGAATTAGTATATCATAACTACATCTGTACTTGTTTTTTTACCTTTTTCAAATATTGAATTTTTTACAACGAATAAACAACACAATAAAGAGAACATGATTTTATTCAATATTTAATATAATTTCAATTATTAATTTTTTTACAAAAAATAAAAATAATTAAATATTTAACATAAAGAAGGATATACATTTTTTTTTCAATATTACATATCAAGAGATAAATTATAATGAATAAATATAATAATTGAGTTAAGGTCCAATAATTATGTAAAATAGTAAAATGAACAAATTTTAGCATTGAAAATAAATTAAATATTTTAAAAAATAATATAAATTTGTAGATGGTTTAATAAATTAAAAATATTTTAGTAATTTAAAACAAAAATACATATAAAAGTGAAGATAAAATTGAGAGGAATAAAAAAGCCAAAATATATATATATATATATATATATATATATATATTTACATTTTATATTTTACATAAAATAAATAAATATTATTTGTATTTACACTCATACATAATTAATATAAGAATTTTTTATCAAAATAAAATATAAGTTCAAAGTAATACCCAGAACAATATTATCGTCTATATCATTAATACTGGTAAAATGAGTTAAAATTCACGGGTCAATCCGGTCCACCACGAATTCGATTTGGGTTGAGTTTGGAAAAAAATGTAATTTTTTTATGTCGGTTAATTTTCAACCCGGTTTGCAAATCCACTTAGTTTAAGTTAATTATTTATCATTTTATGTTTTAATATTATTAGTTAACGTATTTTATTGTATTATATATGGAAATAACTAAAAAGATGTTTCTAAGAGAGTAAAATATTATAAATTTATCCATTTGAGTTGTATGTTAATTTTTTATTTCAAATTGTCTTTAAAGTTTAACATCATTTTAGAGTGAAATTATTTAAATTTGAATTACAAAAAAAAATGTATTTTTTTAATAAAAAAAAACTTGTAATCAAGTGAGTCAACCCATTTAACCCACAAATTCATGTTGAACCGGGTCAGATTTGATTTTTTTTGCTTGCTAATGAGTCGAATTAGGTTGACTCACTAAGTAACCAACTCGGACGGGTCGGGTTAGGCGGGTGATGTTTTGACGACACTAATATTAATACATGTCATCAATTTAACTTTCTTAATAAAATCACATGTACCTATGAGAAAAAAATTTCTTTTCCTATTTTATAATTGTAGTTTAAAGTTGTTTCATACTCCAATATTAAAATAAATTTACTAAAATACTTTCTAAATAAATACATTACTTTGATTCATACATAAATTTGATAATAAATTAAGAAGAAAATAAAAAAAATATTTTCACTCGCATAAATTTTTATATTAATTTTATATTATTTTTTATTTTTTTACTTTTCTAAAATTATATAAATTTATTATTTTATCTATGTATTATGTTAAATGAATGTAAAAATGTCTTATCTATTTATATATTATTATTGGAAGTGTAAATATTTAATTTGAAATTCTTTTATATAACTCGAGTTCTAGATATTACGAGACCAAAAAGAATAATTGAATTACCTTTGTTGATTTATTTTTAAAAGCCGTGTAAAAGTTTGTTAATGTATTATTACTTATAAATTAATATTGAAAGTGTAAATATTAGTTAATTTGAATTTTTTTTAAAATAAATCAAATTCTAGATACTACGAGACAAAAAAAAGTAATTGAGTTGACTTTTATTTATTTATTTTGAAAAAATATTACAACGCATGTAGTTCATTTATATCATTATTAATTGCTATTAAAGTTATATCTCATTATTCAGTAATTAAAAACATATACGCTCATGGCATTTAATAAAAAAAATATCATCTTATTAAAATTATAAAATAATCCATTTAAAGATCTTAATTTCTTTTAAACCGTAACTTATATTGAATTGAAGGTATTGACGAAGTTTAAAAAACTTATAAAGAGACCATTTTACTTTCATAAATTACAGTTTAAAAGAAATTAACATTCTTTAAAGGATTTTTTTATAATTTTAATAAGATGACATTTCCTTTTATTAAATGCCATGAACATATATATTTTTAATTAATGAATAATAAGATATAACTTTAATAGCAATTAATAATGAAATGAATGAATTACGTGCGTAACGTTTATTAAAAATAAATAAACAAAATCAACTCAATTACTTGTTTTGTAAATTAGGTTGTAACAATTTTTTCTCTATATTTACAAATTAATATATAAATAAAAGTTTTTTCTTTTAATTTTAATATATTTATTGCACACAATAAATTTAAATTTGTTATCAGAAGTAGTCTTGCATAAGTTTAATTAACATTCAATTTATGCAAAATAATTTATTTTAAAAAAAGATGAATATAATATATAGGATGAATAGACAATAACAATTAAAATTTTATGTGTTTAAATAATGTATAAAATAATTTAAAAAAATAAGCGTAAACTCTTAAAAGAATATACTATTGGAAATAAAGTTGTATAATATGTTGTGTCTATAATAAATAAAATAGTTTTAATAAGGTGAAAAGTGGAGGGAAAAATTGGAGAGAGAAAAAGGTAGGTAAATTGGAGAGGGTCGAGAGTGCATCAGTCTAATGGGGAAGTGCCATGTAAGACAGCTGATGCAGAGTAAAATGACGAGAATACCCTGTTCGAAGTTGCGCCTAACAGTAACAGAAAATTTCAGTGATTTGAAGGATGGGAAGAAGAAAGGAAGGATCAGAAAAAGAAGAAATGCTGAATTCAACAACATCACTCTCACAATCACAACTAGTCAAATGCATTTTATTTGCTTAAATTAAAATATTAATAATAATGAAACATGAAAATTAAAAAAGAAATGCGCAACGGTTATAAATATGAGTCTGGGTCTTGCAGAAATCAAGGAGTGAAAACACAGAGAAGAGAAGAGAGAAAATGTGTGGGATTTTCGCGTATCTGAATTTCAAGGTGAACAGAGAGCGAAGGTACATCTTGCAAGTTCTCTTCAATGGCTTACGCAGATTGGAGTATCGTGGATACGATTCAGCCGGCATCGCCATTGATTCCTCTTCTCAATGCTGTTCCGATGGCGAATTCGCTCTCGCTCATCCGCTTCTCCCTCCTCTCGTTTTCCGCCAAGAAGGAAACATCGAATCGCTCGTCAAATCTGTGTACAAAGGTCTAATTCGGTCTTCTTTCTTTTATCTTTTACTTTTTTTCCTATTTCTTTATCGCAGTTTTAATTGCATCGGAAATTTCAGCGTGACGCGTTTTGTTTCTGTGTGGATTGACAGAAGTGGGAAAAATCAATTTGAATTTGGAGGAGCTATTCAGCACGCACGCCGGAATTGCGCATACTCGGTGGGCTACTCACGGAGAGCCTGCTCCGCGGAACAGTCATCCTCAGACCTCTGGCCCGGAAAACGAGTTTTTGGTTGTTCACAATGGAGTGATCACTAACTATGAGGTGACAATAGTACTCTCTGAATGAACGCCTATTGATGCGAGTTCGCTCCTAGTGTTGCTCTGTTTCTCTGTGCTTATTGCTTTTGAGATGCTGTGTGTTCAGGTTTTGAAGGAGACGCTGTTGCGGCATGGCTTCACCTTCGAATCGGAGACTGACACTGAGGTCATTCCCAAGCTTGCGAAGTTTGTCTACGACAAGGCCAACGAAGCTGCAGGTAATTTTTATTGACGAGTTGGTCGAGGTGCTTTTTTTTTTTTTTTTTTTTTGGTTTTGAACAATTGTATGTGGTTTATAGGTTTATGGTATGTGTGAGTATGAGTGTTATTGGTTAATGGTTTAAAAGTTTATTAGTAGTTGTTTCACATGATATAGAACTGAAGGAAGATTTTCCGATGATGTACATTGTGAAATCTGGTGTGGGTGGAAAGAAGGTGGTGGTGTAGGTGGGAAGGATGTGGAGGTAGATAAGGTCTCTACTATTTTAATGTTGCGAAGGTTCAAAATTGTGATCGTGGCTTTGTTGCTTTCTTTGTATTGTGGAAATTTGTAGAATGTGACCGATGCGGTCAGGATGTGGTCCGAGGGACCTCAAAAGCTTTTGTGCGACAACTGTGATTGCGGCACAGTTGAGGTTATACACCCAAAATCCTTTTCTAGAAGGCATAGCTTTCTTGGATAAAGAGGCCTTTTCCACTAGGAGGAGTTAGTGACATGAATCATATAACGCCATGATATTCCGATTTTACATTAAGTGCAATCAAGTTTTAAATTGTGACAACATTTTCATTACAAGCGAACATGGCCGATTTGGTGGTGGCATTTGCAGTTGTTATAGGAGACTCCAAAAACGGTGATGTTGCGGCAGAAATTGCAACTCTGAATTCATTATGCCTTCCCTTGGTTCCAAATGTTGATAAACTTGCTTCTAAATTGATTTTCATTTATTCTGTTGGGAATTCCTTATTATTTGTTACTCAGTTTGCAGTGGCTTCCTTAGACTTGTGTGAATATCACAGTGGTTTTGGATGATTTTAGCTTGAAATACATTTCCAATCATGTTGCAGATGGTCAGGTTGTTACCTTCAGTCAGGTTGTTTTGGAAGTTATGAGGCATCTTGAAGGAGCTTACGCCCTTATTTTCAAAAGTCCACATTATCCTAATGAATTGATTGCTTGCAAGCGTGGTAGCCCACTGCTCCTAGGTGTTAAAGTAAGTTGAATGCAATTTAGCAAAAGATTCTTAAACAATGACCTACATGTAAATTTCTCTTCCAGTGTTTTTTGTGGCAAGATTTGTTCTATTTTCTTTTTCTCTTGGCTTCGTCAATGATGCTTCTAGTCAGAGCCGAAATATATCTTGAGTTACGTAGTATTCATTTTTCATGATTAGTGGACGTTTAGTGAAGGTGAAGATTTTCCGATGGACAATGATTAAAGTAATTTGTGCTCTAATTTCAGGAATTGACAGAAAATAAAGGCAATGGTTCGGCATTTGAGGATGAAAAATTCCTATCAAAAGATGACAAACCCAAAGAATTGTTTTTGTCCAGTGATGCCAATGCTGTGGTTGAACACACAAAGAAAGTGCTAGTTATTGAGGATGGTGAAGTAGTTCATCTCAAGGTACAGACTACACTCCCTCTTTTCAATGTTGCACTTGCAAGCCAGTGTTTTCATGTATAGTACTGAAATATAGTAATCTGACTAAGGAAAACACTTCCTTTGATAGTAACTTTTCTTTGTGAAGATTGTTTTCTAATTCCTTGGCAGATCACTTCATCTATCCATTGCTTTCTGCTCTATTCCCTTTTTGGTGTGAATAGATCATTCACTGATACTATATGTTACGTATGATTGTGCCAGGATGGTGGGGCTTCTATTTTGAAGTTTGACAGTAACGTGGGAGAAAATGGGGCTTTTCTTTCTAGAACTTGTTCAGTGAGACGTGCATTATCTGTTCTTGAGATGGAGGTTGAGCAAATAAATAAAGGTCATTATGAGCATTATATGCAGAAGGAAATTCATGAGCAACCGGAATCTCTAACAACCACAATGAGGGGGAGGCTTATACGTCTTGGAGCCAACAAATCCAAGTCCGTTCTATTGGGTGGACTGAAAGATCATCTCAAAACAATTAGGCGTAGTAGAAGGGTAGTTTTTATTGGTTGTGGTACAAGTTATAATGCTGCTTTGGCAGCTAGACCCATCTTGGAAGAACTTTCTGGTCAGTGTTGTGTGACATAAATCTTTTTTTGTAAGATTTTGCCGTTTACAAGTTTGCTCATTCCTGCAATGTTTATTCTATACATTAAATTATAGGTGTTCCTGTTACTATGGAAATTGCAAGTGATTTATTGGACCGGGAGGGACCGATATATAGGGAAGATACTGCTATTTTTGTTAGTCAGTCTGGTGAAACGGCTGATACTTTACTCGCACTGGAGTATGCTTTAGAGAATGGTGCACTGTGTGTTGGGATAACAAACACTGTTGGTAGTGCAATAGCAAGGAATACTCATTGTGGTGTTCACATAAATGCTGGTGCTGAGATTGGTGTGGCAAGTACCAAGGTAAATTTTGCATTTAAGGGTCGTGTTTTCTTCATTTCATTGTATATTGTCTTATTATTTGTTTATCCAATGGTTTACTCATGCGCACTTATAACTATTATAGGCATACACGAGTCAGATAGTGGTGATGGTCATGTTAGCTCTTGCAATAGGAGGTGATACTATTTCAAATCAAGCCAGAACAGAAGCTATCATAGATGGTCTTTTTGACCTGCCAAGTGAGTTTTTGTAGCCCAAGTATATTACAGGAATAGGATACATTTTGGGAGTCTGGTTCATAATTGGAGACATGTCTTGAGTATAATTTTCAACTGATTCTCAGGTTTTAAAATTAGATTTTCATGATAGGTGAATAAGATCGCCACTTGGTTAAGATTTAAATGAATGTAGGTTAATCATTTAATAAGAGTTAATATCAATTAGTGTCTAAGTTCATAACATCTAGTAGAGAACTCTTAATTAATGAAAAACGAGAAGGACGGATTTGTTTTTAATAAAACTAAAAGCTGGAATGCATTTGAAGATATCGCTGTGTTCCACGGCGATTTTGTTAATTTCTTTAATGGAATAATAATTGTGTAAAATAATGTAATGTAGGTTTGCAATTACGAAGCCCTCGGGAGCTTGTGGATTGCCACAAACTTTCTTGGAATGGAGTAACACCCCCCCCCCCCCCCCCCCCCCCCCCCCCCGCTTCTATGGCCAAAAAGAAAAGAAATTATAATCTTCAGGATTCTAGGTAGCTACAGGAAAGTTCTAATAATAATCTAATTAACATGTTGGATTGTAGATAAAGTGAGAGACGTGCTGAAACTTGACCAGGAGATGAAGGATCTAGCAAAGCTGTTGATTGCTGAGCAGTCTCTTCTCGTCTTCGGAAGAGGGTACAACTATGCAACTGCTCTTGAGGGAGCTTTGAAAGTAAAGGAAGTGGCACTCATGCACAGCGAAGGGATACTTGCTGGTGAAATGAAGCATGGTCCTTTGGCATTAGTTGATGAAAATCTTCCAATTCTTGTTGTAGCTACTCGTGATGCTTGCTTCAGGTTGGTTTTGACTGTTGATTAGTATCTGACATTAGAAGTTTTATACTGACATCTTTTATCCTTGGCAGCAAACAGCAGTCTGTTATTCAGCAACTTCATGCTCGCAGAGGTCGTCTGATTGTTATGTGTTCTAAAGGGGATGCTTCCTCTGTATGCCCTAATGAATCTTGTAGGGTAATTGAAGTTCCTCAAGTTGAAGACTGTCTTCAACCTGTAATTAATATAGTTCCATTGCAGGTATGTTTACAATGCATTTTTATTGTTTTTTTATCCTTACAAACATTGCTTGATTTAGCAAAGGGAATTTCAATATTAGTGTTAGATTATATTACTAATATGCCTATCTTTATATAAATTAATCCTTCATTGCATGAGCTTCTTAGGTACTTTCTCTTTTTGTTTGAATATAAATTTCGATGTCTGGATTTCTCATGCGAATTTTGCAGATCTCTTTCCTTTTTGGTAGCTAAATCTTTTTAGACTAATCTTGATTTCATTCATTTGCACGAAGGAAGATTTGAATGCCTTATATATCTCAACAAACTATTTCTTTCCTATGCAGTTATTGGCATATCACCTCACTGTTCTCAGGGGATTTAATGTGGACCAGCCTCGTAATCTTGCCAAGAGCGTCACAACGCAATGAAGAACAGTGTGGTATATTAGCATATTGTAAATTATTAGGAGATGTAGGCTCACTGGTTGATCTAAAAGACAGAATACTGTTTTAATGTGATATTACATCTTTTTGGTGTATTTAATTTCTTTGAAGTTTCACTAGACAGAATATTGTTTAACATGATTATTACATCTTCGGTCTATTTAATTTGCTGAATCTTGGTTGCTTGGGTTCTGAGCTAAGTTGCAATTCCTTAATCACAATTGGAATGAGTATCGATTTCCATAAAAGTAATTTATAGCATGGCCCTACATTTTTCCAGAAAAGAAAAAACTTAGCACACACCTTTTGAAGAACACGTCAAACAGAAACTGCATCTGAAACTAGGATCCTTCTCTATTACCTCACAAATAAGGTGCACCATCAAACCGCAGGAACAATACCCAAAGTTCCATGTAGTTTATTTAGGACTAAAACTTATGTAAACATTCTCTTTTTAAATTCTGAAAGTAAAGTAATCATGATTTGTGTTTACTGATGTCCCAATTTGAGTAGCAAAACGAATAAAAGTTCAATCTTTATGCATTTAAAGTTGAATAAATATATTGCTACTTTAGGGTCACGTACACTTGTTATGAATTTATGGGCGAAGAAAATTCTCTGATTTTTCACTCATATCTTATGTCAAATCTCTTGAAATAAGTACTATAGTACTCGTTTGACATATTCTCTTTTGTTGACGCCTATTTTTTCATCTTAGAAGCCATGTCATGAGCCATGGAGGCGATGTGTGTATTAGATATGACATATTTGATATGTTAATATGTTTTTTTTTAAAAGGCTTAATAGCATATTTTGTCCACAAAAAAACTGGTGAATAATGTCAATTCAGTCCCTTATTTTAAAAGTGTTTGAAATTGGTCCTCATTTATTAAATTGTGTCAATGTCGTTCCTTATGTTAAATAGAAACAAACGGTATTAATGGATTGATGATCTGACAGCATATAGTGCTTACGTGTCATTATTGGGCTGTCGCAATAGAGATGCTTTGTTCCCTTTCTCTTTGTCTCGTGCGAGAGGTTGGCTAGGGAAGCAATTCTCTTCTTCCCCTTTCCTAGTAATTCTGGTTTAGCCTTGCAAAAAGGGGAAGCACCATTCCTTATTGTTGGTTCCTCTCAACAAACCATATTCAGAGGTTCTCTTCTCAATTTCTTCTCTCTGTCATTTATCTCGAGCAAACAAACCCCAATCAGTTTCATTCCTCATGTCTTTGTGCATTACTTGCGAATCATCCAACCTTGGAGAAGAGAGTTTTCGGTTTGTGGCTTAGTAGTGCAAAATCCTGGCCGGTGACTCGCGATGTGACGTTGAGAAAAGAGTTGTGATACTGGTTGTTTAGGAAGGCGACGACGCGGTGAGGGTCTCTGTTTGATGGTGATTGGCAATGGCAGCAACGACCCGTTGCGAGGGGTACCGACGACAACAATAAAGTGAATCGCGATCCCATTCTTGCAATTTAGGGTTCCTAACCTTGTTTTTGATTTGGGAATGTGGGTTGTTGTCTCTTCCTTACACGTTTTGGTCTCGTTTTGTTTTTAGCCAAGGTTTGAAATGGGGATTTCGAATTGGGATTGAACATAGGGTTTCTTAAATTGGGAATTTAGAGGTTAGGGCTTTCAAATTTTGGGTTTCTTTCCTGATTTCTCTCTTTGGTTGAGATTCTATTTCTTCTACGTTGATTCAAGGCTTGAATTGGACCTTCTGATCCTCTTTTCTGTTTTGCGATTTGAGAAGGTGAAGTTTTTGATTTTGAATTTGTGTGGGGTTTTGGCTCTTCGTGTTGATTTGAGTTTGGGTTTCATGAGCTCGCATCTTTGAGTGCTTGGTTTCGGTCAGTGTGTGGGTCTGACGATGGTCGTTTCCTAACTCAATTTTTCCCCAATTTCAAACACCCAATTTGTTAATATCCACCTCAACCTCTGATTAAATAACAAATCAGCACGCACACAACTAAATAATGACACGTAAGCACTATTTGATGCTAGATCATCAATCCATTAACGTCGTTTTTTTCTATTTAACGGAAGGGACGACGTTGAAGCAAATTTAATAAGTAAGGACCAATTTTAAACACTTTTAAAATGAGAGACTAAATTGACATTATTCAACAAAACTGGGAACAAAATAGACTATTAAGCCTTTTTAAAATAATATAATGATACATGATATATACATATTGAAAAGTAAGTGTACAATAACTTCTAAAAATATGATAAATATATGATTGCTATTGTGTGAATCTAAATTAAAATCATATATATTAAAATTGTTAATATAAAAAAGTATAAATTATTATCATCATAAAAGTATTACTACTTTATAAATTAGATACTTTATTGATATGAAGTATCTTAAAGTATTAGAAACAAGTACAAACGTGTCAGATATTGTCACCCAAATTGAAGTAGCGATACATCATAGATTGCACGTCATGTTCCTTTTAAGGATGTATTTGAGGGAGATTGTTGAGCAGATTTGGAAGAATTTAAAGATAAAGTTTGTATTATTTATTTTAAGGGATTTGAAGGTGGAAGTAAAAAGATTTGAAAGTAAAGTTTGAGAAAGATTTAATGAATTTGATAGATGAAAATGTTTTAATAGATAAAAATTAAAGAATACAAATTTACCATTATTATTATTATTATTATTATTATTATTATTATTACTATCATTATCATTATTATTATTATTATTATTATTATTATTATTATTAAAAGTAATACAAAATAAAGTTTGATGATTGGTTTTTAAATAAAAAATGAGTAGATGTAATTAATTAAAAGTATAATGTCTTCCACCAAATACATGGTTAAATTGATATAAAATAAATTGTTTATAGTTGAAATTAATTTAAAATAAAATAAAATACACATAATATTATTTTTAAAAGCTTTATATTTTAAAAACAAACAACACATACTCTTCTACCAACTTAACCATTAAGAGTTGCATGAACTACTATATCATTGGAAAACCACCACTTACAACACAAGAAAGGGTAATTGTGTAAAAAGTCACGTAATCACCTCCAAATTCATTCTCTCGTTTGAGGATAACCCAATATCAATATCCACAAATTCATCTTTGTAAATCCATCATAATAAACGGAAATGAACACGTTGTTCACTTGTTCACCCATCTCTTTGAAATAACACATACCTTGAAGTGAACAAACTCTTAGATTGTGTTTGTTTCAATAGATTTGTTGTTGGGAGAGATTATCACATATGAATATACACGAATTCTTCACGTTCAAATTTGAGGATTTGAGAGAAAATGAGAGCGATGATTTGCAGGATCACCTCTATCTTCAATTTTGCTAAGGGGTGAGGATTTATGGTGATTTAGCCGTCATTTTACATTGTTGTCTCTACATGATGTGATTTTGCGATGGTTCTTAAAATGGATGATTCTTGGCATTGGACTTGTGTTGGTAAAGATGAAGAAGAAGAGGGAAGGGGTAAGGAACTCATTGGAATCCAATTCCAGTGAGAGAATATTTATAAATCAATGAGCTCAAGTCTCTCAAAAGACGAAAGAAAGCAATTAATCTCCCAAAAGACGAAAGAGAGCAACTAGCCTCCCAAAAGAAAAAAGGAAGAAACCAGTCTTTTCAAAGATTAAAAGGAGCAAACAATCTCCTAAAATTTATTGGAACACCTACACTCCTAAGGTCTGAAAAAGCGCAATTAGTCTCCTAAAATTCGATAGGAACAACAAGAAAATATTACAGTCTTACAATTCTAGCTTGGCTTGAGTAAGTTGTAACTTGACTAAAGCTCAATGGGAAGCAGACCCTAACCTAACTATAAAATACTACAATCCTACAATTCTAGCTTGACTAAAAAAATACTACAATCCTACTATTCGAGCTAAAATGAGAGCAAACCATAAACTGACATCCTAAAATCCTACTGGAGCAATTAGACTCCTAAGAAATAAAGAATATCTCCTAAAATCTGATGGAAACAATTAGATTCCTAAGGAATAAAACAAGGAGCTGATGGGAGCAATTAGGTGAGGAGAAAAATCTAATGAAAACAATTAAACTCCTAAGGAATAAAGCAAGTCTCCTAAAATTCGATAAGAACAATTAGACTCCTAAGGAATAAAAAAAAGCAAAATTCGATGGGAGCAATTAGACTCCTAATGAATGAAAGGACCAAATGGTGTGCTAAAATCTTATGGGAATAATTACCGATGGACTAAATAAACTCCTAAGAAGTACTTTATAATTTTTTGTGTACAAAATGAGGTGTTTACCTATTGCATTTCTTATGATATGCTATAAACCATTTTGAAATAGAAATCGAGATAACAAGCAACATTACTATAATTTGCATGAGGTAACATTGATGATACATTCAAAGTTTTTTCAAAAAGCAACACAACAAAGGAAATACATGAATTATGTTATGACAAAACAACCAAGAAAAATAGAATTTCGCCAAAAGCTAACCATTTACAATTAACGACGACAATCAAGCTTAAAAGCTGCAAGTATACTTACTCTGGTGAAATGAAGTAGTTGGGTAAGCTCTCTCCTTTTCGTCGTTCAAGAGTTGATACTATTGCTCGCATATATCCTTTTCTAAGTAAATCTCAATCCTTTTTTTCTTAAAGCGAAGTCACTTGAAATTCCTAACTCATAAATGTTCACTGATTAATTTTTTTCCTAAACCCTAATCCCAAATTTCCATATCAGAAAATCCTTATAAGTTACATGTTAGAAAACAAATGTTATGACACCACAAAATTCTCACTCGAGCATGTCCAATAAGTCAACGTTAACTATTTAAAATATGTGAACAAAAATGGATTGGTTAATATTAACCCATTTAAATGAGTTATGAAAACCATATGAGTAATTAATCGTAAACTTTAAATGAGTTATGAATTAAAAATAAGACGTTGAAAAATAATAAATGCAAAAGGAGAGTTCATATATTAGAAAAAAATAATAAAGATAAATAAGTTATTGTTTGACATGTTGTAACTTAAACAACAACAAACATTACTTAACACTAAAAAAATTAACATAAAATTAAAATAATTATATTCATTATTAAAAAGTTAAAAACTTAAAATAAATCAAAATTTAAGAGTAAAATAAATTTTAAATTTTTATCTTACGAACTAAAAATATATTTAATATTGTAATTAACTATATTACTGTATATGCATTCCGATTAAAATCGCAATCTTCAACAATTATTCTCGAAACAATACTTATTGCGATCTTTGTTCATCACATTTTCAAATCTCATGGCTTGGGTTTGGGCACTTTGGGGTTGACATAAAACAAAGGGTATCGGGTTTCAACAATTAATTTAGCCTCTTCAAATAAATTCAGTAACATGACTAACTTTGTTTATTCAGGGGACCTCCAAATAATATTTGACAAGATAGGGTATCGGGTGCAATAATAATTAATCTTAAGCTGCAATAATAATAAATCATAAGAAGATAGTTGTATTTTTCTCTTTAACTATATATTTTCATAATTTTTTAATAGATATTTTTTTCGATAAATAATACATAATCCCTTATATTTTAATAAAATGACATTCACTTCTCTTATTTTATTTAAAAACATCGTGAGTCAAATTAAATTTTACAGAATTAATTTTATTTCTATAAAACAAAAAGTTAAAAAATTGTTTTTTATAAATAAAATAAATGAGGTGTTTATCTCTTTATTAAAAAGATAAAAAGAGTTAAAAAATGAAGAGCCAGGAATATTTATTTACAAATTACACAAAATGTGAATGTCGGTCTAAGATTTTAGGTTTTGGGTTTGGTATAAAAGCAAAGGAAGTTAATGTAATGTTTGCTAATAAATTAAGTAAGATGACTGAACGTCTTTATAGAAAATGTGAATATCATTTATTAAAAACAGTGTCATTAATTATATATCCTTAGAGGCAAGTGTAATTTTTCCAATATTTTATTTATAATATTTATACATAAAAATGGAAATCTATTCCCTCTTACTATATGTTAAAATAATCATAAGAATATATTCTTTATATGTTGTAAAAGAATGTTTAAGTGAACCTATGAGAAAAAGTAGAAAAGAATATGTTGAAGATCCAAAAGGAGGATGAAGATCAATTGAAACCCAAATCAGTTGCAGAAAATGCAACTATCAAAGCATGAACTCAATCAAAAAGGCTAAAAGGAACTGCTATTAGCTATAGTTACAATAGAAGAAGCACCTACTCATGTTTTATTTTCAAACACAGATAAAAGACCAAACACAGATAATAAAACTTTTTATATAATATTGGCTAAACCACTCTAACCCTACATCCTTTGTCTGTCACAGAACCATCAAAAATTTTCATCCTTTGTCCCTTGAGACAGGCGATTCATTTAATCAGAACAGAAATTAAAAAACATCGCACTGTACAAGATATATATATGTATATGTATATATATGTATATATATACATACATATATCGATGAAGACCAACTACAGGTAGAGGAACCGATTGATGAGTTATTTGAAATGGTGCAATGTTCATCTTATCTTCTACCAAGCAGCCTTCAGCACACCTTCACTACCAACATTAACCTGAATAAATTGAACACCAAATTATTCACAAAAACCCCAA
The DNA here is from genome assembly GCF_029865625.1 of Vigna umbellata. Classification (NCBI taxonomy): domain Eukaryota; kingdom Viridiplantae; phylum Streptophyta; class Magnoliopsida; order Fabales; family Fabaceae; genus Vigna; species Vigna umbellata. Next base: position 8,209,835 of record NC_142168.1, read on the forward strand.
GATATTTCACAAACCTAAGAAAAACAATCATAAATGTCACAGCCTAGATAACAAAATCACAGCTTCCACTTACTAGCAAAGACCATGAATTTTTTTCAGGCACCAAATGACAAAAGCCATACATGTAACTCATAAATTCCACATACCCAAATAAAGAAAAAAATAGAGACAGTTTCATATGTATTGTTCACGTTTGATGTTGTTCTCTGATCAAAATTAAGTTTTTCCTTGATGATCTATGTAGATTTTTAATACAAACTTTTATCGAGTAGATTACAGATAGAACTTCAGTTTTAATAGAACACTAAGACATAAAGAAATATATTTAAGTTTAGTCCAATACAGAAACCTCAAAAATTTCGTATACCCAAATAAGAGCCATAAATGGAAGACAAGAAAAGATCATACAGTTCAGGTACCCAAGAAAAGGGCACAATTAGGTGCAAATTGTTAGTGTTATTTTTTTAATCAGTTAGAGTTTCACTTCATTAATTTAAGTTGGTGTTGATTTTTTATGCAAATCTTTGTTCTGTGAATTATCAAGTGAAATTCTAATTTTAATTGAAAAATAACACTCGAACATTTGAAAATTGCATCCGTTTTCCTCAAAAAGAATACCTATTAAATTTAAGATATGTCCACATAACCAGAATCATAAATGTAAGACGCCCCACAAGAAAAGACCATAAAATACACATACCAAATAAGAAAACACTGAAATTTAAATGCAAATTCTTAACTTTTAGTGTTGTGTCTAATCAGAATTAAAATTTCACTTCAGTAAACTAAGTTGATTTTTAACACAAATATTTATGGTGTGTAAATTATCACGCAGAACTCTATTTTAATTTTTTTTTTTTAAAAACAGCACTAAAAACTTAAAGAAATGTATCTAAGCTTTTGTTCACTTGGGAAGTCTCTTAAATTTCACGTGTCCAAATAACAAGAATCATAAATGTAGACACCCCCACAAGAAAAGACAATAAATTCCACCTACCCAAATCAGAAAAGGACATGATTTATATACAAATTCCTAACCTTGCAGTATTATCTTTTATCAGAGAAATTTCACTTCAGATGCCCAAAAACATGAATCATAAATGTAAAAACCCAACAAGGGAAAACCATAAATTGCACATACCAAACTAAGAAAGAAAGACAAAATTCAAATGCAAATTCTTACTCCCAACTTCAGTTCCTAAACTTTAAACTCTTGATCTTTAAAATTATTGCATAATGCTTAAGAAACATTTAGTATCACTCATAAATAGTATATTTAGTCTAAAATACCCTCATTTAATATCTATATATTTAATTATTAGTTCAGGGACAAAATATGAGAGCTACTATACTTATGTAAGGGTTTGAATGGAAAAAAAAATGAGACTTGAAAACTGTAACACACATCATGAGTTTAAGAACGAAGTAACTTTTGGCGTCAAGTCTAATAAATAAGAGTTGAAGTTTCAATTTGTTAATTTTAATGCAAATCTTGTATCATATAGATTATCATGTAGAACTCCAACTTCAATTAAAAAAAAAACAGCCGTAAAAACACAGAAATGCATCTAAGTGTTATTCAATCCGAAAACATCATAAATTTCAGATACCCAAATAACAAGATCATAAATGTAGACACCATACAAGAAAAGACCATAAATTCCACACACCCAAATAAGAGAAAAAGACAACCTAGATGCAAATGTTTAACTTCCAATGTTATACCAATGAAATTTAAATTTCACCTAAACAATCTACCTAGATTTTTAATCCAAATCTTTATGACCCAAATTACGAACTAGAATTGCAATTTCAATAAAAAATCAACACTAACAACACAAAGAAACGCATCCAAGTAGTGACCAACAAGAAAACCCCACAAATTTCAGATCCCCAAAGGAGGAAAAAACCCCAAATCAAACAAAGGTGTTAGAACATTGAAGGATGATAAACCAACCTCAGGGTTACAATCAGGAGGGTCTTCAAAAAGGGAAAGAGATAACTGCTTATCCGCAACACCGACATCAAAGTGTATAAGACCAGAGGTGGGAACATCCACACGAATGCCCTTAACAGGGAACCACAAAAAGAGCTCTTGCGCCGACATACCGGACAATTCCCCGATCCGGCCGAATCCGAGGATACCCTTTATGTTGGAATCGTAGTGCACCTCGTTCTCGAACTTGGCGTTGCAGGGTTCCGGCATCCACACCTCGAATTCCCCACTTGTTCCGTTCAACGAATACTTCGCAATTCCCTTCGGAAGAAGCCCCTCCGGAAGACCCTGCGCCCGAAGCTCGTCGTAAATCGTCGTCGAATTCGAACCCCTCACCGTCGCCACCGTGGACAGCCACCACCAGGCGGCGACCAACGGCAAAATCCAAACCCCGCCAGCTTTAGCCATCGATGATTTGGATTTTTGTGTGAATCTGTGCTCCTTCTTTCTCTGTTCCCTTACCTAATAATAAATCAATCAATGAATTTAATTCTCCTTTCTTTTTCTACAAATCGATCGCTTTCGTCCTTTTTATGAGGAAAAACTGAAAAATACTCCAATAAGTTTGTTCCTTCTTCTCTGCTTTCGGTTTTTATTTTTAAGCAAAATTGCAACAATATTTGTTTCTTTTTTGGTCCGTTTCAAGCACTAAACTTTGAACAAAAAACAATTTTTATTTGTTTCTTTTGTTCCAAGAAGATTGAAATGTTATTTAAATTAATTTTGGAGTTTTTCCAATGCATTTTAAAAAGAGAAAATAAAAAAAATTGTTTTTTAAGTTTCTGTTTTTTCTCTTATTCTTTTTTTTTTGTTTTTTTTTCGCTTACCAGTGACAAAAAATAATAAGTTCGAGCTAAATTAGTCGTATAAACTTTATCCAATTAGATTAATTTTGCGCAAAAAGGGTTTTAATTTCATTTAAAAAAAATTATGTGTTTTCATTTGAATAAGTCAGCTAGTTAATCTAATTACTGTTAGTCAAATTTAATAGTTAGTTACTTTCAGAAACTAATTTTTTTTTTACCCACGTGATGAAACATTTTAAATTTGTAATGTTTTTTTTTTCATTTAAACTACACAAAAGTTAAAGGAAATATAAAAAATATTAAAAATAAAGCAATAAGTAATTGTCTCCGAAAAAAAAACAAATAACAAATAAAAAATTAAAGATAATAAAAATATATACTAAAATATAAATTATGATAAGAAAATAAATAAATAAATAAATTATGTGCTATAAATGTATAACTTTTAAATTTCAACTCCTAAAATAAGCTATCGTATACCCCTTAAACTTTTACATTAATCAAATTAACTTGTAAATGAGTAACTAATTTATTGACTTTATCGGATTCGCTCTTTATGTAGATACTGTTTTACCTTTTTTGTATCAATCCTTTGAACCACCAATTAAATTCGTTTTATCCAGAAAGCTTTTAATTTTTCATAATTCGTCTTTTATTCATTTATTTTCCTAACGAATCATCAACAGAACACTTTCTTTATTAAATAATTTCTCCATAATTTTGTAATTTCTATTCAATTTCTCTAATAGTCTTTTTAAACACCACTAGTTTTACTTTTAATAATTCTATGTAACATCCAAGTATAAACTATATTATAGATCTATTACAAATAATAATATAGTAGATCAGTTATTCATGAGTTGTCAAAGTATTTTAACAATACAGTTATTCAAAATAATTATAAAATTAAAATCTCTAAGAAAATAGATACTACACAAAATATATGAACAAATCGGCCAGTTATACAATACCCTGTATAAATCGAACGGTTTACAAAATGTAAATACTAAATCTGTTGACCAACTGGTCCTAACTAGACTGCAGGTTTAACGTCTTCCAAAGGCTACTCCAACAAACAATCATCACCTTCTGCTCACATTCACAGGATGATCATTGTAATGGAGAAGACGACCGAACGGAAAACATAAGACAAGACAGGAAAAGTAGAGTAAGCTAGAGTAATTTAATTAATCCAATAAAACATATAATTCAAACAAAAATACAAGAGTAAACAAAAGCCAATCATGTCAATCATGCAACAACCAAACATACATTTTCAACAATGACCGAACATATAATATGCAATGACCAATCACTTTTACTCTGATTGTCCCGACTGTATGAATTGTGTAGCTACGACGTTTCTGCACCCGGATGGTGTAGTAGTTGGGATGCCCTCAACAGCTACCACCGGGGTTAGTCCGTTATACCTCGCCCAAGTTACACGTATGGACTAGGATCTGTCATTCTCACACATGAGTTACTCCTCTCTACGTGAAAATGAGTAATCACAGAATATCAGGATAAGCGCCAGCTTAGCAATACCCACATTCATACTCTACAATTCCATAACCATTCCTGAGATATTCCTCCTTGGAATTCTCTTCTACATGACTTAAAACACCATCATCATTATATAATATATAATTCCATTCAACAATCATATCTTTACTCATACAATCGAAAACTCTGTGAACGTTGGAGATCGAACGAAAAGATCAACATAATCTATGCACAAGACCGAACGGGAGAAACCCTCCCTACATAAGAACATGACCGAACGGTCATTTAGAGAGAAACTCAAGCAAGAGTCGAACAATTGAACTTATATCGAGCACTTATGATTTAGAACGAACACTATTGGCTTAGACCGAACGTCATTGGCTTAGGTCGAACAATATTAGCTTAGGTCGAACAGAAATGACTTGGGCCGAATACTATTGACTTGGGCCGAACATTATAAAAATCGAATACAAGTATCGGACTGAGTATTACGAAGAGACAGAGTGCTAGTACAAGACCGAGCACTACCAACAACGAGCACTAATACAACACTGATTGCTAACACTAACATAATTGCTAGTACAAGACCGAGCGCTAACACTAGCATAATTGCTAGTACAAGACCGAGCGCTAACACTAGCATAATTGCTAGTACAAGACTGAGCACTAACACTAGCATAATTGCTAGTACAAGACCGAGCGACACTAGCATAATTGCTAGTACAAGACCGAGCGCTGACAAGAGATCCCTCAACCCACTAAGACCGATCGCTAGATTCAATAGAATACTAGTATCAGACCGATCGGTCATTAACTGAAATCCCACAGAAGCATAACTCAGTTAAGACCGAACACAATATAAACTTAGCACTACTAAGAAACGAACGCTAATACAAAACTGAGTACGGCTAGGAGACCACCCACCCACCTAATATTGAACACATTTTCCCCAATTTCACCATCACCCTTCCTCACAATTCACTCGGCCATTGAACCAAAATTCTACAGAATCCCAAACCTCATGAACATAGCACATAACAATCCACACCAAGATCACCGAACATCAAATAATTCATTTTCACACACATGCAGAATCATCAACATATTCATACATCAAAATCAAGTAATTAAATTAGCTAGCTTCCCTTACCTTTTTAACCGAACATCAACTCAGCTCACAGCAGAATTCGTTTCCCTAAAACCAAAACTTTCTAGAATGCCTATAACCCATCAAGAAGGAATAATCAACCAACAGACCAAAACATGATCAAAATTTGTGAAGATGAAACAGATGAACAAATGCAACCAGAAATTTGACTTACATGTGCCCGAAAACAGATTTCTTAGGAAGAGAATGAACTTATCGGCTCCAAACTTGAATTTGATCAGTGAAGATGGAAGATTTTTACACTTTTATTACTCAACACTATCTGATTGAAAATCAAAAGAAGAAGAAAGTGAGAATTTTGTAGAGAGAAGGAGGAGAATTGTAGAGAGAAGGAGGAGAAAAGGATTTAGGAACGTAGAGAGAAGGAGTGCATGCAGAGGAGAGTGACACGAAATTTTGAAAAGTTCATTTATATACTAACGTCAAAACCGATCGACCACTCAGCTACGCACACCTGTCTTCCACTTTCTAAGTTTCTAAAATCCTTACGCCTACACCTGACTTCCACTTAGTGCTGAATTTAATGGTTCTGACATTCTACACATTGTAAGTTCCTCAAATGATCCCATAGAGGGATCAAGTGGGAAAAAGGTAAGCAATAAATAAATATAATTTAATAAAAAAAACATAAAGACTTACTTAGAAAAAACAAAAATAGAAAACCAAGAAATTTTGAAGTACTACAATCTTCACCAAACCTATTCTATACTAGTTTGCACACATCATCGACTTACCTCACATTTATATAACTTTTATGAGCTTTCAGCCTTTGGTAACCAAACAGAGAAAAGGACATAAAAAGAAGACAGAGAAAACAGAAAACAGCAGAAGGAAAGCAGGAACATCATCCTAAACATTGTGATTCCGAAACAACGTTGGAATTTAGCATTTTTCAATATCTCACATACGTGATTAACACTACTGTTCCCAAACATCATTCCAAAATTGTGATGAAGGTTAGGTTCAGTATTAAAAGTACTACTTTACATCTCAGCAGCCTTGGACCATTTTCTTATGATTGGGAATAACGAGTCTTTTTACCACTTAAGCTGCATAAAATTTTGAAAGAAATCATACCCCAAATAAAATACTTATCAGTAAAACAAAAGCCAAAAAAAGGGTAAACATTCTCTACATAATTGTATTTTATCTTTAAATAAAATTTTCATAAATATTTCTAAAAGAATAAGATAAAATAAATTGAGCTTTTATCATAAGTTGAAAGCTATCATTTAATATATATCAATTTTCAGAAAAGTTATATAAAAGAACTTCTGTAAAAGTTAAATACATAGGTATTGAAATCTTTATAGTTTATAGAAAAAAAATTAGTTCATTTTACGTTCTTATCTTCCTGTCTTAGAAGTAATCATGGAGATATTTATTCAAACAAAAAACACCACCATGGATGAAACATTCCCCACCCTTCCATAAATAAAAAGAAAAGGAAGACAACTTGAGATGAATATCATACACATTAACTTACCTTAAAAGTTGAAACAAAAACAAAAACAAAAATCACTAGAACATAGCAAGCATGTAGAAGAAAAATAAGGAATAAATCCATTGTAAACTAGAATAATTCTCTCAACTGAGTCATTCCAATTTAGAACAAAATCTTCCTACACTTCCTCTATCTTTAGGGGGATTGATGAGCCTCTCACTTCAACTACCAAACTGAAGATTTTCATCTACAATACTCTGAGCTCTATGGTTCAATCACAAATAGGGGCTGCAAGGAAACAAAAGAAATCAAACCTAAATAACACTGAGCACGTAAATTTTAATGGATGAATTATTAATCGTGAGGTTCTAGAATATACTCACAGTGTCAACGCTTACAGGCTTCGCATCTTCTGCAATGATTTCAGCTATGGTTCCTGATTGATCAGCCTGTATAGAACACAACTTTTAAGTAAAAGATACAGGAGAAAAACTACAGGACCATCAAGAGAACAGAAAATTATACAAACCGTACATTTCTCATTGACTTTTGACATGTATCACAATTACAAACCAATAGACAAATCATCAAATTGAATCCTATAGTGACAATTATGTTTAATGAAAAGTTTGTTCTGTGGAAGTGTCTACCATAACACATCCTTCAATATTTCAATGTTTTGGCACTTCAGTGTTGCATCTTGACAAAAAAGAATAAAGAGTAGCTCTTTCGAATTAAAATACTGAATGTAATGTGCCGATTGATTTCACAAGCTGTTTTCTCCGTGAGTATGAATTAGGTTAAATTACTAGTAGGATCTTGTCCTTTTTAATATTCTGCTCAGTTAAACCTCATTGCCACAATTATACATATGTACAAGTGTAAGAACCACTACCAGCAGAAAAACCAGCCACTTGTTGGGAAACTGCAAGGAACTTCAAATATACTCTGATTCTTACTTAGCTAATAAAATATTGAACAACTTATTTGCAGAGAGACATCAACAACGACAGGACCATTGGTCCTAATGGTACAGCAACAGTGTTTGGTTTTGATGATGGGCCAAGTGGCCCAACTATTAGTCTCTATACTACGGGGAAGGTTCTTGTGGGATGTGGAGGAGCTGAGTTGCAGATTGTTAGCATGTATATAGAGGGCAGAGCAAGGTTACTGCAATCAAAAGAAGGAGGTCCATCTCGGTCATTAGCCCTTTTGACTAGGCAGATAAAGCATTTACTATGAGGAGTTTTTATTCTTGGAGACGGAGAAATTATTGTATATGCTCACTGAGCTTGTTTTCAAGTCCTAATTTATAGGATCCTAGAATTGGTTCCACCTGCTAGATCCAAGGGAAGATTGATTCAAAATTTCAAATTATGAATATACTCAAGTGATCAAGAAAAGTATGGAGGATGATAGAAATTGGTTCAAATTAAGCTCATAAAGAATGTACAATTATTGATGATCAGAAAGAATGCACAAATTCCCTGCATTTTTGCGAGGTTTAAGACTCTCACTAGCTGACTAACTCCTCCTCTCAACCCATCTTACTATTCACAGGAAATATGCCTATTTATTTCTTCCAACCATCTCAGCTTAACTGGCTATGAACATTTTGCTTGTCCTCAAGGTTGTTCGGTCTCTGACCGGTGAAATAAAGTCTGTTCTGTGTCCTAGTTGGCTGAAACAAGATATCCAAGATCTGATTACAGTTGATAGAATAGAACTAGTTCAGAATCTGAAAGAAATTGTTTTATTGATGAACCCTAAATCCCAATTGTTGTACCAATGTGTAACAGCAGCCTTGGCTAGGGTAGAAGATACAAATGAATGATTTCCCTTGATATCCGAGTTCTCAACCTCCCCTCTTTATTTATACACAATATGCCTTATTTTTTTTCTACTATCTCAGCCTGCCCAACTAAGCTATTAACTCCTAACTAAATACAGTACCTGTCAGAGATTAGATAACCACAGCATTAGCTCATTTGAATGCTATCTGGGAGAGACGTAAATGTTTTACAATGACACTGAAACGATCAGAGACAAGGATTGGGACAAATAAGCCAGAAAATGGACAGCAATCAAAGGTCATCATTACAGGAATTGAAGGGGAAAACACAACCACTGAGGTCAACAATGAGAAGGACATCATAGATGTGGAAAGTGGTGTTGCATAGAGTTTGATAAAAATGTAGAAATCGTAATCAATTAGCTGTGGAAACGAAGGTATTATGGCCAAAACTGTTTATCAAAGTAAGAACAAACAGGGGCCACTAAAACAACAATAACAGGAATTATGTTGTCAGTGAGGCCACAAGCCGACAAGTGGAGGTACTCTGCTTCTGTCTTTACCAATTGGGAAGATAATGGCACCCTGACATCCAAAGAAAAAGGAGATCCTTGTCTGTCATATAGTGAAGTCTGAAATCACTGAAGCAGAAGTGGAAGGTAAACCGATACATATACATATAGACTAAAAGCTAGGTTATCAAAGAGAGATTCAAAATGTGAGCTACAAGACCCACATTACAAATTGTGAATTGAATCTTATTTCAAATCATAATAATCCATAATTAAAAGAAAAAAATTTATTCACATAATAAAATCTTCTATCCGAACATCTCCCACCAGGTTGACTGCCCCAGATAGTCCACCCATACATTTTTCTACCAGTTATAATACAGTTCAGTCTATAACTTCCGCAGTAAAATTACAGAAAAAGATTTGAAAAATTATATTCATTGACAGGCTTGAAACGAGATAGGGGAAAGGAAAATCCACAATCATGACCAAATCACCATTCTACAACCAAATTTGAACACTTTTTTCAATTTCTATTGGCTCAATTTACTTCATAAAGAGGTGAAAATGAATTGCATATGTGCTGATAATCTTTATTTTTACATTCCGTTTTTTCATCCATTACTAATCATTAATTAAGAATCGATGCAGATTCATTTTGCAAAAAGGGGATCACATTTTTGTGGATTGCACTAATTAATGTTTTATAGTCTGCAAATTACTGTTAATGTAATCCTTACAAAAAGAAAAGGAAAATCAAAATAAAACTATCCCCATTTTGTGGTACAAGTTCTAAACTCTAGAGATCCAAATTAAACATTTTGACAAAGCAAATAGAAGTCATAGGTGCATGACAAATAAGTGATGCAGAATTCACTAATTTAATTAACAGTTGCAAAAGAAAATGCACAACATTAGAACTTACCTCTATTTCATTCATTAATTTCATTGCCTCGATGATGCATATAACTTGCCCCTTCTTGACTTTGTCTCCAACCTAAAGAAGGAACACCTTGCATCAGGGTGCAAAAAAGCATGATATGAAAATATTAAATTATACAATAGATAGAATAGAATTACTTTCACAAAGGGAGGTTCAGCAGGTGCAGGACTTCGGTAGAATGTCCCTGCCATGGGTGATTTAAGAGGTGGAAGCGATGACTTGGTTGACTTAGGAGCAGGGGGAGAAGTTGGTGTAGCAGTTGGACGAGCTAGACTAGTTGTTGGAATAGATGTAGGTGCGGCAAGTGGCGGTGTTGCTGCTGGTGGAAGGGATGAGTACACCACCGCAGGTTGAGGAGCAGGTTGTAGTTCAGGCATAGCCTCCTTTTTCCTGATTGTTAGTTCAATGTCATACTGCTTCATCTTCAACTCCACAATGTCCCTTGAATCAACAAGCCTGCAGCAGAAAATTGGACAATAAGGCGCAGCTGATTACATTGCACCACTTCAAACATGCAGTGAAAAGCTTATATAACAGCTATTACTACTAATAGAAGCAAGCAAGACTGAATTATCTGCTTACTTGACAAGACTCGCAACTTGAGTAATAAACTGAGAAATCGATTCTTGAGTTGCCAAGACTGAAGGTGATTCGGTCGAAGGTTTTGCAGGTGGTTCCTCATTTGATTTGGCTTTGATAGGAGTAGCATTGGAGGAACTGTCAAGTGCAACCTTGATGAAGCAGAAAGATGAGACCAACATTTATGTAACATGAGTAGATTTTAGCAAAATTTACACGTATTTGGAAGAATTTCTCAGAAGTTAAAATAAACCAAGTATCTCTCATATACTTAAATCAATTTATGCATCTGAACTTTTGAAGAAATTAAATTAGAAAACTTCTATACAAAATTAAGTGCACAAGTTGCTTTTATCATTTTACCTCTTCATTCTCTATTCTATAAACATCATCAAGAAGCTTATTTAAACAGCAGTAAATGACAATCCCAATCTTACAATTTTCTAATCAATCATTATAAATACACAATTTTCCATTCCATCTCAGTTACCCTCTTCAACAAATTAACAATTTTCCATCTAAGCTGCCTTCTTCACAAAAATCATATTTTGAGATCAAACACAGATAGACAAATACAGTACATACGAATTCAGTAGAGGAAATATTAATTACCTCATTTAATTGCGCCTTAAACCTTGTGAAGCACACCGAATGACCAGGCTGCAGACAAAATCAGACAGATAAATGAGTAGTCCCGTAACTGAAACAACAAAACAAAATATAAGACGTGGTCGTTTGCACTTTTTGCAACAAGGAAGACACACGATTAGTGTCTGTTTGGAACATTGAAGAAAAAGGCAGAGTATTTTCAATTGTTGAGACCTAAATTAAGTGAGGGGGAGATACAAATAGCAACCTTGGTGGGAGGAAAACGTAGGCTGTTAGGTTTAGGAGAGAGGCGAAAAGAGTGTGTGAGAGGGAAATTGGTGGCGGCTTTGGTCGCAGGTGGCAACGAGGATGCCATGTCTCGTTGGTTGTCTGAAAAGACTGAAAGTGAAACAGCACTGCAGAGAGGTGAGAGAGATGAAAGGAAGAGAAGCAAAAGAGTGATGGGTGGAACAGTGACACAAGGCGCACACCCACTGGCGCTTCTTTAACCTCTCTCACTGTCACTCTCACTCTCTCTCCTTCTTACGTGCCCTATATCCACAACCAGAAACAAACAACACACTGCCTTAAATATGATAATGGTGCTTTTTAATAATATATTCATTTTACTCTTCTTCTTTTTTACTTCTCAAACTTCTTTTGTTGTTTTAATTACTGTAATATGTATTAATTTAGTTTTATAATATTATATGTTTACATTTTTACATTTATTCTTAATTAACACATTATATATATATATATATATATATATATATATATATAAAGTTTGTTATTTTATGTATGGTTTTCTTTCGGTGGCTACATTTTAGTAACGTGAATAAGTTTTAGTAAAAAAAAATCCTCACGTACTTTAAACTCAAGTATTTTAATAATTTTTATTTTTAATTTAAAATTAAAATAATTATAAACACTCCTATTCTCACTCATATTCTTTAAAAACAAATTTTTGAAGTATTTCTGAAACTTTTGAAGAAATAAATTTCTGAAACACAAGTTTTGGAACATAATTTTCATAGTGTATTTCGAAATTTATTTTAATGAAATTTTTAAGAATAAATTTTTAAAATATAATATAATACTTTCTAGAATGAATTTTTCAAAATAACCTACATAAAAATATTTTACAATACTCTGGAAAGTATTTTTTGTTTTTTTTCCTCCGAAACGTTCTCTTCTCCTCTTCTTCCTCTAGAGGATGAAGGAAGCAAGGTGATGACAATGTCTGCGGTGGTGTAGTGGTGGTGAAGGATATTTAAATTTTGGGTGTTGCTTCTTCCACAACCACCACTTCTCCCTCCACCTTCCAATCTTGTGTAAAAACTTTTTAATTACAAAAATAACCTTTTTTTATTTTAATTCTATTTATTTACTTTAAACTCAAATAATGTCTATCTATCCATTCTCACTTTCCCACCTCCCAACTCTCCTTCTATCTCTCTTTTCAGATTCTCACCCCCCAACTCCACTACATCCGTTCTTCTCATCTCTCATCTCTCATCTCTTATTTCTCTTTTTTATATCCGTTGGGCCAAAAAACTATATCAAGTGGCTCACAAAAAATACATAAAAAGGCTTATATTGATTTTCCAATTATTCTTTGCAATGTTTTGCTCAAAGATGTTACTCCGGTAGAATAAAATTATTCAGTAGCACAATTCAGACAAATAGCCAATACATATACAACTATTGTTTGAGAACCTTCAATCATGTTTTTCACTACCATAACATAAAAACCTAATTGCAAGGACATGAGTATAGATATATGACATTTAAAAAAAAAGTTAATAAAACAACATAGAAATTATGAAGGGCAAGGAATGCTTCGAAGTGAGTGTTTTCTTGTTTGCATTCAGAGAGCAAACAACACAGAGCATAGCCAGAAAGACTGCAAAAACACATCTGCACATTATTATAATAAATAGGGTTAAAAGTAAAAAAATTTATTTTTGTAATTAAAATATTTCTGCACTAAGTTTGGGGAAGTGGAGGGAGAAGTGATGGTGGTGGAGGGACCCTTAAATTTTTTATCTTATGTGTAAGGATCCAATTAGTAATTGTGGAGGTACAGAAAGTAATAGTCGAAAATTGATTTTAATTTGCAGAGTGGGCCAGAGAAGTCCAATGACGCAAATTGAAGTCAATTGAGAGATTAAAAAAAATAAAAATCAGAAAAGGGAAGAGTAGAAGAGAGAGTGGTGGCGGCGATTTTGTCTGAACAATGGCCACTCTTCCGCTCCTCCGCCCAAGCTGCTTTCTTCCCACTCCCACCCTCAAACCCTCACTCCCCAGACACACATCCTTTCTCCCTCTCAAACTAAAAAACGGCGCCGTCGGGGCGCGCTTGTCGAACTCCTCTTCTCCTCCGCCGACGGAGCGACTCATCTCCATCGCCGCCTACACTCTCCCCTTCTTCAACTCCCTCCAGTACGGTCGTTACCTCCTGGCTCAGTACCCTAAGTTCGCCGTCCTCTTCGATCCCATCGTCCCCTTCCTCGCCTTCTACAGATCCATCCCCTACGCTTCCTTCGTCGCCTTCTTCGCCCTCTACCTCGGCGTCGTGCGAAACCCTACCTTCCCCCGCTACGTCAGGTTCAACGCCATGCAAGCCGTCACCCTCGACGTTCTCCTCGTTATTCCTCATCTCATCGCTCGAATCTTCTCCCCTGGTCGCGGCCCTCTCATGATTTGGTCCAGCAACGCAATTTTCGTCTTCAGCATTCTCTGCTTCCTCTACGGCGTCGCTTCGTGTGTCTTGGGACGCACGCCGTATTTGCCCTTTGTCGCCGACGCTGCTTCCAGGCAAATCTGATTTTATTTGGGCTTCTGCATTTTCTTTTCTTTCTGCTTTCTTCCTTGTATTCAATCCCCTGTCGAATCTTTCTGCATTTTTGTATCATATTTCTGCAAACAATTGATTCAATCAACCGACAGATTAGGTAACCTCTGTTTGCTCTTTCGCTAATGAATTGCTCTAAATGCTAATGCCGCTACTTCTGATTATGCTAAACACTATACTGATTCACTGTTTATTCATCATCCCATGTTCAACAGCAATTTGGTTCGTAAACAGTTGAGTTGATTTTAGTTTTGATAGTAAGGTTTGAACCGGATCTGTTGGTCTGTTCAGGTTTTGATTTTGGTGAATGCATTTTCTGATTCTGGACAAGGAATTAACCTAAGGTGTAAATTACGAAAATACGTGTAAATTTTATTATCTAAATTAACCAATGAATTGTGAAAGAAGAAGAAAAACAAAATATCTTTTTTTTTCTAATTTATGGATCATTTATTTTTTAAGTTGAGTAGTTTTTCTTTCTCTTCTAAATTTTAAGAGACATGTTCCTATGAAACTGAAAAGCAGTTTCATTCTGAGATGAACTTAATCCAATATAGTTGAAAACAAAATTATGCACCATCGTTTTCCAGAAAGCTCGTTTCATTTTTCGACAACCGGTAAATCTAACCCATTTATTTGTAAAACAAAACTTTTAACTTTACGCAATTGCTAATGCCCTTCTCGAGACTTTTGCGGTTCCAACTTTTATCCTCCGTAAAAGAAGGCGAAAACTTCATGGAAAAACATTAGTTACACTTTCTTTCGATAATTTAAAACTAATATAGATTGTTAAGTTCGTCCGATTTAAAGTGTCATTTTCAGGCTACTTAGATTGTTTTTTCTTATCCTTTTAAATTAGTTTATTCCTTTATAATTTTAACGTAATTTAATGCGCTTCTTTCCATCACATCAACCTTAAAAGTTCAAATTGTCACTTTTTTTACGTTTAAAACTCCTCATTTATTATTTTATCTTTTACGTATAAACTTTTCGACAGTTTTAAGCCGTCTGACATTACATTTTTTCTTCCCCCACCCCGCCAATCTTCCCACCGAAATTCGATAAAATTTTTGGGCGTTGTCAATTTGAAACAATTGAATGAAAGAACGTAACGAGTGAGATTTGCAAACAGAGAGGCATTGGGTTCAAATCTTTAACACAAGCAAAACGCTAGGAGCGTTCTCGCACTTGCTCCGTATGCTTTAGAGAACATGATCATGACAAAGAGATACCTTCTCTATTATGCTAAGGAATGCTCAACGAAGAGGAATTTGATCATAAGTTTTATCGATTGGCTATGAACATAACATAATGAACAAAAAAGTAAAGAAAAAAATAACTTCTAATCCGGAGTAAATTAACTCCTTACCGCCTCAGAAACAGGAAAACTATAATTGTTTGGTTAAATCAAATTCCCAAGTAACTTAAAACACTAGTACGTGAGCTTTTGTGTAACACGAGGACTGTAAATAGCAATTCGAATCAAACTAGGACTTTTAAGCACAATAGCAAGAACTGCTCCAAAGTAAGGCAAATTACAAATTGAATTAATATCTGCAAAGCAACACAAGACCATATTAGGCTACACCTAAGCTCGAGCTACATCCATCATCGGAGAAACAGTTCAACACAAGAAATTGCAAAATTATTTGTCCAACATGAGGTTCAACACCCACCTAAACTAAACATTTTCTCATATCCATAAGATTCATACCAAATGCTAATATCGATCATGACGCCTGAAAAGAAAACAGAAGGGTTAGGTACAAATAGCAATTAAAATAAAATTATGCTTTTAAATTCATCAGTTATATGCACATGCCATAGATGTGTTAAAAATTAAACTCCTGAATTTTCCTCCTATGCTTTTAAATTCGTCAGTTACACTTCTCTCTACCAAAACTAAAACTAATGGAAGAAAAAGAAAAATAAACTAGCAGAGGAAGTTAGCGACTGTCTTTCAACAGAAATCTACTAAGCCTACTTGACTCTTAGATCAAGGGCCCACTTGTGTCATTCATATGGGATCCAAAGCAGTTGCTTCGTACAGTTAAACAGACAGAATGTTACGTAAAATAAAACAAGTCAAGGAAGCATGTACCTATGTCGATCATAATCTCTAGATCGCTCTCGAGATCTAGAGCGTGACCTCCTACGACTTCTTGATTCATAGGAGCGAGTACGGTCAGAGTCTCTGTCACGGTCTCGCTCATGTCCACGATCTCTATCATAATGCCTGTCACGGTCTCTACTCCTACGATCATGGTCTCGCCCTCGTTCACGACTATCACCACGTTCACGGTCCCTGCTTGACTCCCTGTCTCGATCCCTACTCCGTTCTTTTGACCTATGCCAAATAAATGCATAAGAGTGTTAACTAAATATAAAATTTAATTAAATGCCCATCATTAAGGAATGAAATTTACCTCCTGTCCTCGTGCCGATCAGTCTTTCGGCTTTTGTTCCTTTCTTCCTGAGCCAGAAATTAACAGTCTTATATCATTCCTCTACCCAATTAAAATCAAAGTTCATCCATTATTGAACATTCAAAATCAACAGATACAATAGACGTTCCCAAAAACACAAACCCCCCATCGAACAAAGTTATCCTCACCCTTTCCATTCGTCCTTTCTCCTAGGAATGGTCAAACACTTTGAAATAATGCATTTCGACTTAACAATTGCAGAAAAGAAGAGTCTCTTCAGTATTGAACAACATTGACAAAGTGACAAACTTTAAAAAATATATTAAAAATAAACGTCAAGATTGTAAATGCACATGATACACAGCCAATTGGTAAGAGATGTCATGTATCAACCACGGTTTGATAGATTTAATGGAAGTATAAATATCTCTATAAGGAAAGACAGCAGGTTATGTACAATGACTGAACAAGCATTAAAATTATAAATACACAATTTGCTTATCAGTTCACAAGTTTGGACGCTTCCAGACCAAATAGAGACTTTATTAGTGCAGATTGAAGACTAACAAAATGCAAAGAGGAAAAACAAAACCTTTCACATTAGAAAAACAAACCAAGATGGATTTAGACCATGTACTTAATTAAATACATTTAGCAGTTACCACATTATTCTCATACCCTTTTTCTTCAAACAACTCCAAAAGAGATAAAATTACTACGGCTTTAGGAATACGGTTGCAACTTGTGACCAAACAGGAAAATCCTAACATTTTTCTCCATATAATATAATACATTTCAGCTAACTGGAAAATAATACATTTCAAGAACCCTAAACACAATCAGAAATGCATTAGAGATGTCTGTCTTACTTGAAGTTCTGCTAACTTCTCACGAATCTGCATATACCCTAAATGAAGTTTCCCTCCAAAATGATCAGCTAATCGGCGATCGCTGTAAATAATAATACAAATCAAACTGTTCAAGCAAAATACACCAAAGCATCAAGAGAATAATATATTGATGTATGGCATTATTTCCCCAAAAACTTCTAGGTAAGAATATCATGATCTACAAGCAAAAAACAGAAAAGACGCACATTCTTTAGCTGCAAAAGTTATCCTCGTAAAACTGGCACAAGAGCCTGCTGGTGACAAGGAGGTATTACTAGCGGGTCAAAAGCTGAAGCACTTGAAACCCCAAATTCTAACACCATAAATCCCTTGCAAAAATTAAGGGAAAAGAGAAAAGATGATGGGAGGGACAAAATAAGTTGTTACCTGTCATAAACACTCAAAAAAGCTCCACAAATGTCGCACACACGTAGCTTTTGATCGGTCTGAATAGTTATGACGAGTGAAAGAGGCATAAGAATCAATGTACTTATGTATGTATATATATTATCACAAAAAATAAGCCATAAATTCTCAGTAAAAAAAGCTGATAAGAAAAAATAACTAGGCAAGCCAAATTGTAGATGTAATTATTTAATCATACAATCTGTCAGATCATAGAAAATTTACTCACAATCCGGACATCTGCTGCTGTATACTTTGATGAATCCAACACTGGCTCCTGCCTGGCAGGAAGCTGAGACAGAAAACACTAAGATCATTAGAGCCACTACATGAATAAAAGCAAAAAATTAATGAGGAAAAAAACAAAACACACCGGTTCCACACTGGTTCCAAATTTTGAAATAGTGTGCAAACAATACAGTACAAGTATTTCTGTAACTTTGTATAGAAATCAACAATAAAATAAAACATATGAATGACCTTCTTAAGTGCTTCAGCCTCTTCCAATGCCTTTTGAGCCTCATCAACCATTCCTTGTTCACCTGTTCATTCAAAAAATAAATAAAAAGGAAGGAGACTGTCTAAAAAAGACTTGTTCATATATTGAGAGTTAGTAAGCAGAAGGCAAAGAACATATCTTGAGGATGAAATTTGTTTTTTAAAGCTAAACACACAACCAAGATAAAAAAAATAATGATATCACGAATCATGATTACCAGGCAGAAGTCAATTACTTAATCGTATTGATATTAAAACACAAGCAAACCAAATCTTCTTAGTGGCTAATGTCACAATACATTAGTTTGGAAACGGATATGTGTGTGTGTGTGTGTGTAAACAGACCATATCAATGGTAAAGCTCTCATGTGACATGCATTTTTACACCTAAATAGTCTTGGTCCATTCTTTTATAAAGAAGAAATCCTCCTAGCGATTTTACAGCAATATAAGGAGATTAATTGTTTATATTTCTGATACAGGAGAAAGGGGAACTAGTTATCGTATTTAATGATAACATTTTAACCTTCATATCATATGCATTATTTCAAAGGGAGTCGGAATTGCATGTGAACTTTTCATAAATTGATCTGATTTAAGGCTTGTTAAAATGTCTCATAAGAAAGATCCTTAGAAAAATTTTATGGTTAGCTTTTACTACCGAATTAAGCCATCAGTCCTTTGGAGAGGGTGCTTGTGCTGTTACTCCAGAAATCTATTAGATTGTTTGTTCATAATAACCATCTAGTGCACTAAGGATACATCAGCATTTGGAAAACATGCATATAGAAAGTTTTTCAGAGATATTCAAATTGCAAAAGGCTTTATACATAATTTCAACAGTCCGCTTTGGTGGGTTTTATTTTTGTGCTCCATTATTCAAACAGCATATAATCAAAATTTAGAAGAGACAGGTTTATCTGAGTTTCAACCTGTTTAAAAAATTAAGCAAATAAACAACAGCAACAACATATGAGCTTGTATAAAGAGTTTCACTGACTTACCAAGATCCTCAGCCTTCTTCAGTTTTTCATTTATCATCTCTTGTGTTCGAGGATCAGGAGCAACTACAGGTAGGGGTGCCAAAGGTGGTGGATTTGGCAGAGGTGTAGGTAAAGATGCCCTGTCTTTGTTAAAGGCATCTAAAAGAAGCATGGACTGTTCGGAAATTGATAGGAAGACAGAGCATTTATTAGTAACTCCTCATAAAATTTAAATCAGAAAATTGTCTTCATCATCTAACAACACGAGTTACTATAATAAAGTAACAATCGCAAATGGATATTCATGTTCAAGGGATATCACTGACCTGCTTGTCTGCTCTCTTAGTTCTAAGTTCCTCTACGACCTCTAAAGCTCGAATCTTGAGATCTGTCTTGCCTTCAAGATCTGCAAATTCAAAGTAACTTAGACAAAGACAAAAATCTCAACAACCAAGCCTTTCCCAATCAGTAAGCTCAGCTAAATGGATCAAATCACAATGTTTTATAATACTAAAGCAGACAAAAAATAAGAAAGACCAGTTTTTCACAATTTAAGAGATGCTTCAAACAGAGAAAATTTGCATCACCTGTGACTCTATTAACATAAGATTAACATTTTGAACCATTTATAAAGCAAACATGTCCAAATACTTCAAAAATTGAACTTCTTTCAGCTGTATTTACTTGTACTATTGTTAAATGGCATGTTGAATAAATGTTTGAATGATAAACAATAATGAAATTTCACCAATGAAGCTCTGGAACTAAGTAACACATCAATTTTGAGTTAAGAATAAAATCATGTAAAAAGATATTAGTTTAAATCTAATCAATGATCAACTGATTTGTACTACAAGAATTTAAACGTTTTTAATACATCAGTTATCTAGGTACCTAATTCCCTATTATAATTCCTAAAAAATCTCAAACAATTACGAAATTCCACAAGTGCATACACGCAACTAGCAAGCAAAGAGAAAAATTCAGACTAATGTCGTGAATATTCAACCTAAGAAGCCATAACTCCAGGACAAAAAGTATCACTCAGGTTTTAGCAATAACAGATCCAATTAACGAATAACCCCGACTGGCAATCCATACTTCTCTACAATTAAAGACCCAGGAACGCCCATTTATTTATAAGCAAACATGTCCAACCAGTAACAACAACAGTACAGTACCGTATTGATCAGCTTCTTTCAACTTCTCTTTAATTTGCTTAGACAACTCAAGCACCTCAGGGGTCTGCAAACACAAAAACAGATTAGTATTACTTATCACAACTCGCCGCAGGGGAACATAACACAACAATCAACACTCACTTGAGTAACTTCGGAGACCGAAATCGCAATGGCAGCCTTTGCATCCTCGTCCTCGAGCCGCTTGAGAGCCCTGCCAATTTTCCTATCACACTCACCAATAAGCTTATCTATGACGTCCTCCAATTCCCTGTCATAATTATCAGTCCCTTTCGCCTTCGCCTCCTCGTATCTAAGAACAGTTAAACAACAACAGTAACACAAACACAAGAAAGCCACTGCATTTAAATGACGCCGGCACCGCAAACTATTAGATATTTCTCGTAGTTTAATTTTAAAATCAATGCAACGAAATGGCGTAGTTTAGATCAACAAGCCCTAAAAGCTAAACCAAATTGTTCTGTGCTTCGATTGCAACACCCTAGCCCTAGAGATCGAGAAGGATACTCTTTCCGGAGCTGAAGAGAGTGCACCTTGGGGCAAGGTCCCATGTCCATTTTCTGAAACGGAGACAGCGAAAGACAGAATGAAAAAATAAACGAAGCCCTAGGATGAGAAAACGAATGGCGAAACAGAGGAAGAAGTTACCGTTAACTGGAAGAGTTCGTGAGGACAGAGACCGACAAGGTAGAGACGACAGACGTCGCGATCGTAGTACTTGCGATTGACTTCACGGACATCGCCGTTGCGGTTGGCTCCCATCAACACATCGAGCTGCTTCCGTATAGCATCCATGGCTGCTTGCTGGCACGAACTTCAGTGCTGCTATGTTATTAGCCTTTCTTCTTCTTCTTCTTCTCCACTCTCGTGCTGTGTTTTTATCTTAGGTTGGGGTTGTTGAGAATTTGGGATCTGAAAAGAAAATTTACTATCGAACACTATAATATGATGTTTTCCAGTATTAGGGTTAAGACGGGGTGGCCCCCTTTATTTTCATGTATCTATAATTTATAACGGTTAATCATTCGAATAGATTTATTTTATATTAATGGAAACACATAAACTACATTTAGTTTTATTTTTTTTTACCATAAAAATTATTTTTTATTATGAGTAATTATTTAAATTTAAAAATTAACTATTAAAAAATAAAATTATAAATTGATCTTTTTATTATAAATAATTATATATTTTTTAAAAGTAATTATTAAAAAAGTATAACTGAAGAAAAAAAATATGAGAGACCAAATAAATCTCCTTTATTTGTAATAAGTATAGATATTTTCTTATTTATTTACCTATTTTAGTTAACTAACATTTTAGTTTTATAATTTATAAATAATCACTCGAGTATTTTTACTAAATAATCATAAAAAATAAATAGATGTTATTTGAATTATCATAGATCTTTGAATAATATTACAAATGTGGTAAGCTATTTATTTAGTTTCTTAAGTGAATTTCATATAATTTTTTATTTTATTTGGTAAGAATTACAATATCCCATGAACCTTTGAAAATTGAAATATCATGGATGGCCAGTTTAACATTTTAGTATGAGAAATACACTGTGTGCATTTATCCTACTCATTTTCTTCAGATGTCGCACTCATTATTTTATTTTTCTAATCTTTACAGAAAAATTGAAGGAAATATATATATATATATATATATATATATATATATATATATATATATATATATATATATATATATCACATTTCATATTTATCTTTCTACCAGACATAAAAGTTGGAATGTATTAAGAAAATAGATAACTCATCCTTAGTGTATTATACGGTCTCTTACGCACCCAAAATCGAACGGCTCCCTAAGTCTAACTCTCTTAAAGATTAGTATATTATATGGTATCCCGATCCCGTGAACCGAACGGTTCTATCCAGGCTAACCACCCATACGGTCGACCAGTCATATGGTCATATTACAAACGATAATAGCTCATTAAAGTCTTTGATGGAGATTAAGGCGTGATTGGGCCGCCATTAGGCCGACAGGTAAAAGTCCATTACAACCAGTATAAATAAGAGTCTCATGTATGATTTCAGGACGTTGCATAGGATGCACTATATACATGCATTACTTACCGCTCGGTTATATTACTAACTTGAGCGTCGGAGTGCCTTTGACAAGTACCCGTCCGACTCTTCATCGTGCAGCAGGTTGAACAGTGTTCGTCCGTCCGATCTCTAGCATCCACCCAGTTTTCAATACCGAAACACTTAGCAATAGAAAAATATTAGCAATGCAATTCAAATGCTTAAATCCAACTCCTCAAATGATAAGTGTATATGGATAAAAAGAATTTCAAATTCTTATTATATATTTAATTTAAATGGTTTATATTTTAAATACCGTATTCTCTTTCTCTTTCTTTCCTTTACTCTTCCTCTATGTGTTATCTTTCATTAACTTTTGCTATATCTTTTCTTTTACTTCATTTATTTATAACTAAAAATTTTCAAAAATGATTATGTACACTAAATATATTCTTATCACTTTTTATTTTTTATCTCCTTATCTTTTCGTCTTATTCTTTTCTCCGCTTATCTCTTATATTTTATATCAGATTTGAAGGTTATCTTGAATAATTTACCTATATTTTAAAATTGACATGCATATAAATAATTAATGGGTATATTTTTTACAATTAATTAGTTCTTTAAAATCATAATTATTTTTTAATTTATTCTATTTTATTTTATTATTAATTTCATTTTACTTAATCAAGATATTTGTTAAAATTATTTGATAATATAATTTCTAATGTTTAGAATTTATTTAAATAAAAATAAAAATATAAACTTAATGTAACAAATCCTAAAAGTCAATGAAATAATGAGTGGATTTGTTTTTCACATATTCATTGTATTTATTTTCTAAACTTAAATGTAACACAAAAGATGAACAAACTTTAACAGTTCTGTTATTTAATATCTAACACATAGGTGTATATTTAACGCAAAGGCATACAAGTATACAACAACATCCAATATAAGCAAAATAGGAGACTAAAGTAGAAACTAACCATAAACACCCACATATAAGAAATTTTGCTCCAAAATACCTAACGAACATGTAACGACAACATCCAATAGCAAAATCAAGTATACAACATTTTAACAAACATATGGATAGCATTTTGACCCATGTTTGTTGTGAAAGAAAGAGAACAATGGACAATGGAAATGTGAAAGAACAATAATTTAATAGACAAAGAACAATGAAATGTGAAAGAAAGAGAACAATGGAAACAATTCTTGTATTTTTCAATTTCCTTAACTTGATTGAACATGAATTTCCTCTCACTCAGTCATGTGCTCACCAATAGAATGAAGTTTATTGTGACTCCTCATACAACGCCATTTTTTCAAACTACGAAGGAGAAGAGATGCCTCACTCTACACTTGATCAAAATGTCGATCACGATGGGATCCTCAAAGTGAAGGGGATGGGGGGCGTAGATTACACCAACACGACACTAGTAGTCAATGATGTGCCCATGGTGCCTTCGTCCAACAATTTGGAATGTATCGCCCCAACACATGTGGACCATGAAATGTAAATGGTTCATTTGTTAAGCCACTCACAAATATTTCTACTCTAGTGGATGAATGACAGGGTCGAGGGTGCAGACTCAACAAGACTTTCTTCCGATTACAGGACTACGTCACCAACACAATTCACGTGTTAAGCCCGTATGCTCGTTTGCCTTCACTGTCTCCATCCTCAGGTACTCCTTACCCTATCACACAATATGTGACTTGTCATAACTCCTCTTTGGCACATCGTGTGTTTCCTGCAGCTCTTGAATATGAAACTGAATGAATTTCGAGGAAGCAATGAAAGATCCTCGATGACACAAAAAAATGCAAAAGGAGATTCATGCATTGGAGGACAACCAAACTTGAACATTGATGTCGCTACCTACTGGGAAAAAGGCTCTTGGATCCAAATGGGTTTACAAGATCAAAAGAAAATATGATGGAACGATAAAAAGGTTCAAGGCATGTTTAGTCATTCTTTGAAACCATAAAGTTGAAGGAATTGATTATATGGAAACTTTTGCACCAGTGGCCAAAATGGTAATAGTACGCATTGCATTGTCCTTGTTGTAGCAACTGCCAAAAACTGGTAATTGCACCAAATAGACATGCATAATGCTTTTTTACATGGTGATTTGCAGGAAGAAGTATTCATGAAGCTACTACCCGGTTTCACTGTTTCTCAATTGGGAATGGTTTACAAACTCATAAAGTCTCTTTATGGACTCAAACAGGCACCCCGTTGTTGGTTTGCTAAACTATGTCATGCACTAAAGGCTTATGGGTTTTGCCCATCTCTATGTGATTATTCCCTATTTGTGTTGAACAAACATGAGATCCATCTAGTTGTTTTAGTTTATATGGATGATCTAACTGTGGTTGGGGATGATCATGCCGCAATTGGCCGTTTCAAGGCATATCTACATGCTTGTTTTCACATGAAGGATTTGGGTCCACTCAAATGTTTTATTGGGGTTGAGGTTGCTCGCTCCAGTACTTGCATTTATCTCTACCAGCGAAAATATGTTTTAGATATTATCTGTGAAACTGGTCTTCTTTGGGAAAAACCTGCTCTAACACCTTTATAACAAAATCATCATCTGGCTCTTGCTGATGGACCAATGTTCTCTCATCCTAATTGTTATCGGCGTTTAGTTGGACGTCTCATGTATTTATGTTTTACAAGAACACAGTTATCATATTATGTTCATATGCTTTCCCAATTTCTGCAACAACCGAAACAAGATCATTGGAATGTTGCTTTGCGTGTCGTTCAATATCTGAAAGGCAACCCAGGCCAAGGGATTTTGCTACGCAAAGACAACAATCTAGTTCTCTCTGGATGGTGTGATTCTGATTGGGCTACATGCCCCCTAACTTGACGTTCTCTCACTAGATTATTTGTTTTTCTTAGTAATTCCCCATTTCTTGGAAAGCCAAGAAGCAACACACAATATCCGCTCTTTCGCATAAGCTAAGTATTGTTCCATGGTCATTACTAGGTGTGAACTCAGATAGTTGAAAAACATATAACATTGTCTTGGGATATCTCATTCGCAACCTATGCAACTCCTTTGCGATAACCAAGTTGTGCTTCATATTGCCAAGAACGCGGTCTTTCATGAACGTACTAAACATATAGAAGTTGATTGTCCCTTTGTTCGCAATGACATTCTTGCGAGTATCATTCAACCCTCTTATGTTTCTACTCAAGGAAAACTAGCTGACATTCTCACCAAAGCTGTTGGATGTGCTCAATTTCCTTCCTTCCTTGGCAAGTTGGGTATTCATGATCTTCATACACCCATTTGAGGGGGTAATGAAGTGATCCGTGATCCTACAATTCGATACTGATATCAGACATAATTATAAAATATATTCTATACTGAGATAAAAAATAATTATGGAGATGTGCTACCAGAAATAGATGCAGGATTTGTCCAACAAATCATAGCCAACAAGAGAATCAAATCAAAGTGATTATAGGAATATTTTAGGCCATTATTCTCTATATAGAATTATTATTTCTGTAAATAATTTTCTAAAGATGTATATAAGTTTGGCATCCATCTTCAGTAAGATCATCCAATTCTTCCACTACCAATTCTTGTTAAATTTTAACAACGAAATTGCATAAATTTAAAAGTCATTTTAGAATTTTGTACAGTACAATTTGAAAATTATTATTAACTTTTATATCACATAATCCAAAAATCATTTTTAATTTTCAAATTGCACAATTAGAAAATTGTTTTAAACTTTCAAATTTCATAATTCGAAAGTCTTTTTTATAAAATGAATTATGACTTGTGTAATTAAAAGCTCCTTAAATTACATAATTTAACACTTTTTTTTTACAAAATTAAAAGACCTTTTTAATTTTCAAATTATGTAATAAAAAAGATAAAATTAGAAATTTTATATTTATAATTCGCAGAAAGAAAAGTATAGAAGTGGTGGACGAATTTGCCTTGGCTAATGATCCATATGTTTATTTATTTATATTATATCCTTATTTGTCCTTTAATCTTTAGTTAATTTATATACGTATTTATTAAAAATGATAAAATGAAATAAAGATGTATGACTACTTTATTAAAATAAAAGAATTTAGTGTATTTTTTCCAATAAAACCTGAAAGATAAATAAAAAGGAATAGAGGATATCAATGATATCATGAGAAATAACATTCACAATTTTATTTCAAAAGTATACATCTATTATTTTTTTTAGGTTCTTAATAAAATAATCTCTATAGTTTTTAAATTGACATTCATAACTCTTGAAATTTTCCTTACGTATTTTTTTTTAAATGTATATTGTTGACTCAAGATTAAATAAAATAATTATGAAAACTAAAAAGGTAAATATTTTAAAAATAAAAAATAAAAGAATTTAATTATTATATATTTAAAATACCATAAAAAATATGCAGTAGCAAGATTGTAATTATTTTATCAACTATAAATTTATATTTGAATTTTTTATTTAATATAATAAAACATATAAATAAGTAAAAAAAGTATATAATTAAACTCTCTAATCTATTATTATATCTACATATTATTTCAATACAAATAAACGAATAAAAACATACAAATTTTATTTTATTAATCATATAAGTAAAATAAATGCTAATTTTAAATTGAAAAACTATTTTTTGTTTATAAGGTATTATATTTTAATAGTAAAATAGATTTTTTAAATTCCATAGCTTTTTATTTAACTTTAATTTAATGTGTTATTTAAAAAAATGAAATGGTGAACGCTAATTCATTCAAAATATAATAAAACTAAACATTGTTTATTAAAACAATAAAAAAGATGAATATCGTTAGGTTTCTATTTTAGTCCAAAATCTCAAATAGGTCCTTCTTTTTTTCGGTATCTCTGCCGTCAAATTGGACAAACGACCGTTTAAGTTTGGGTTACGTGGCATTAAAAGTATATTCATTAATCTCACGTGGCATTAAAAACGAGTTTTGTTTTAAAAATTTGATTGCAACAATCAGATTTAGAGAAGGGCAAAGTGGAAAAAATGTAAAAATTTAAATGGAGTCCCTACTTTTGTAAGTAATGACTACTCTTTTCTGCTAGTTAATAAACCCAATACGAATGACAATTTAGGTTACAACACTCATAAATCTGTAGAGGGAGAGGTGATTTTGGATAACTTTGGCACGTCAAAGTTGATAGTTGATGCAAATCAAAATAATATTGCAACTGTGCTGCCTTGTTCTTCTTCATACAGGGAAAATTTCAGGTTAGGGGAACACAATAAGGCCACACAACCCCTTATTTGGGGCATTCCCGACTCGAATCCTCAACCGAATATTGGAACCCCCACATCGAAGATGCTGCACTATCTTCATCATCTCCATCCGTCAGGTTTGGAGATGTGCAAGATACTCCGAACTCATTGGAAAATGGAGGGGCACTGATGTTGCAATCAAGCGTGTTATTGATAGATGTTTTGCTGGAAAGCCTTCAGAGCAAGAGCGCATGGTTTGTGTCTCCTTAATTGTTCTGTTTTCCATTTTCTCCAACTCTCTGACCATGACCTAAGAATTAACTTCAGAACGATTCTCGGTTGATGCATCAAACAGAGAAATGACTTGAAATGACTTCTGGAATGAGGCAATTAAGCTTGCTGACTAAATCATGACTATCATTTGATGTTCTTCACCCACGAACCCTCGGGCTTCGAATCGAATCACTTTCTTTTCTCTCACACGAACACGAACCCTAATAATACAGAGCCCCAATTTTTATTCCCAAATGCATTTCTGAATTGCAGGAGGCTGTACTTAAATTTTTACATTTTCCCCACTTTGCCCTTCCTTAAATTTGATTCAACATCTATGCATTCCAAATTTTTAAAATAAAACTCGCTTTTAATGCCACGTAAGATTAATGAATACACTTTTAATGTTACGACCGTTTGTCCAATTTGACAGCAGACTCTAATGGTTTCAATTTTACACAAAAAAAGACTCAATTGAGACGAAAAAAAAAGAGGAACCTATTTGAGATTCTGAACTAAAATAAGACATTAACCAAAAACTAAATATGAAGCACAAGTTATTTAGCCTTATATTAAAAGAAAAGGTAATGTGGTTTTTCATTAGATATTATTCATTTAAATTATGTAAAAATTACATATAAGGTAAAAGAAAGAAAAGACTGAAATTTCCCACATGCCACTGGAGAGTCAAGAAAAAGAAAAACGAAATCAATTATCAACCACCGTGCACATACCACTAACACGGGCTTTGGAAAAGTAGACGGCGAGAGAATGGGTGTGCTACTCTTCCGGTGGGTTCTGCCGGTTACTCTGTTGCTAACTTGCGCTCTAGGTTTTCAATCCGACGAGCTTCTCCTAGACGACGAAGAGTTCGGCATCGAAGGTGGACGCTCCTCCTCCTTCCACTCCGATTCGCTTCCACCTTCCACCGCCGCCACCTCCACCTCTCGGAAGAGGTTTTCGGAGTCCGCCTCCGATTCCAAGATCCAGTTTACTCTCCAACACGCGTTCGGCGACTCCGATTTCTCCGACGCTGGCAATTTCTCTGCTCGCCTCAAGACTTGGAGCCACGGCGGCCAGGTTTCTTCCCTCTCATCTCTCTTTTCCTCTGCTTATTATTATGATTTGAAGATTTGATATCCGATTCGCTTCCAATCTGCTTCTATTCAAATCCGCTAATGTTCTGTCGCTTTCCGATTCCACTGAGTTATACTGGATATAATATATGCGAGATTTGTGTTGTTGTGCTGAAAACCGGTTTTGATCTGTGATAGACGCTGACGAAGCTGCGGTTTAAGCGGGATCCTTTGACTGACGTTGAGAAGAAGAGTTTTCAAGTAATTATTTGTTTTTCATTGAACTATTTTTGTACGTGTTACTGTTTTTGTATTTTGGCTTGTTTGCATTGCATAAAGATGTAACACTCTTCTCTTATTACAGGAATTGTTGCGAGGAGATGATTTCTATAGGATTAGATTGCCGTCCAATGTTTTGAGTCCTCCTGGCCGGGAATATATAATTTCTTCTGTGAAGGCAGTAAGTATAATCACTAGTACTATGGTTTAATAGTTGGGTTTGTGCTTGAGGAGTGTTACTTTTAGGTCCTTGGTTTGTTTGTTCCTTTTCTTGCATTGTTTTGGTGCTGTAAGTAAGGGTGGTACTGTGCTATGGTAGTTAGCAACCTTGTTCCAATAATGCCTGGCATGTTTTTTTCTGCACTTATCTTGTGATATTTATGAAGGATAGTTTGTTTCATTTGCTCTCTCTTTCTTGTTTTTGCTGGCACTCTTTTTCACTCTAAGAATGTCTGTTGAAAGCTTTAGTCCTTATTATACTTTCCTTTCATAGATCACTGTTTAAGTGGCTGTGGCTCCTCTATTTGGTGTTGCAGTGATTTTTTGAGCTGTTGACTCCAAGTAGAACTAACAGTTTTGCCTTTCTGAATTCAGAGATGTCTTCCAGGGGATGGATTGGAGGAGCATTTTGTAATACACATGGTAATTTTCCTTATTTAAGTAAAGTATGCTGTTTATGCTGCATCTGTAGTGTTGTATTTTCAAAGATAATTTCTCCACCGAGTTCAAATTCTTACATTGTGTCACTTGATAATTAGACTCAACTGTCTTCTGGAAATGTGGGAGAAGTATTGGAAGTCTTATGATGTAGATTTGGGTAATCTGGTTTGTAGAAGGATATGTAGAATAGTATGGGTTATCTGTTCACAAACAGTGCATCTGAGATCATGACATGCTTTACTTCAGCTATTCTGTAAATAATTTTAGGAATGTGGACTACAAATGAATTAGTTATATAACAACAATAAAATCTACCTAGTCTTTGCCCCATATTGATTAAGCTACATTTATCAAGTAACTCTGTATGTTTCATCAAATATAAATTTCAATAAAGTCCATTTAGAGTAAAATCTTTTTTTTAACGGTTTCTCTTTAGGTTCACTTAACTATCTATCTATACAGCTTAGATTCTACGATAAAAAACACAGTTTTGATCAGCCTCTCTAGTGGTTAAAACTACCCTAGTTTATTAGCCATGCTAGCCTTTGAGTAGTTTGTAGAAATAACCTTCTCATGAACACTTTTCATTTTTGAATTATAGTTTTTATTCCTCAGCAAGTGCCTTAAGGCTACATGTTAGTATTTTCCTCTGCACATTTTATGTAGATGGAAAAAAAACTAGAAACCATGGGACCATGGGTGGTATTCCCTATGCTGTAGTGTAGAATACTTCAACCAGGAGACAAAAGAACTTTGGTTGTATTTTTTTTACATATCTCTCTTCACATTTATCTCTTTTTAATTCATAGAGACTCACTTTCAGTTTTTCTGTTTCAGGAAGGTGTTAATGTCCTGGCTGTCAATTATGGTGCCCCAGGGTCTTGCTCTTATCCTAGATTACTGAAGCTTGTAAGTCACTTGTACATTTTACTGATTTATTTCTTGGTTTTCGTTGAGCTTAGCTAAACCTTTTAAAACTTCTCAACATATTTTGTTGTGGTCTATTCTATCTTCCTCTTGTTGTACACAGTTGACGTCTTGAAAAGGTAGGGACTGTTGTACCAGGAGTCACTAATACTATCTCTTCCTTGACATACACATCATGATATAAATACAAAAATATTCATCTCTTTTGTTTTATATTTGGCATATATAATTATATAGTTATTTAAGCATCTAGTATGATTGGTGTATGTCAATACTATGTATAAATAAATAATTATTCAATGGTTTATTAATTGTTTCCATAATATAGTTGTTTGTAAAGCTTCTATAATGATGACTGTTTGTCAACGGAAAAAGAAATAATTTATGATCTTGCATTTCAAGATAAAAGTGTGATTAGATCCAAAGCTGATTGGGGGCAATTTAGACAGAAGACAGTTAACTTGTTAATGTATTATATCCAGATCCATACTTATTTGAAAGAGTAAAATTAGCATGTATTACGCCTTTAGAAACTATCTGAAGATCCCATTATCTATAGTCATGTTCAGGTTGATTTGTTAACATATCATCCCACAACTTGTCCTTGTTCTTGAGAGTTATCAGGAGTGCAAAAACCCCAATGTGCACATTTTCAAATCAATTTATAAGCCTGTGCAAACTTAAAATTTTTGGCTATTGCCTGATTTTACACTGAAAATGCTAATATTGTGCATTTTTTTTTTGCTTTAGCCTGCAAAGTGGTCTTTCAAGTCTCACACAGTTCTAAAGAACAGTGAACAGGCACCAAGGTATATGTTCGTCTCTTAATTGTTAACTTTTTTTTTACTTAATATACAGATAGCAACAGCCTTTCATTAATATACAGATAGTAGTAGAAAAGCATATACAGTGTTCCTATGTAATGGCTGCTAAGGTAGTAGTAGCAGTAGTATTAAAAAATGGCAAATACATTTTTTTCTGTTCTCTTTCTCTGCCTTTCTATATTTCTCATTGAAAAGAGATTTCAATAAGGCACAGTGTTTGGTTTTCTCATATATCTATCACTGGTATAGAAGAAAGTCTGTTAGATGAATTTTCCAGTGAATATGAGTCCCTTTTATTAAATCTGAGTCCACGCTTTTGAAACTAAAGGTCTTTTCTCAATGTTCCATGTAATTTCTCTTGTACTAACGTTATCCTTTTTCCCCTTCCAAATAGTAATGCTTAAATGTAGTTAATTTCAAATTGATACTTGAAATCTTGAAAATGGTCACCCTTTTTTCTCCCATATTCTACTACGGAGGTGTCTTTTCCTTGTAAATAATGTGACCTCTGGTTCTTTGACTCTTTTGTGGCCTTTGTGCTGATTATATTATCAAGGGATAAGGACTTTTAACTATTGTTCCATGGTTATTTCTGCACTGCAAGTATTCTGACATTCAATTTCTCGTCTTTTTACTCGCACTATACCTTTATTGTCTGTCTTTATCAACACATTCTTCCTCAAGTTTCACACTCCTTTCTTTATTCACTGATTTTTCTGCAAAATAGCACTTTTCAAGGATAATGTAGAATTATACAATTATTTACTTGTATTTAGTCCGTAATCTCATCATTAACTATATATCCGTTCTCTTAAAGAGTGTCTTTGAGAGAGTATGTGACTAACATTTCTCATATGCTCATTGTATAAAAATACAACTACAATGAAAATAATTGAAGGTTGCATCTCTTGCTTTTGGCCTTTTAAAATCACACAAGAAGTAGCTTCTGCATCCATCATCATTTTGACATGTTTTAACTAGTGTGCTCTCTGTGTTTTTAATTCTACAAATATTTTTGCTTCCGCAGAACTCCAATATTTGCTGAAGATGCTCTTGGTGGAGAGGAGGGAGATGGCGAGGGTATAAAGCCAATAGAGAGGTCCTTTTGGGCTAAATATGTGAGTATACAAGCTGGCATGATCTTTAAACCCATAACTTGTTCTTTTCCCCGAAATAAACTATAAATATGTATTTCTGAATTGATATTTTTCATCTGGAATGTTTCTTGATACCAGTGGATGTACCTGATCCCTCTTGGACTCATATTAATGAATGCCGTTACTCAAGCTATGAATATGCCCGAAGACCAACCTGGCGGGCAACCTGGTGCTCCAGCACAGCAGCAGCCAGGACCGGCAGTACAGCGTGGACCAAGTTCTGGTCCTGTGCGTAGAAGATGATAAGCTAGCTTCCTCTTCCTCGGAAAGCGTTATTTGAGGACATTGGCCCTGAATGAAATTTTAGGCTGACCCTTTATGTAGTATTTTTAATCATTTTAATTGCATATTTAAAAGCTTTTTGTGCCCATATGAAAAGAAATTTAAATTCGATTTGCTTGTAAACATTGAAACAGCAACTTCTTTAAGTTTTCCGTTTTAGATTGACTAATTATTGTTATATATTGAAATTTTGACACGAATGTCACTTTGGTTCCCCTGATATTGTGTGATGTTTCTGGGATCATTTGTGCCCATTATAGGTTTGTGGAATGCACGTCAATTTGTTTATGGCCGCGATAACTACGAATTTCCTATTGAAGTTATTTGAATTCACTGAATACAGTTAACCAACTTATATAGAGTTGGGCACTTCATTGCTGGAAGGTACCAACTATTTTCTATGCTAAAACCACACGATCCATGAATAAGAAAGATATTACAGCTTTATTATCCTCGTTTCCCAGTGTGATACCATGTTAGCATTGCATCCAGAGTAAATTAAAGTTTTTTTTTATTGAATTTATTGTAATTCAAAATAAAACTCATCTAGAAATGATAGATGTACTTTAATGTGTTAATTTGGTTGAGATGTCAAATAGACTTCAATATCTAGCATGAGCTTTATAGGAAGGAAAACTTATCTAATTCATGTATTTCATCAACTCCTAATTTGAGGAAATGAATGACTTTTTTTTATCATAACAACATCAACGAAGAATGACTAAAAATTGCATCGAGCTCTTTATATTTCTTTTTTCCCTTAACGTCTTTTTTCATCTGAAACTGCTAGTTTGAAAGGGCAAAATTATCTCGAATGGAGCCTATAGAAATTATATACCTAATTATTAATGATTGGGTTATTTATCGCGTGCAACCTTTCACATCTTCATGACTATTTCTGCATTTAATAACTCGTGTATTCCTAAATGTATTGTCAATATTTTGAATCTCTTCGACAGATTTATCTAAATGTAACGGAAGAAGACAAAATAAAATACTTCTTTTATAATTCAAAATTAACTTATTCAGAGTTAAAAATCTAAATTTAATTGAGAGTACTTTTATAAATTAGTTTATCTCATAAAACTATTTTTATTTTTGTCTCTTCTATCTGCAAATATTATAAGGTATGTTTGCGGTTCCTTTTCGGGCTTTAGCCTGCACGAGGGATGTTGAAGTCACCCATTTTGAGTAACTCTGAACATACAACGAAAAATGTTCTATGTTTCGCAAATTCTTTCTTAGTTGGTCCATTTATCTAATTTACTTTTACTTAATTTACAAATATTAACTAAAAGCAGCATAGGTGATCCTAGCAACGTTGCTAAAAGAGCATTGAGCAACGAGAAACTTTCTTGCTTTAATTCCTTTCTTTTTTCTTTGCAAAAATGAAATTCCTATGTAAAAGCCTGTTGCAGTTACAATACGTTTTTGCTAAACTTAAATTATACAAGAAATAGTGTTTCAATAACCCCAAACATGATAACGATTTCTCAATCTTTTCTATTGTATTTTAAGATTGCAAAAGTTCTAAGTTTCACACATTTATTTATGAATTGTAAATGACTTAGCTGAGTTAATAACAATATTAATTCTTTTTATTTCAACTGTTATATTCTACTCTTTATAGTATATCATATATTTGACATTTGGAAATACATTAATCTCTCTAGCGATTAATTCTTTTATGGGTTATGTTGCTTGTAGTAAGCTTCATATCAATGACAAAATGGGCTTAGGTTCCCAATATATAAAGTGAATGCATGACAAGCGAAAGAAGACAAGACCAAAATAATACATTGATATGCGACAAATACAATATTTTTATTTAAAAAGTTTCCCTTGGAAATTAAAATGAGATGGAATATACCATCACTATCAATTTAACTATAACTCACAACAAGCTCAATATTCTTATCAACCACACAGTGAGAAGGAGTTTCATCTCATTAAAGCTCGTCCTGCAGATCAAAGAAAGATGGCAAATCAATCACACTAATTCCACAAAGACAACTTTTTTCTCAAGTTTAGTTTTTTAATTTTTGATGTATTGTAATCATTGTTATGACATGTAAAGCTACTGTTCGAATATAAAAAAGCTAAACAATTTTGAGATTGATCATCAAAATGCCACCTCTATCTCAATGAATCTAACATTAAGAGACACTAACTTATGAAAAAAAAAATGCAACTTACATGATAATCGTCGTAATGGCGATGCTGGACAGAGGAAAACAACAAAGTGTAAGAAAAGTTTTACATTTTTGTTGCAAAACAAGGCAAACAAAAAGTACAGGGAAAATCAGCATCCAAACCTAAAACATACATAACCATGAAAAGAACCCCTTTTCTTTGAAAAAAGAACATCATGGAGAATACTATTTGTCACTCCATCATAATTCCATGAACATTTTTTGTTATGTTTTTTAGGATTATGTCTCAACAGTTTGCTGCCCAAGTCATTGTGAGTAAGAAATAAATCAGTTCTATGTATTTCTTTATTCTCTGTCAAATACATTATTGAGATTAAGCTCAATGACCGTGACTAATACTTCAAAACAAAGTTCATCCTAATTATATCTTTAATTGATATCAGATCTCCAACTCTTGAGCTCCAAAAACGGTTTACCACAAGTTTACTCCATAATATTATTAGCAAAATTGGTTTACCTTCCACACACATTTTAACACAGATGATAGATCAAAAAACATTTTTATACATACCAGAACACTGTTCTAGTAATGGATTTTTGTTCCAAACTAGTATCTATGTCATTTGTTTTGTCCTCAAAAGGGTTTGAAGATTCATTAAAAAAGGAAAAGCATAAATAATGAATGTATTCGTGTATGATACATACCCTTCTGTATCTGTCTCTGTATCTGTCCCGGTATCTACGATCATGACCTCTCTCTTTCCTACGTCTTTCACCTTCTTCTCTTGCTCTTTGAGCCTCCTGCAGAAAAATGAGTTAGGGTCCTGGAAAAAAGCAAATAACCTGGTTCACCAAATATGGATGATGGAGCTCAAAAGTGTATGTCTGTGTACCTCCTCTTCTCTGACTTTTCTCACTTTCTCTGCTTCCTCAAAACCTTCCTTTTCAATCTGAGATGCCAAAGATCAAGGGTCATCTTAACATGTATTGCAAGAAGATACATATTAAGGAGAAATTGAATATATTTTGTTTTACTAAATGGACATTTTTTTAGACAAATGAAATATGAATTCAAAAGACTTGATTAAGTTTTCTAGACCATACATTTTAAATTTGCATAGTTACATACATATCTGTCCATGCCGTGTTAAACTTTCAATTGAGTTCTTTAATTTCCAAATAAGATCATGTTAGACATCAGTACGAACTTTTACATTTCAGCTAAGCTGGTATCCCAAAGCCCATCAATCATTTGTCATAACATAAAATTGAGTCCCTTAATTTACCGTATGTGGTCAAGCTTCAAGGTATCTCCTATTCTTGATTGTCATCCAAACAAGGCTGATGAGTGTTTGTTTGGTTAATGTGTAATTTGTAATCACATTAACTTAAACTTTTTTATCCAAATAACCTGCAACTGACTCTACTTACGGCCTAGTATGGATGACAGCGGATTATATAGGACTACATCGAACACATTCATTACAGACTTCATTAAAAAATATTAGGAAGACTAATTATTACAGCCTAAAAGTATAGACACTATTTCACCTAGAAAGATAACATAAATAACATGTTTAGCTAGTGCTTATAAAATGAAGGAAAATGTCAATACACTTGTATATGGAAAAAATATTAGATACTATTTAATATGTAACCTAAGTTCCACCTACTAGTAGGATATTGAGCTAAAACTCACCTCCCTGTTGGCAAACACTTCCTCAACAACTTGTTTTGCATAATCAGGATCATCACATATCAAAACGTTGTCAAAAACTGAACCGCCTTTAACCTGAAACAAAAATATTTGGTTTATACTAAATGCATCCACCCATTATAACCTAACAGCTTTTCACTTCATGGAGAGGGAGAGAGAGAGAGAGAGAGAGAGAGTTCTAACAACACCAAATTTGGAAATTTACATTCTTCATACCTGCCATACTTCAATGCCCACATACTGGATAGGCTTAAGCACATAAAGATCTGGGTCATCTTCAAACTCTGAAAAAGGAAAAAAAAAAATGAAGTCTAAGCATTCCTTAGTAGCATAAAAATATATGAAATTATCACATAGAACCAAGTTATACATTTGAACATACCTGGATTATCTATCCATGGAGTTTTCCATTTCCCTTTGTAGTTAGGGTTCTTGATTTTCTGTCAACATAGAGGTTGCAAATTAGAGAGAATGGACTATGAAAAAAAATCTGAAAAGGAATAAGGAAATATTAATGTTTGAGCCATAATGGTTAGCTCCCCAAACTTCATCAACAAACCTTTCTTTTCCATGGTCCTCTGTATGCTGGATTCGGTATCTTTGGTGGTTTCCATTTCCCATCCGCTTCTTCATCCCAGTTATCAGGCTAATTAAAAGGGAAGAAATTGCACGAAATTAAAAGAAAAACTCATTAATCAGACTCTATTGAGAAGTCATCACATCAGAAAACCAATAATAATCAATCCAGAAAAGCAAGGAACTAACACTAACCTCTTTAGCATTTGGGTCAGGAATTTCTCTTGGGATTGAATCATATCCCTGCAATAGCAATAACCAAATAAATGAGCTTGTAATCACATGGACCAAAAACTACCAACTTTTTGTTCTATTATCATTAGAGAAAAGTTAGAGCTTTTGGATACCTCAGGTTTGACATCATCAGGGTCTTCAATGTATTCTCTTTCTTCCCAGTCTGCAGGCTGCAATTTAGAAGAAGTTTTAATTTCAAAATACAAGTTATTGTCAGAAACAAAAAAGATATTTCAATAATATCATCTGATAGGGATAAGCTGATTCTCGCTATGGCAAAACAGGAAATCTAAACCGAGTTATAATATTGTTATAGGATATGCATAAGACCAAAAACATCACAATATGCTAAAGGACAACATGCGAAGTTACTACTGAATAAAACAGCTAAAATGGAAACCTTTTTGGCCTTGACATCTTTGATTTTTCTTGGAGGAAGAATATCCCAATCTGTATACATGCTTCCAGAATCTCTCTCTCTATTATCAACCAGGACACTGTATGTGGCATCTGGCCTGAGAATGAATGTGTAGAAATGAGTTAACTTGTCAGTTTCACACTGCAGGTCCTTCTTTATGGGGTAGTTTTGACCGTGGTAGGAGAGTATCACGTGGAGTTTCTTTGTATCAGTGCCACATAAATCTGGTCCAAACATTAAACTACAGAAAATGTGTCAGCATGATTTTTCTTTCTTTCCTTCCTTTTTAAGGTAAAAATAGAAAACATGGACAAAGAAGAAAAAAATGAAGTTACAAGCTATGTGGTACATAAAGTGTTTAATCAAAACAGTGTAAGGTGAAGAAAAAAGAGATGATATGATCAAAGCATGCCGATAAAAAGAGAAAAATAACATGTATATGGAATTGAAGTTTGGAGATCAACAAGCACAAACTTTCCTTTGTATGTTACTTTGGAACAGGACTTTCTAAACTCTAATGAAATTGCTATATTTCACCCCTTGGATGCCATTTTCTAATAATGATGAATACGTTTTGATCAGAAAACCTTACAACATATATTAACATGGTTCATAAATTTGTTTTTGAGGAAGTTCCAATTCTCAATCCATTATCTGATGTAGTGTGCATCACATTATCACACAGAACTTCGGCACATCATAAAAATAGTACAACCAGTACCTAGAAGGGTGGGGTCATAAAACATCGGAGTGACAGTTTTATAAAACAAGTAATGTTCGATATGAATTTACAAGTCAGATGCCTCAATTTCCCATTTTCTAGACATTGGAATAACTTATAACCAGAGACCCTTTCCCAGATCTTGTAAAGAAACAAAATTCTGTTCCAATGTCCTGTTTTGAAGTGGAAAAAAAAAAACTAGGCTTAATGGTATAAATTATCAAAATATTAAAGTATGAAATACTAATGTAGAGTCTTCTGTATGGTCCATTCATTAGCAGACAAGTATATTCAACAGCTTGTATGACTGTGTAATGAGCTAGGCACCATTGTTATCTATGTAGCTTAAGATGGAGAATTGAGGAAGTCACAAATGTTATGATATGATCATTTTGTATTTTTTTAAAACTGCAAGTGCATATTATAAATAGAGTAGTTATCATTAGTTTACTTAAACTTCTAGAAAACAATCATACAAAAGAGGAGATGATCAAAACTGATTACTCCTTTTTTAAAAATGTTACTTATTAGGTTGCAGATTTACCATTCGTTCATTTGATATAAACCAAGAAGCAAAAACAAAGTGGAAAACACGGAAGAAGGAACATACATATAAGGTGTATCCCCACCAAAC
Organism: Vigna umbellata; assembly: GCF_029865625.1. NCBI lineage: Eukaryota > Viridiplantae > Streptophyta > Magnoliopsida > Fabales > Fabaceae > Vigna > Vigna umbellata. The sequence goes on from NC_142168.1 coordinate 8,249,669, forward strand.
TTCTTTTGATTAACAAATCCAGAGAGAAGCTTGATGTAACCTCCACCGCACTCAATCTCCTGTTCAAATTTTACAGAATACTGGAGGACCAATGTTCTGTTCTTGTTGGTGAATTCTGGTATTTTAGCAGAGATGGCAAAGTGTTTGGCATCACTGGATGTTTGAATACCTACAATGTTCCAGAAAATGGAAACAAGTTACAAGACCAACCAAATTCCTGTTACTATACACATTAAGAAAGCAAACAATAGATGTTCCTCAGAATGTAAAGTGTATCAACTAATTGAAATTTTGTGGTAGTAAATTACTCTCCCTTGACTTCTATTCTGCGTTGTCTATCCAAAGCTTCTCTCTATTATGAAGTTACTCAAAAAAGTTCCTTATATTTATATTTAAACAAAAAATAGAAACTGACACCAAAATGTTGTTATATTTAACAGATATGCTAACTGGATCATTGACTCATAGATGTTTGTCTTTCTTCTTACCCTTGTTCAGCCTAATAATATGCTGATAAAGAGAAAGAATCCATTCATTGAAACATTGATACAACTAATATAAATGCAAATGTTCATGTGTTGCTAAAACCTACCAATCAAAACTTACAATAATTCGTTTCACATTCATATGCAGCAAAAGCTACTGAAGTTATAATAAATCTAAAAGCACCTTTATCGTCAGGATCACCATGCCATTGCCCAGCTGTGTGTTTGAAAGAACCTGCTTTGCCCTCACTGCTTTTCCAGTCTGATTTTACCCACCGACTTCGCCATCCATCTTCACAAAAACCAACACGTTATCACACTCATCATATATTCATATCATTAGTGAAAAACCACCACAAACTACTACAAACATAAGTTGAAACCTTTGACCTGGTAGGCGCTGTTTGGTCTGTTTTTTTCAGTTTTTCATTTTAATTAATGATGCCCTCAGCATCATTTCTTTTCATTTGCCTTTGTGAATAAAGAAGCTACACAAAGTTGTGAAAAGCAAAAGACAAAAGTGAACAAAAAGAAAAAGTGACACTCGGTTTAGTTATCAGTTAAAAATTATGAGTTGGAAATAAAAACATGAAACAAATCAAACACAGTTCTTCTTACACAAACAAGGAACAATAGTTAATGGAGGTTGGTTTTGGACATCATTGGTGGAGAAGAGTGATCTAAGAAATTAAAATTTACTAAATAAGAAAAGTTGATTACACATTAACCATACTAAATTTATATACATATAAATATACACGTGGACTAGAGTAAATATAAATATATGATGAATCATCAATTTAACTACCAATTAACTGACTATTCACCAAAACTCTAACGAACTACCTACCCCCGTATGGAAACAATTGAAACACAAACACATATTATAATAAGCATAAAAAACAAGAACAGAGATGAAAATAAGAATACCCTCAAAGCGTTCTTCAAATATAATTTCAGAAACTGCAACTTGTATCAGCAGCAAACAAAAAAACACAAACTTTTTCAGCTCAGTTGAAGAATTTTCCGCCATCTGCGGAATACGCAAATATTTGCTTTCTGTCACTGCTTACTGCTAGTTGCAGAGTGGAGTTTACTTATAGAGGAGCAATGCACTTCTTTGCCCTCTTCATCTCATCATAATTACTTAAATGCCAGCACTAAAGTACAATTTGTCCCACGTTAAGTTAAATGTTTAATCCTTCTTTTGCTCCCTTTAACATTATAACTGTATAATTCTGTCTCAAAACATGACAAACGTGTGATTTCAGTTCCTCTAATTCTAAAATTTGAGGCTGAGAATTTAAGTGTGAATATCAATATAGATGAAATATTATGTAAAAAAAAATCTATAAATTCATTATTTTGAGATTTTGAATATTTTATATAAATCAGGTTCATGTCCCATTTGATATATTTGATGTAATGTTTTTTCAGCGATTCATTCCTTAAAAAAACCACCTAGTTATCAGAGTTTTAGTTTCCACTCATATCATAATTATAATATGTAATACCAAAATAGTATACTTTTAATATTGAATTATTTGAATCGATAAAACTAAAATCACTTAAAAAAATAGTGAAAAAATAAGATTAATTAAAGATGAAGTATATTAATTTGTAAGTTTGATTATTTGATAGATTTGTGATGGTTCTTTGGCGTGGTCTTTAGTGTTAATGATGTGGATGATTGAAGTGTAATTAGTGTTGAAATTGTGGTGTAGAGGGCCAATTTGACGTAGCAATAGCCAATGGTGTGGTTCTTTGTTGGATTTGTGTGTCATTTTTATTTAACAAAAAGGGGATAAAGAAGAAGTCAAAGTCCTTGCAAAGTCGTGAAACCACACATTTTGTATTCAATTGAATCTCTTTCCTCGTTTTTTCGAGACGACTTGAGCAACGCGTACCAAGAGTCAATGGTGACTTACACAGTCAACGTAGCCATCTTCACATTAATTTTTTGGTGCCTTCGTTTTATTTTATGTGAATTATAGGGTGCTTCATCATGCACCTCCTGTTTTTCTTCCTGCACCCCCCATAAAAGTGATAATCCTCACACTACCATTCATAAAAAATATAATAAAATTTGTTACACTTCATTGTTTTATATTTTTCGGATTAGAGGTTTCAGAAGATACTTTTTTAATTTGGAAAATATTTTTCAAAACATTCAATTTAAAATATATGAAATTTTTTTTGAATGAGAGCTTTGGAAGGTATTTTAGGATTTGAAATTACTTTTAAAAAATATTTTATTTTTGTACTGTATGACATAGGTCGGCCACAAAAATAATGAAGGCGGATAACTTAGTCTTTAAGTAACTTTAAGTATAATTTTTAATCAAATTTATTGGTAAGTCCTACTTATTAAATGATTGACCGTAATTACGATTTTGCTAATCATAAATTCATCTCAATTCTATAAATACAAGTTAAAGGTAAGAAGATGGGTGATTGTATTTATTGTGAACTTAATATTTTACTATGATCCTGATTGGTTAGATTACTGACTTGAGTGTTTGAGTGTCTTTGACATCTACCTGCCTATACGGTTTGGAATTCGGACATTGCGAAAGTGGAAGGAAACTAACTAAAAACATCCAATATAATATAAACAAGGAGAAAGTGTGAATGAGTGTTTTGTGACTTCATTAACCTTACACTTAAAACAATTTCAAAAATATTTTTATATTTCAACACCCAATTTAGATATAAAAAAAAATTTCCAAACACCTATCTAATTGTTTTTTCATATTCTATATAATGATTATTTTGAAAGATATTTCTAAATATGAAAATACGTCTTAGAACACACATTTTGGAATGCAAAAAAATTATGAAACAAGTGTTCTAGAATGTATTTCGGATTCAAAAATAACTTTTAGAATATCTGTTTTGAAAACTTTTTTCGTATTTTAGGATGTACTTTTGAGTCTGAAATATAATATTTTATTTGAAACAAGTGTTCTGGACAGTATTTTGTAGATCCTGAAATACTTCTCGAAACACTTTTGAACAAAATGAGAGTATTTTTGCGTGATGATGTAAGAGAGGTAGGTGCAAGATGCAGATGGACAAAGGGTTGGAAGAGAAAAAATTAGGATTGACTTAAGGGTAAAACGTGTATTTTATAAATTAAGGAGATGCATAAAAACAAATAATGGGGTGTAGGAAGTAGGAGCGTGATTTCTTGATGATAGTCCATTTCCATGATTAAAAGATGCCCATTTCTTTTAAAATTATATACATGATAATGTTTTTATATTGTCATATAGATTACTGAAATTATTATGTTATTTCGTGAATCTTTTTTACCAAGATGATAAACACAAAAGAAAGATGTCTTTCAAAAGGAACTTTTAAAGACTAGCATTAAGATTATTTTTATTAATATACAATATTAATAAAAAAAGCATACAAAAGTTTCACTGTCCAAAAACTATAAAAATATTAAATTATGCATATACAAATAATATTTAAAATATATACAAATAAATTAAAATAATAAAAGGAAATTAACAGTTTATTTTAGTTAATGCTTTAAAAATTTAACCAACTATGTATTAGATGGATGACCGGTTAAATTGGATAAATGAATTGTAAATAACATAAATATCAATGTGTATGTATATAAATTATTTATTATTTATACTATTGGAAACACATGAACTATATTTGTGTCCTTTTTTTTATTGTAGACAGATAATTTAATTTTTAAAAAATTTACTGAACTTAAGTAAATAGTAATCTCAAAAAAATTAAAATGGTAAAAGAATTATTTTCATATAAAAATAATTAAATTTAAATTAACGCTACTTTTAAATAGTAAAAATGGAAATGTAATTGTTTTCGTTTTAATAATGATTATTTAAAAAGTAAATTTGAAAAACAAATGTATAAAAAAAATCCTTTTTTTTAATATATAAGTATAAATAATAGTTAATTGTGATAATTTGAGAGTGAACAAGTGTGATCTTAAATAGTCTTATAACTATATTTTAATATTTAATTGATATCATAAATTCATCAAATAATAAATAATTTTATGATAAAATCTGAGACAAAATTTGTGTTGAGATATTAGTCAAAATTACAATCTAAATTTGAGAAACTAAGTATTCTACCGTAATAACATTCCTTATTTGATAAAAATAAAATTTTTCCGCAAAAAGACATCCTTTCAATAATTTTATAAACGTATTTTTCAAATCTAAACTTGATTTTTTATAAAAAAAATTAATAATATTTAAAAAAAATATCTTTCCAAATTTTAGGTTAAGATTATCTCATCTTTAAGATTAAATATATTTTAATGTTTAAAAGATATGTTTTCAAGTTTTTTAAAGATAAAATTCTTCTTAAAAGACATTTTTTCAAAATTCAATTTAATTTTCTCATTTTTTTAAAGAAAACAAATACAAATCAAAATAAGATAAAACAATCTTAAAATAACTATGACTGTGATTGGTAAAAAAAATTGACCCATTAATTTTTTTTCCCATGTAATCGACATTTTATTCATATCTTTTTGGTGTATTATATATAATATTTCATGAATCAATACATACAAAAATGGACATCATGAAATAATTGTAGTTTAATGAAGTAATTAAGGAGTTTAGGTAAGATTCTATAATATTGGTGTTAAAAACATATTGGTAATCATAAACATTAAGATTTAAGTGTGAGTTGAAGTTTTAAAAATGAGAAAATTAAATAGTGTATAAAATAAAAAATTCATAAATTTATTATTTTAAGGTTTTAAATTGAAAGTATATCTCATATTAAACTTATGTTTCATTAGTGTTATGTTTCACCAATAAATTTTTTTCTTAATAAACCTATCATAAAAAATTTAAATTGCTATAAAGCTTTATTAGATTTGTTGTATATTTAAGGAAATTTTCAACATATTTACACTCATCTTCGTCATATCATTTACACACAAATTAATATATTGTGACAAATATTGAAGAAAAAATATTAACATTAGGTAATGATTCCAACCAAGAAAATAATTTAAAAACAAGTAATGATTACATTCAACATTTTTTTTAGATTATACTTGACTAAAAAGAAATAGTATATGCAAAGCCCATTTTCTTTTTAAAAACAAAACCAAAAACCCTTTTCTTTTATAACTCAAGTTAGCAACACTAACCCTTTAATGTTCTGAAAATAACATATTAATTCAATCACCAATCAACCACTTGCAGAAAAAATTAATGACACTTAATATTATAATCCATGACTAAATTACACTCACTGCAATTTAAAAGAAAAAGTACATATTTAGTTGTTATTTTGAAAAGATACAATTCTTGATAATGTAATTACCTTAGCATCCTTTTTATAGTTATCTTTAGATCTTAACACTAAAAAGAAAATATACGATTATTTACTTATTTTCAAAAGTTCAGTTTTCGAGATTACCAATTTATAACTATTGTAATTCAAAAAATAGATATTTTAAGTACATTTTTAAAAAGGTAATTATGTATATATTTACATTTATTTTTAAAAGATACATTATTTTCAATAGATGTAGTTTCTAAAAAATACACTTCTTTGTTTCATACATATTCATACTTAAACAGTGTTATGTTTTAAAATTTGCATTCATTTTTAAAAGATACATTTTTTGAAACGAATTTTTTTGTATTTATCTTTATATAACCTTAATAATATTTTCATTTTCAAATACATATATTTAGTTATTTTTTAAAAAATTATAATTATTTATCTATCTTCTATATAATTTCATTAATTTTTTTATACCTCTTCAGTTCAAATTATCAATATTTCTATTTTAAAAAGGATATATGTTTTCAAATATTTTCTGAGATGGTATTTTTCAGAAGAAAAAAAGAATTTTTAATTTTCAATTAAGTTTTGTCATTTCTTTACGAAACTAAATACAGATCAAAGTGCACAATGATTACTAAAAATATTAAACTTACCTAAGTGTAATTCAAATTTGATTTTCATGAAATAAATCGAATATATCTTTTTATATCAAGTATAATATTTCATAAATCGATGCATACATAGAGAGACAAGATAACTTACCATTCAATCAACCACTTATCCATAAAATTAATCAATCACTAAACAATATGACACTCAACATTATAATGTGTCATTCTAATTAAAAAACAATGCACTTATTTTGTTATTATTTTGGAAAGACACATTTTAAAAAAAATCCAACCTTATCTTTCTATATCTTGACATTAAAAAAATGCACTCATTTATTTATTTGAAAGAATTCAGTCTTTTAAAAATAATTACGTATTTATTTTACAGCTTAAGAATATTATAATTCAAAAATATTTATTTTTAAACACAATCTTAATACCAACATTAAACCACACCGTGATCTATTTATCTTTATATATCTTCATCGTTTAACTTTAAAAAATACACTTATTTAAGTATTTTCAATAGATGCAGTTTCTAAACAATACCTTATTTATTTTATATATCTTTACCGTTAATAAACTGTTACAGCCATTTTTAAAAGATGAATTTTTTAAAACGAAATTTTTTCTATTTATCTTATTTGGTTATTATTTTAGCAAGATACATTTTAAAAAAATATATTTACCTTATCTTTCTATATCTTTTTATCTTGTATCTTTGTTAATTACCCTTTTTAGTCTTTTCAATTGTATATTCTGTTTTTCCTTTGAGTTCTCTGAATAAGGTGTTTTTTCATCTTCCCTGTTCTCTCTGTTTCTCTTTTCTCTCTTTTTCTGGTTTCCGTGTGAATGTTCTCTCTGTTTTTATTTTCTTTCTTTTTTCTTGTTTTCTGTTTCAATGTTATCTGTGTTTCTATTATCTCTCTTTTTCTGGTTTTCTGTTTCAATGTTCTCTCTGTTTCTATTTTCTTTCTTTTTCTGGTTTTCTGTTTCAATGTTATCTGTGTTTCTATTTTCTCTCTTTTTCTGGTTTTCTGTTTCAATGTTCTCTCTGTTTCTATTTTCTTTCTTTTTCTGGTTTTCTGTGTCAATGTTCTATCTGTTTCTATTTTCTCTCTTTTTCTGGTTTTCTGTTCGATCTCTCTGTTTCTCTTTTTTCTCTTTTTTGGTTTTCTGTTTTAATATGTCTGATAACTCTGATACGGTATTAGTTTTCCAAATAACTTGTGCATCGTTGTTTTCAGGGTTCTTTCTCTTCTTTTCACCATGGCTTCTGTTGTTTCCACTCGGTTGGATTGGATGATCCTCTCTTCATTCATTACGGCGATCGTCTCAGTGAAAGTCTTGGTTCTACCACTTTAAAAGGTGCACTCATTTTCTTGTTTTTGAAAAAAATCCAGTTTTGAAAAAGATAATTACGTGTTGATTTTACAGCTTAAGCATATTATAATTAAAAACATAGTTATTTTTAAACTCAATCTCTTAAAACGATAATTATCTATTTATTTTCGTATATCTTTATATATTAACATTAAACAACACCGGTTATTTCTTTATATTTTCTAAAAGAATAATTATATGTTAATTTTATATATCTTCATAATTTAACTTTTTTAAAAATACACTTATTTACTTATTTGATATAAATATAGTTTTTAAAAATGCACTTATTTATTTTATACATCATGTTTAAACCTAATAGTGTTATTTTAATATTTTTTTAGAGACATATTGTTAATTTCTATAATGTTTCTTTATTGTGCAACACCATGTTATCATGTTATTGAAAGTATTAAAATACAATATCAAGTTGATTTGTGACATCATTCCTTTTAATTATGAGAAGGCAACAACTTTAATACTTTCAATAACATGGTTTTGCAAGATGAAAATATTTAGAACTTTATAAAAATCACATTAGTCGATTTTAAGCTTAACTTAAGCATACAAAATCAACATTACAAACTAGTTTTATATGAGTTAAACTTAACACTTCTTCAAAGATACATTGTGTGATGTTTAAAATGTTTTTCCATTATGTAACACCATATCATTCAAATTATTAAACATGTTGTCTTCTAATTGTATGAACAATTGATGTCTCACATTAACCTCATTTTTGTTCAATATTCTTATTCTTATTCTCTTCTCCAATTTTTCTCATTATTGATACTTTAGTTTTATAATAAAAATGTTCTATTATGATTCCTAGAATAAACTAAATTATCTTTTTTTGTTTTGTTGCATTTATCTGTGTTCCAAAAACCACCATATTTCTTTGGAAGAAGAACCATGTCTCTTCAATATCTTAAAGTTGGAAGATTCAATGAACATAATTCGTTTTACAAGAGAATAAAATGGTGATTTTTGGAAATTAGTGAAATACAAAAAAATAAAGGTACCAATTTACTTTAGGTTACGAATAATAATAAAACATTGTTATTATAAAATTAAAGTATAAAGAAAGGGAAAAATCGAAAAAAAGATAAAAGTAACAATACAAGACCATGTTAATTTATGGCATCACTTGTTCCTATCGTGAGAAGAAAAAAACTTTAATACTTTTAATGATATGGTGTTGCATGATGAAATTATTTAGAACTTTATGAAAATCACACAATGTGTTTATGAAAAAATATTTTGATATTATATTAAGAAGTTGACTTTCAACCTAACTCAACTGTATGAAATCAACCTTAATAATTAGTTTATATGAGTTAAACTTAACACTTTTTCAAAGACACATTGGGTGATGTTTATAATGTTTTTCATCATGTAACATTATGTCGCTAACAGTATTAAACATGTTGTCTTCTAATTTTAGGAATAAGTGATGCCTCACACAACCTCATCTTGTTCAATATTCTTATTCTTATTCTCTTCTTCAATTTGTCCCATTCTTGATATTTTAGTCTTATAATAACAACATTATACTATTGCTTCTATCCTAAACTAAATTACCTTTTTCCAAAAAAAGGTATAAAATTGAAGTATAAAGAAAGAGAGAAATTGAAAAAGAGGATAAAAGTAAGAATACAAGATCATGTTAATTTGTGGCATCACTTGTTCCTACCGTGAGAAGAAAATAACTTTAATACTTTCAATAATACAGTAATGCACGATGAAATTATTTAGAACTTTATGAAAATCACACAATATGTCTATGAAAAAATATTTTGATATCATATTAAGAAGTTGACTTTCAACTTAACTCGATGGTATGAAATCAACCTTAAAAACTAGTTTTATATGAGTTAAACTTAACACTTTTTCAGACACATTGTGTGATGTTTATAACATTTTTCATCATGTAACACTATGCTATTGAAAGTATTAAACATGTCTTCTAATTTTAAGAACAAGAGATGCCTCACATCAACCTTATCTTGTTCAATATTCTTATTCATATTCTCTTCTTCAATTTGTCCCATTCTTAATACTTTAGTCTTAATAACAATGTTCTACTATTGCTCTTATCCTATACTAACTTACCATTTTTTTGTTCCATTTTAATGGTCTCCAAAACCATTATATTTCCCTGGAAGAAGAATCATGTCTCTTGAATCTCTCAAATTTGGAAGATTAGAATGACATAATTCTTTTTATAAGGGAATGACATGGTGATTTTTGAAACACAGTGAAATGCAACAAAATAGAAAAGCTAATTTACTTTAGGTTAGGAATAATAATGGAACATTTTTATTATAAAATTGAAGTATAAAGAAAAAGAAACATTGAAAAAAAAAGGATAAGAATAAGAATACAAGATCAATTCATTTGTGGCAACACTTGTACCTACAATGAGAAGACAACAACTTTAATACATTCAATGATATGGTGTTACACGATGAAAATATTTAGAAGTTTATGGAGATCACACAATGTGTCTATAAAAAAAATGTTTTGATATCATATTAAGAAGTTGACTTTCAACCTAACTCAATTATATGAAATCAACCTTAAAAATTAGTTTTATGAGTTGAACTTAACATTTTTTCAGAGACAAATTTCGTGATGTTTATAACGTTTTTCCATCATGTAACAATATGCCATTGAAATTATTAAACATGTTGTCTTCTTACTCTTATCTCTTCTTCAATTTGTCTCATTCTTGATACTTTAGTCTTATAATCATAACGTTCCACTATTGTTTCTAACCTAAACTAAATTACTTTATTTTTTGTTTTGTTGCATTTTAATGCTCTCCATAAACCATTATATTTTCTTGGAAGAAGAACCACATCTCTCGAATCTCTCAAATTTGGAAGATTAGAGAGACAATTCTTTTTATAAGGGAACGATGATTTTTGATAAACTGTGAAATGCAACAAAATAGAAAAACCAACTTCCTTTAGGTTAGGATTAATAATGGAACATTTTTATTATAAAATTGAAGTATAGAGAAAAAGAGACATTGAAAAAAAGGATAAGAATAAAAATACAAGATCAAGTTATTAGTGGAATCACTTGTACCTATAATGAGAAGACAACAACTTTAATATTTTCAATTATATGGTGTTACACGATGAAAATATTTAGAAGTTTATGGAGATCACACAATGTGTCTATGAAAAAATGTTTTGATATCATATTAAGAGGTTGACTTTCAACCTAACTCAATTGTATGAAATCAACCTTAAAAACTAGTTTTATAAGTTAAACTTAACACTTTTTCAAAGATACATTGCGTAATGTTTATAACGTTTTTCATCATGTAACACTATGTCACTGAAAGTATTAAACATGTTGTCTTCCAATTTTAGGAATAAGTAATGCCTCACATCAACCTCATATTATTTAATATTCTTATTTTTATTCTCTTCTTCAATTTGTCCCATTCTTGATACTTTAGTCTTAATAACAATGTTCTACTATTGCTCTTATCTTATACTAACTTACCATTTTTTTGTTGCATTTTAATGCTCTCCAAAAACCATTATATTTCCCTGGAAGAAGAACCATGTCTCCCGAATCTCTCAAATTTGGAAGATTAGAGTGACATAATACTTTTTATAAGAGAATGACATGATGATTTTTGAAAAACAGTGAAATGCAACAAAATAGAAAAGTTAATTTACTTTAGGTTAGGAATAATAATGGAACATTTTTATTATAAAATTGAAGTATAAAGAAAAAGAAACGTTGCAAAAAGAATAAGAATAAGAATACAAGATCAATTCATTTATGGCAACACTTGTACCTACACTGAGAAGACAACAACTTTAATACTTTCAATGATATGGTGGTACACGATGAAAATATTTAGAAGTTTATGGAGATCACACAATGTGTCTATAAAAAAAATGTTTCGATATCATATTAAGAAGTTGACTTTCAACCTAACTCAATTATATGAAATCAACCTTAAAAATTAGTTTTATGAGTTGAACTTAACATTTTTTCAGAGACACATTTCGTGATGTTTATAACGTTTTTCATCATGTAACACTATGCCATTGAAAGTATTAAACATGTTGTCTTGTAAATTTAGGAACAAGTGATGCCTCACATCAACCTCATATTGTTCAATATTCTTATTCTTATCTCTTCTTCAATTTGTCCCATTCTTGATACTTTAGTCTTATAATCACAACATTCCACTACTGTTGCTAACCTAAACTAAATTACCTTTGTTTGTTTTGTTGCATTTTAATGCTCTCCAAAAACCATTATATTTTTCCTGGAAAAAGAACCACATCTTTCGAATCTCTCGAATTTGGAAGATTAAAGTGACACAATTCTTTTTATAAGGGAATGATGATTTTTAAAAAACATTGAAATGCAACAAAATAGAAAAACCAATTTCCTTTATGTTAGGAATAATAATGGAACATTTTTATTATAAAATTGAAGTATAGAGAAAAAGAGACATTGAAAGAAAGGATAAGAATAAAAATACAAGATCAAGTTATTAGTGGCATTTCTTATACCTATAATGAGAAGACAACAAATTTAATACTTTCAATTATATGGTGTTACACAATGAAAATATTTAGAAGTTTATGGTGATCACACAATGTGTCTATGAAAAAATGTTTTGATATCATATTAAAAAGTTGACTTTCAACCTAACTCAATTGTATGAAATCAACCTTAAAAATTTGTTTTATATGTGTTAAACTTAACACTTTTTTAGAGACACATTGCGTGATGTTTATAACGTTTTTCATCATGTAACACTGTTCTATTGAAAGGATTAAACATGTTGTCTTCTATATTTAGGAATAAGTGATGCCTCACATCAACCTCATATTGTTCAATATTCTTATTTTTATCTCTTCTTCAATTTGTCTCATTCCTGATACTTTAGTCTTATAATCACAACGTTCCACTATTGTTCCTAACCTAAACTAAATTACCTTTTTTTTGTTGCATTTTAATGCTCTCCAAAAACCATTATATTTTCCTAGAAGAAGAACCACATCTCTCGAATCTCTCAAATTTGGAAGATCAGAGTGATAGTTCTTTTTACAGGGGAATGACATGGTGATTTTTGGAAAATAATGAAATGCAACAAAATAGAAAAGCCAATTTACTTTAGGTTAGGAATAATAATTTAATGTTTTTATTATAAATTGAAGTATAAAGAAAAAGAAACATTGAAAAAGAGGATAAGAATAAGAATACAAGATCAAGTTATTTGTGGCATCACTTGTACCTACAATGAGAAGACAACAACTTTAATACTTTCAATATATGGTGTTGCACGATGAAAATATTTAGAACTTTATGGAGATCGCACAATGTGTCAATGAAAAAATGTTTTGATATCATATTAGGAAGTTGACTTTAAGTCTAACTCAATGTACAAAATCAACCTTACGAACTAGTTTTACGCAAATTAAACTTAACACTTTTTCAGAGACACATTGCATGATGTTTATAATGTTTTTCAATTTTCGTCATATAGCACTATGTCATTGAAAGTATTAAACATGTTGTCTTCTAATTATAGGAATAAGTGATGCCTCACATCAACCTAATCTTGTTCAATATTTTTATTCTTGTTCTCTTCTTAAATTTGTCTCATTCTTGATCTTTTAGTCTTATAATAACAATGTTCTATTATTGTTTATAACATAAATTGAATTATTTTTTTATTTTGTTGTGTTTCATTTCTCTCCAAAAACCAACATATTTCTCTAGAAGAAGAACCATTTCCCTGAAAGAAAAACCATGTCTCTTGAATCTCTCAAATTTGAAGATTTGAGGGACAATTCCTTTTACAAAGGATTGCATGGTGATTTTTGGAAAATAGCGAATGGAACAAAATAGAAGAGCCAATTTACTTTAGGTTATGAATAATAATGAAACATTATTATTATTATAAAATTGAAGTATAAAGAAGTAGAGAAATAGAAAAAGATTATAAGAACCAGAATACAAGATCAAGTTGATTTGTGGCATCACTTGTTCATATAGTGAGAAGAAAACAAATTTAATACTTTCATTGATATGGTGTTGCTGTTACCAATGACGAACATTGGTATCTTGAAGTTGTTATAGTTTTGATAATGTTACAAGCTAAAGAATTGAAGAGTCTTGTTGTATTTACATTAAAAACATTTTGTAGAAATAATTGTATAGGAATAACTTTGATAATGTAAGAGCACTTAGAAGTTTTCCATTTTAGAGAAACCTTATGCAGATAATCGATTATTTGGTGTAATAATTGATTATCACGAGCCAAAATAGAAAAGATTGCTCGCGCAAATAATTGATTATTTCACTGAATAATCAATTATCAAGTCTTGTGAATAGAAGAAGTTTGCGCTTAGGTTGAAATAGTTTTCTTCAAGTTGATTGAGTAGGTTCTTTCGTCGTTTCTCAAAGGAAGGTGTTCTCTGTCTTTAATCTTTATTTGATTTGATTGTAATCTGTGAACTATATTTTAGTGGAAAAGGTTAATCACGGTTTATAGTGATTAATGACTGGACGTAGAATCTTTTGATTCGAACCAGGATAAAATACTTTGTGTGATTTTCTCTATCCCTGCACTTTTAGTTTACCAACTGTTTTATACAAGTTTTAAAAGAAAATCACAATTTTTAAAAGAACCAATTCACCCCTCCCTTCTTGGCTATTGACCGTAATACGCTATTTTAAAACCATTCCGCTGCGCGATACCAGTTTTCAACAGTTGCACGATGAAAATATTTAGAACTTTATGGAGATCACAAAATGTGTCTATGAAAAAATGTTTTGATATCATATTAAAAAGTTAACTTTAAACCTAACTCAATCATACAAAATTAACCTTACAAACAAGTTTTAAACGAGTTAAACTTAACACCTTTTCAAAGATACATTGTGTGATGTTTATAATGTTTTTCACCTTTCATCATGTAACACCATTGAAAGAATTAAACATGTTGTCCTGTAATCTTAGGAACAAGTGATGCCTTACATTAACCTCATCTTGTTCAATATTCTCTTTCTTATTCGCTTCTTTTCTTGATACTTTAGTCTTATAATAAAAATGTTTAATTATTGTTCCTAACCTAAACTAAATTATTTATTTTGTTTGTATTTAACTGTTTTCAAAAAATCACCATATTTTCAAAACAGAAGAACCATTTCTCTCGAATTTCTCAAATTTGGAAGATTAGGGAGACATATTTCTTTTACCGAGGAATGACATGGTGAATTTTCAAAATCAATGAAATGCAACAAAATAGGAGAGACAATTACTTTAGATTAGTTATAATAATGGAACATTGTTATTATAAAATTGAAGTATTAAAAAGGGGGAGAAATTGAAAAAGAGGATAAGAATAAAAATAGAGGATCAGGTTGATTTGGGGCATTACTTATTCCCACACGCTCAGAAGACAACAACTTCAATACTATGGTGCTGCACGATGAAAATATTTGAAACTTAATTCGGATCAAACATTGTGTCTATTAAATTTTTTTTTATATTATATTAAGAAATTAAATTAATCCTAACTCAATCTTATAAAATCAACTTTACAAAATAGTTTTATAAGAATTAAACTTAACACATTTGTTTTATAAGAATTAAACTTAACACATTGCATTATGTTTATAATTTTTTCATCTTTCACCGGGTAATACAAAACCTCGTTAGGGACCACTCTCAACTCTGGTTTATTACCAAGAGTTCACTACAAGGCATCTCAGGGTTCTAACTCCACTTATAATGACCCATTCAATGACGCACTCAAACCTTACAAACCCTTAGTCCTATCAAAAATCAAGCATAAATTATCCAAACAAAACTGCTAACAACACAACCAGCCAATAATAGTGTATTGAAGCGTTAAATTGAGATATCATCAATCCATACATACAAGACAACAACATAAGTTATTTCACCCAAGGATAATGCCAAAACAACAACGGTAGATGCTCAACTCAAATGATCATGAATACAAAACAACATTTTAAGTAGGAAATAAACTCAAATATGGCAGTGCAACAACACTCGGTCGGTAACCACCCAGTAATACAGCAATTCAGATGCAAACCAATCCAAAATCACCCCAATACAACATCATAAATTAACTAATATTTCTTGGCAGATTTAGTGCAGCAACGAAGAGTATTAACGTAGATATAACAGTCCATGTATTGCATAACATCAAGAGTTTCAAGCATGCAGAGCGGAGTAATAATTTAATACAGTCAGGCATCATATAACTATTAAACAGGCAGCAAACCACTCGCATGCAAGCTCAATATTTTCTTTTGACTCAAACATCAATTTCAGCCTACATTGATGCATGTAAACATCATGGCAGTAGAGTCAATCATCTCCAAATATTACAGTTCATTCAATTACAGGATATATCATCAATACAATGAAGCATTAGAATCATACAATAATAACCAACCAACATTCAAATGCATTAACTTACCTCTACATCAAGTTTAACATAGATGAAATTATAAAATGTAGATTAATATATCATTTTTTGGTCAATTTAGAATATATTCATGCCTAAACATGATAACGAAAAAGACAATACCTAAAATCCAATACCACCGAGACAGGGCCTGATTCCAGTTCATAATATAATACCAAATAATAGAAAACTTGTTCATCAGCTGCACATAATAGTATCATAACAGTAATCAAATAAACAATATTTTTACCCATGTCAACGACAGGAATCAAATCATGCATCAAAGCAAAATTAAACATACGAAATTAGCTCCCCCAAACCTTGATTGGTTCTAGCTCCTCCCACGGCCAAACCCTCAACACCTAAGGTTCTCCATCTTCTATCGCTCTTGCAGTGAAACGCTTGCCCACTACGCTTTCTCTTTTCTCACAACCCTCTTCACGGTAACTCTTCTTTCTTCTCCTCTCTTTCATTCTACCTCACTCTCAAGGAATCGTGCCCCCCACGCCTACCACCAAAACCTCTATCTCTCTTTCCTATTACGGCTCTCAATCACTGTTGTTTCCCCCTCCCAAATCGTGCACGGGGGAATTGGCGTTGAAGGCTCTCTTCTTCTCTCTCTTGTGCCATGCTCACTCCTTATCGTCCCCAAACTCTAATCCTGCGAAAGAGCAAAATAAAAAGAAAAGAGATGTGCGCGGTCCAAAAAGATAAAATAGAATAAGGCTTCTCTCGATCCAGCAAAAGATAATAAAAAAATAAAATAAATCCCATTTAAACCACATGGTACTTGTGAAAACTAAGGACTATGTTAATCAAACTCACAATACATATCATCGCTATTAACCCATTTTTTAAGAAATCATAAGAGATTTTTTTTTATATTTTATATATCTTTCTCCTTTATCTATCAATAATAGCATCCATTTCATTATCATTATTTTCATTGCACCGTTTGAAATAATTGCATCTTTTAAAATATTTATTTCTATTCTATTCAAAAAATCCAACCAAAAAAACATATTAACAAGAAACACTCATTATCAGAAAAACAATATACCTCAAATGAAAATTAAAACTATAGATCAAACATAGTAATTAAGGCTTTTCACCATTCTTCACTGTTTTAGTCATTCTCAATTCAAGCACCCTCTCTCGTAATAACAAGTTAGTATTCTATCCAAATCCCTAAACCAACCACTCTCAAATGGAAAAATGTAGTTTTATGTCTCCCACAAACAAAATGAATAATCGTGATGGTGAAACATTACACACGTCATCAACCATCCGTTGTTCAAAAGCACACTTCATCAACTAATTACAAAAGTGAAAAAGACACTAGAGATCCCAAATCACTCATTAGAGCAAACTTCAATATTTGCCATTAAAAGGAAAAACTTCACACATAAACAATCATATTTTCCATGTACTATTAAAAAGATTTAAACCCTCATTTGGTCCTCGTATTTGTGTGTCAATTTTAAGTGGATCATCATTTTTTTTTCGGTCTCAATCGGGTCCATAAACTTGTTAAAATGAGCCAATTAAGCCATCTCCGTTAATTTATCAGTAACGCCGTTTGTTTGTGATTATGTGGTGCACAGGTAATGAGCTCAATTTAAATTATTTAAATACGTGGAAATTAGTTTAATCAAAAAAGCTATATACGTGGCATGGAATCACAGAAGCAGTGATTTTGATTGGTTTTTTAAGTTAAACAAAAAAACTTAAAAGGGAATTAGGGATTTCATGAGTTAGGTATTTTGTTGTGGTGAGTAAGTGTGAGAATTAGGACTGGGAAGAATTTGCGAAGACGAAGACAATCATGTGGTGGTGGAGGAACGAAATTGAAAGTGGAGGCCAGTTAAGGTTAGTTTCGTTTGTTTTCCGCTTTTCGCCTTTCCGAATATGTAGTTATTATGCTTTGTTTATGCGTTGTTGTGGTCCCGATTTTGTTGCGTTGTGGTCCCGATAGTGCTATCTTTTTGCGTTTATTTTATAGTTTATTTGGTAGTGTTATTCTGTGATGGGTCCCGAGAATGGTATGTTATTGTATGTTGAAATGTTTACACTGTTGTGGTCCCAAAAGTGCCTTTATCAATTGTTTAGAAGTTGTGCTGACCTTTTCTGTCTGAGTGTTGCCTTAGTGGGAATGTTAGTTTGTTCCCATGTCTGGTTGATGTCTAACGGTTCTTAGTTAATAAAGAGTGAGAAATCATAATATCCCCCCCAATGTACAGGTGTTAAAAGCTTGTGGTTCAATTATAATATTGCATGGCTGAACATATTAAAGTTCTGGTCCATCATTGTAGGCATTTTGTTAGTGATGAGAATGGAAAATTAAAATTTGATGGCGAAATAGCAGAATGGTCTTGTGATCCAGACCTGTGGAGCTATTTTGGAACATTAGCTTCAGTGAAAGACTTAGGTTATATAGACATAAAAGAACTTTGGTACAATTTAGGAGGTCAGTCAGTGGTGCCAGATAGGTTAAAATTATTGACTGATGATAGGGGTGCTATGCATATGCTGAATATAGCAAGGTTAAATGGTGAAGTTCATTTGTACGTGGTTCATAATACCATGGAACCAGAGATAATAGAAATGATTAATTGGGTTGATGATGATGGGGTTGATGGTGATGTTAATGTTGCAAGAGAAGTTGAGGGTGAGGTTCAGGGTGAGGTTCAGGGACATGTTATGGGTGAGGTTGAAGTTGGAACAGAAATGGAGGAGGGTCATTGTGAGGGTGAGGTTGAGGGTGAGGGTGAGGTTGAGGGTGAAGGTAAGGCTGAGGTTGAGGCTGAAGTTGGAACAGAAATGGAGGGTGAGGTTGAGGGTGAGGCTGAGGCTGAGGTTCAGGCTCAAGTTGGAACAGAAATGGAGGAGGGTGAGAGTGATGTTGGTAAACAGATTAAACATGTCGAGGATGGTGAAGTACATGATGTAGAGGAGGTTGAGGTACATGATGTAGATGATTTTGAGCTAGAATATGTAGAAGAGAATGAGATTGAGGATGATCATGTGGTTGAGGATGAGGCTGGAGAGGATGGTCAACATGAATAGGCTGGAGATGATGGTGAGGCTGAAGATGTAGATGAATCTGTGAGTGAAGAAAGTCTAGTTGATGTCACCATTGAGTGTGACATTGGTAGTTAGAAAGGAAATGTGAGGGAAGAACAACCTTGCAGTCCAGTAGATGAGTCATCAAGGACAATTGATAATGATTCCATGCATGATGTTTGTGGCTTGTCTGACATTGAGTGGGTGTTAGATGAGTTGGATAGTGGTCCAGATAGCGAGGAGGATGATGATTCCATTCAGAGAACTTTGTTTCCCACATTTAGCATGCCTAAAAGTTTGACGGATTATAAATGAAAAGTAGGAACGTATTTCACTGAAAAAAAGGAATTTACAGAGGCCATTAGGACTTATGCACTAAGTAATGGAAGAAATTTGAAATTCATGAAGAATAACAAGAAGAGGGTTGCTGTAAAATGTTTGGGGGGCCAGGGGAAATGCAAATGATATGCTTATTGTGCCTATAGGGCTGGTGCCAAGTCATGGCAACTAAGAAAAGTGATTGATGATCACAGTTGTATCACATTTTGTAATGTGAAGTTGATGACTTCTAAGTGGTTGAGTCAAAGGATGGAAAAATCAGTCAGAAAGAACCCTAATATGAAGGTCATGGACATTAGGGACAAAGTAAGTAGGAAATGGAATGTAGGAATCTCTAGAAATATGGCTTTTAGGGCAAGAGCCATTGCAAAAGATAATATTGAGGGGTCATTCAAGGAACAATATAGAAGAATCTATGATTATGGTCATGAACTTCTTAGAGCAAATCCAAGTTCAATAGTCAAAATAAAGGTTGACAATAGTAATGAGGAGTGTATATTCAATAGAATTTATGTATGCTTGAAAGCATGCAAAGATAGCTTCAATAGTTGTAGACCCATCATTGGATTGGATTGATGATTTTTGAAAGACAAGTATGGAAGGGAGTTACTAACAGCAATTGAAAGAGATGGAAATGAACAAATTCTACCCATTGCATATTGTCAACACCCAATTTTGTCCGGGTGACTAAATAATATATATTTTATCTATTTACTTTATTTTATTTTATCTTATTTTAGTAGTTTTTTTATTATATTTTTATGGGTTAAATATGTTTTTAGTCCCTAAACTATTGACCGTTTTTGGTTTTCGTCCCTCTTCCAAAGTAAGGTACAATTTGGTCCTCAATCTTTAAAAAACGTTCGTTTTAGTCGAAAAAACGAACGTTTTGAGGACTAAAACGAGGACTAAAAACAAAATTTTGAGGACTAAAACGAACGTTTTTATAAAGAATGAGGACCAAATTGTACCTTACTTTGGAAGAGGGACGAAAACCAGAAACGGCCAATAGTTTAGGGACTAAAAACATATTTAATCCTATTTTTATTTTATTTTACTTTTTATTATTTAGAGTTATTTCATTTTATTCTTTTTTTTACGTTAGTTTCTTTTGTTGTTTAGTTTTATTTTTATCTTCTTTTGTTTTAATTTTTATGTTAACGTTAACAAAACAAAAAAATAAAAAAAAAACAAAAAAAACACAATAGTCAACTAAGCCTTTTAGGAATCGCAGACTTGTGCTTTTCCCCATTCTCAGTCTAGGCAAGCACGAGTTGAGCTCTCTTTCCTGCAACATGCCACAGCTCACAGCATGCTTGATATAGGACTCTCTTTCTTGCAACATACCACAACTCACAGCATGCTTGATATAGAAGACTGTTTTCCCTGCGATAAGGTGCTCACAGTGTACAAGCCCGAAAATCCCTGCGCAGAGCTACAATCATACATCAAAGAAGGGAAAGGATATCTGAATGGCTTTTGCCAACTGATCCAATTTAAACATAAAGAAGGAAAAAGACAAGGAGGAAATCCCAAGTCAAAGGATATGCCCTGATCTTCCCGAAAGCAGTGTGGCAGAGAGGAGCGTTTGTTGGTATCAAATTGCTTCATGATCTTTTTTCAAAGGGGGAAGCCTCAGTACAGGAGCGGAAAAAAAAACCTTTTGTTCTTTCAACTCCCTTGACCTTTGTTGTCTTCTAGGGAGACTTGTTCACGTTCGCCATAACTTTCTTGCACCTGTAAGAACATTTGTAACCAAAAGGAAATTCAATCCAAGAGAGTAAAGGAGACTAGAACAAAAGGAAATACATTTTTTCTTGAAGCTGCAAAGGTCCTTTTATACTACAAGACTCTCCATTCTCACCAACCATCATTCACTGACACACTACTGGAAAAAAGAAGGCCAGCCACAAGGAAGAAGAATCCACCTGAGGCACGGGGTTAACAAAGAGCGAACCAAGCTTCAAGAGGTAAACATTGCCTTGCACGTCTGTCATCATGTTTTTAGTGAGTTGTTTGCTGCATTTGATATCTCAGCTTTCACTTGTTGTTGTGAATATTACTTGCTATGTTATGTATGGTTGTGTATGATTGTTGTGTGAATCCATTCTCCATCACCCAATCTTAAACCATCATCCATCCCCTACTGCAACTCTCACTCACCTAAGCTCCAAGAGAATCAGGAAATCCCTCCGAAACCGTTCCTCCAGATGGTAGAGGCAGCACCATCCTCCCTCACACACACACACACTCATACACGCTTTCCCCTTTTGCTCTCCACCCCTCTGCTCCTCTGACCCGTAGCCACCTCAACCACATATCCTTTTCACTCCCAATTCCTCACCTCCAACAGCATCCATCATTCACCTCTGACCAAAAACCTCTGCGTCCACCATGTTTTCTAACATCATCATCATTCACACACCCGTAACCACCCCAACAACATCACCCACTAAAAATCCCAAGGGCTACCTCCACGCAAAGACAGAGGCATTCCAAGTCACGGCGTTGTGGTGCGGCGTTGTCGCGGAGGTGAGCGGCAGCACCGGCGAGGAGTCACGATTCGTAGTGGTGAACCTGGGAAAGAGTGAACCACATTCGAAGGGGGAAGGTGAGAGGGTAGTGTCGATAGCAGCCTCCGAGGCTGACAGCGCCGAAGTAGAGACAGTCACCGGTGCCAAGCGGCGGCAGGAGCGGGCGGTTCTCGGAGTTAGGGTTCGATCGGTGAGAGGAGGAGAGGGTGAAAACCTGACGCATAGGATCGTAAAGTTTGGCTTTGTGAGCAGCGACAATAGAGACCGGTTTCGTTGGTGGCTGTAGTCTCGAATGCGAAGAAGAGGAGGAGAGGAGAGAACCTGACGCCATGGCCGGCAGCGACTTTGACGACGACCAGTGGCGTCGACGATGACTGACTAGCGGCTGTTGTGGTGGTTGTCCTGTGAGCGCGCCTGAGAGGAGACTGGTACCTCTCTAGGGTTCCTGCTTTGCGGAGGAGCCCAGCTCCCTTTGGATTCAAGTGAAGGAGGAAAGGGACCCTAATTCTTGGACTCTGAAGGCGAAATGGGAGAATTCAATTGAACCCCTAATGGGTTTATGAGTAAAGAAGCTTTGGGCCTAGTGTGGGCTGCCTACTCTCTTCCTATTGAGACGCATTCCCCATTCGCACCCCCTTCTGTTTGGGCTGAAGTCCATTCCGTTTTTGCAAACCAAAAGAGCCTCAATTTTACTTCGTACCTCTACTCTGCACCCTTATGTTTATTGGGCTGTTTTGTTTTATGCTCTTTATTGTTTTTTTTAGCTTTTACTTGATTGTTTTCTTTTTATATTATTGTATGTGGCCATGTATGATAACTCCACTCTTGTATATTATATTTTATGTTTTTGTCGATTTTGTTTATTTGCCACAATATATATATATATATATATATATATATATATATATATAAAATATAAAAACCAAAAAATATGTTTTAAAGGTTAAGTACATGTGTGATCGCTCGCATCGTCCTTGTGCTAAAAACCTTTTCTCTTTCTTTTACAAAAAGATACAAAAAAATATTTTAAAGGTTAAGCACATGTGTGATCGCTGGCATCGTCCTTGTGCTAAAACCTTTTTTCTTTCTTTTAGCATCATCCTTGTGCTAAGAACATTTTTCTCTTTCTTTTATAAAAAATACCAAAAAAATATTTTAAAGGTTAAGCACATGTGTGATCGCTCGCATCGTCCTTGTGCTAAAAACCATTTCTCTTTCTTTTTTAAAAAAAATACCAAAAAATGTTTTAATGGTTAAGCACATGTGGAATCGCTCGTATCGCCCTTGTGCTGAAAACCTTCTCTCTTTCTTTTATAAAAATACCAAAAAATATAAAATTCTTAAAAACTAAAAACATCTACATTTTCAAACGAACTACCTTTCAGCTAGAACTACGTGATCCTTGATTCTCTATCAAAAGTGGAGATACGTAGGAGCAAGGCTAGTCCTTGTCAGGTTTACTTCCCCAAAAATCCAAATTTATCCATAATCAATTTCTCAAACAAATTTCTCAAACAATTCCTCAAACAAACTTTTCAAGCAGTTTCTAAAAGAACTACGTAACCCTGATTTCTCATTCTGAATGAGAATACGTAGGAGCGAGGTCAATCCTTGTCGGGCCCAAAAAACTAAAAAATATATTTTGTTTCTTTAGAGTTTTATTTTAGGGGATAGTTAAAGATTTTGAAAACCACATCACATTCGCGTATTTAGTTAAAGGTACTGCCTTCGGGCAGGCGTTGTAGGGTCCTAATACCTTCCCTACGCGTAACCGACTCCTGAACCCAGAATCTCATTTTCGTAGACCATGCCTTATCATTTTATGGTTTTTCCGTAGTTTTCCAGAATAAATTATGGTGGCGACTCCAATCTCTTTTTCAAACCCGTTTCTTTTTTGGATCGTCGTCCCGTCGCGATACCGGTTGCGACACATATGCTGTTGTTGAGGTAGAAAACAAAGACTCCTGGACTTGGTTCTTGGAGCTTCTCATTGCAGACCTTGATGAGGAAGCTGTTTGTGGAGCATGTACATTTATTTCAGACCAACAAAAGGTCAGTCATTGATAACAAATGTTAATTACAACCTACATCAGAAATAACTCAGCTGACTTGAGTATTTGAAATTGTAGGAACTTTTGCCAGCAATTCAAGATCTTTTACCTGGGGTAGACCAAAGATTTTGTATTAGACATTTGTATTCCAACTTCAAAAAGAAATTTCCTAGAAAAAACCTTAAACATCTGATGTGGAGGGAAGCAACAACCACATATTCACAATTATGGGAGGCTGAAATGAGGAAAATTAAAGAGATAAATGTAGAGGCATTTAAATACTTGATTGCAATTCCACCTAGGTATGTATTCACTTTTCTCCAAACCTTATTATGCTTTTACTGTTATATTTGCTTTGACAGTTATATTTACTGACATTTAAATCTCTCAGGTTTGGTCAAGATCTAGATTTACTCCTAGATCACAATATGACACTCTTGTGAACAACATGTGTGAGGGCTTCAATAGTGTGCTAGTCAGTAGTAGGTGTAAGCCACTTATTAATATGTTAGAAGACATTAGGGTTTACATCATGAAGAGATGGGCTACGAACAGGATAAAAATGACATTATATCAAGGTTCTGTGTGTTCTAAGGTTCTCAACAGATTTCAAAAGCAGTCATGGTTAACCAGATATTGGTTACCAAGGTAACTTCACACCTACAATTAATTTTTGTTCATCATTAAGAAGATGTTGTTGCTAACTGTGTTGTCCTCTTTGTTCTCATCACAGATGGTCATCATATCAATTATTTGAAGTCTTACATATTTCACAATTTGGGGAGCAATTTGTTGTGAATCTTGAAAACAAGGACTGCAGTTGTAGAAAGTGGTTAATTATTGGCATTCCTTGCACTCATGCCATAACCGCAATGAAATTCTTGAATTTAAATGCAGAAGACTACATTAGCCATTGGTTTAGGAAGTTTACTTATGAAGAGACCTACAACACCATCATTTATTCTATTAATGGTCAACTTGTGTCGGACATAACTTCATATCCAGATGTATTACCCCCAAAGAAGAGGACAATGCCAGGAAGACCCAAGAAGAAACGAAGGCTAGAGCCTTGGGAGTTGAAGAAGAATGACACTGAATTAAGAAAGGGTGGGAGCAAAAAAGCCTGTGCTGTCTGCAAACAACTTGGACACAATAAAAAATCATGTCCACAATGACCTACAACACCATGTGCCTCCACCAGATGTGTCTGCTGACCAACCTACTCAACAAACACTAGACACAATACCTCCACCAACAGATGTGCCTATTTCTCAGGAGTCTGCTGAATGTCCTTATCATGAATGAAGCCCTATTTCATTCCATTCTGAACACAGTCTTTTAATCTGTACTGATGAAGGAACAATGTAATATGACCTTTTTTTTTGGTGTAATGTGTATTGCTCAAGACATATTTAGTGATGAAGACAATGTAGTATAACTTTTTTTGGTCTAAGTGTACTTGATAAAGACATTTTGGTGTATTTTGTACTGATCAAATAATACCAGGTTTCTATTCTTATGTTATTGACTGAGTAAGATTGATGAAGTAATATCAGGTTTCTTTTATTGATGTCATCGTCATATGTTTATGATGTTTATTGACCATTGATTTATGATGTTACCTTTGCACTTCCTTTAACAACAATAACCCATATGAAATTTCATAAATCAAATAAGACAGTATTAAAGATCATTAGAAGTCAACTTTATAATTAAAACAAACAACATTCCAAAGATCATTCCAAAGAGCAAATTACATTCATATCAACCTACTTTCATCCTACTTTCATCAACCTAGTTTCATTAACATTGATATCACAATTACATTACAAACACATGTAACACACACCATCCCCATTAAAACCTTCATCCTTTTCTCCAAAATAACTACACTTTTCTCCAAACAAGCAAATTTTAAGCTTTTCAACATCTCTTTCTTCCATCTTCATCACACTTTGTTCCATCTTTATCAAACTTCTACCCACTTCTTCATTTCTTACACTAGCACTACTGTCTTCTACATTCACCACATTTCGAGAATCAATTACTTCTTCAGTGCACCACTCAAAGAAGTTGCATCCAATGAAATCTTCACTCCCAACCCGTGGAAGAACAAAACACACTCCCTCGTCAACGAAATCAAAACTCCCACCCTGTGCAAAATCAAA
Organism: Vigna umbellata; assembly: GCF_029865625.1. NCBI lineage: Eukaryota > Viridiplantae > Streptophyta > Magnoliopsida > Fabales > Fabaceae > Vigna > Vigna umbellata. Next base: position 8,276,099 of record NC_142168.1, read on the forward strand.
ACCACACAATAACTCACATTTGTGCTTCCATTAAACTCACCTTGAAGTTAGGGCAACCCTAAAATCTTTTGCCCTTGTTTTTAGGGGTTATGGCAATGCGGAACATTGCAGGCTGGCCACAAAAGCAACTAGGTTTTACACCCAACATGCTCCCACTGCCAGAACTATGTTCAAAGCCCCAACCCGTACATTTGCAAGCAGAAGAAAAAACAAATATTCCCTCACTTCAACAGTGCTTCCACAACTCTTCGTAACGAAAACGAAAATGTTCAACACTTTCGAAATCAGGATTACTCTAAATAATAAGTTTTAGGACTAACAACATCACACGTGGCAATTTATTCACACAACACAACACCAATCAAATTTAATAAACAATGACTCATTTTAACAAGTTTATAGACCCGATTGAAACCGAAAAAAACATGATGACCCACTTGAGATTGACACACAAATACGAAAACCAAACGAGGGTTTAAACCTATTAAAAATTTTGCACATGTTAAAGTTTTTGAAGATAAAATTGACATAAAATTAAAAACAAAGATAAAGTTGATACGCTCCACAAAAGTGGAGACATAGAACGTAGATAAGTATGTCGTACATCTCATGGGTGGAAAGTTCAACTTCTAATTTTTTTTTTCGTTTTTCGTGTTTTACATTCCGTTTATCCGTGAAGAGGAAAACAACAGAACCAATGGGTAAAAGAAGATCTTCCTTAGAACGGGAACAACTCTTCGCACATGAAGCATCCAGCCATGTATAACATCGATCTTGGTGCGTGGATACTAAACAAGAGTATGACTATTACAAATGAAGTAAAAAAAAAACAAAGCAGAAGAGAATAATAGCACAAAGCATCTGTTGCTGAGGAGAACTAAAGAATAATCAGAAATTCAACACAATTCTTATTGACATGAATAACGGAGGAACACAAAATGTGAAGTTCGGTGACGTCAATACCACCAAAGGAAGCTGGCACATTCCCAGCAAACACTCTTCTAAGGGATGAGAAAACAATATCACTTTGGTAGCAAAAATGTCTGATGCACCTAAACTAGATAATGGGAAACAAAACAAATAGTATACACTCTACTTTGCCTGAGGATGGGATGCAATGAAGTCCACAGCATGTTTAATAGAGTTGATCTTGTCAGCCTCATTATCAGGAATCTCAAACCCAAACTCTTCCTCAAGAGACATCACAATCTCCACAGCATCCAAACTATCCAATCCAAGGTCATTTTGGAAGTGAGCATTCGGGGTAACCTGACAAATACAAATCCAAAAGTTAGCTAAATAAATAAGAAAAAATGGTTTCATTCATACATAGCATAACAGAGTCCGGTGATTAAACAGTGAAAACAAAAATCCATCATCAAATAAAACCATCCATTTATCCTTAAAATATCATTCTCTCTCTCCTATATAATCCTTATAAGTAATTTCTTAAGTATTAGAACGCATGCTAAACCGGCCCATAAACTAACTTAAATACGTATACTAAGGGACTAAATGTGTTTTCGAATTCCTATTTCTGTGGAACCAATCGTCTATTTGCATTTTCCAATTCACAAAACGGAGAAGCAACAGCACTTACGAGTTGGTAAAATTATGGGGGTTACATACTCACATTCACAATTAAGGTATTACTTTTACAATTTTAGATTTATTTAGATAATCTTCTGCATAAACAGTTCTGAAAAAAAAAGGTAAAAAATAAAATGAAATAAAATAATTTGTTCCCTCACCTAAATTTAACATTATGCACAATGAAAACCACCTTGTAGAGATGTCGATCATGCCTTTTATAACTTCAGAAATGGCGAAAAAATTAGTGGTTTAATTATTCTAATATTCTAAATTAGCATCTCTTCATACTGCTCTAACTACGCGAGAGATGCAATCAGTAACCGTTACGGTCAGGAAACAGTTGAACATCATTGACGTTGCAAGTGAAACGACTATGCGGAAAAGAAAGATTGAAACTAACGTGAAGAAGAAAGTGACGTGGCATTTGTCTAGGGTTGGCAACAATTGAAAATATAACAGGATCAATAAATTAGGCGTGAATTGAAGCGGTAACAGACGGAAATGGAGAGTAGAACCTTGGCCGGGTCGACTTTCTGGAAGTTTTTGACGCAGGAGATGACGCGATCTGCGACCTCGGACTTGTCGAGAAAACTGCCACGAACCTCTTCACAAAAACGGCGAAGGAAGACGGTGGGAGCGAGGGTTAACGGAGAGTTGCGGGGAAGAGCGTCGACGCGCACTCTCAGGTATTTGATCAATGGTAAAGTGCTCCTACTCGCCGCCATGGATCTGCTGCAACTGTGAAACCAACCTAGAACTCACTCTCTACCCTCTTCTCGTCTTTTCGATTCTCTCTTCTTTCTTATGTTTTGTTGATGATGGATCACAATAACCAAAACACACTCTTCTCTTCCATCTGCACAACCTGGGCTCTACAATTACGACCTCAGGCCCAACAGTGTGTGTGGCCCAATCTATCTCCAGGAAATACGTTTGCACCTCCATTTTTCTTCCTATACCCCAACATTTTATAATCCCCATTTTGCGCTTCGTGATTTATTTCTCTTGCCATTTTTGTGCTTCAATAGGAATTATGTGCATTATGTGAAGTGTTGGAGAATTTAGTTATGTTATGGTAGACACAACAAATGTATAGTCTAGGATATATTTTCAAATTTATAATCTAAAAATGAAAAAGAATAATAATTTCTTGAATTGTACGATAAAATATTTGAAATTACGTAATACAAAATTGTATTTTCGGATTCTACAATTTAAAAAAAAAAAGTTTTGTAGTTTGGATTAACACACTTTAAATTCTTAACTTTCAAATGTACAATTTTGTTGAATCATTCAATTTTTGTTAGAAGAATTCAGTACTTTTACATTAGAAATTGCAAGCTTACTAAAACTATAAAAAAAGAAAAATGATAATTATAAAAGTTAATGACATTTTGGAAAGTTTAATAACCCTTTGTTAAATTATATTGGCCAAGGTTAAATAACAATAATTTCTCCTCCTATTTTTAAATATTTATCCCTTCTATGTTTAAAATTATATTCATTATTCTCTTTATTTCACTTTAAAATAGCATATTAATCAATAAAAAAACTGCAGATGTATTGTTTGATATAATCGCCATTAAAGTATCAAAAAACAAAATCGGGCTCAGTGACGATAGCTTTTGCGTTAGAAAATCGCGTTGGAATTTCAGTCACCAGCAACCAAAACCAGAAATAACTGCACAGCTTAAGCTTCTGTATTGTATTGTATTGTTTTGCATCGCCCAGCCCCATGTTGGTGTTCTTCATTTGCGTATTGGTTTTCTTCATCTTTCTGTACAAATTCCTCACCGCTTATGGTATTTCATTTTTTTCACTACATTGCTTTCTCTTTTCATTTATCCTTTTTTTTTTGTTCTAATTCTCGTTTTTGATTTAATAGGCGATTTCACTTTGATGTCTAAGAAGCAACCTAAACGCGAAGAAATTGAAGATAAGGTTGCGAGAATCACACATACACATCCTTGAGTGTTTTCTTCTTCGTGTCTTACATAAATGACTTTGTCTTTTCATGTTTCATTTCCACCCAGGTTGTTTGGATTACTGGCGCTAGCCGTGGAATTGGTATGACAAGAACTCTTCTTTTTTTATTTTAATTTGATTTTTCCATTTCAGTATTATATTTCTGTTGGGTTGATTCATTCACTCACGTTGACCTTGGACTTCGATCAAATAAATATTGAATTCTAATTCGCCCAGAAATCACATTGATAAGTGAAGGAATCAAAATAATTGAACTTTGAAGAATGTAATCGAGGATGATTAATGATTGCAACCCACTTTCTAACTCATTTGTTTGAATGCGCACTCATTAGTATCTAATCTGCAATGCCTTATAGTGCCCATTTTTACTTATTTTATTTTATTATTTCAGATTTCCTTTTTGCTTACTTTGTTCTGTATAATCCTAGAAGGATTCCTTCAAAAAGCCAGAACTTTTCCCATAACTAATTTTGCTTGCAGAGCTGATTTCTTCTTCTTTTTGGTTCCTTCAATGATGTATGTAAAGGGGAGATTTTGGCTAAACAGCTTGCAAGGTTAGGGGCCAAGCTTATAATCTCTGCGAGGAATGAAATTGAGCTAAGCCGAGTAAGGACACAACTGAAAGGTATTTTTGTGTTGTGTTACTGGAAGTTTCATGTGCTAAATTAGTTTGTAAGTTATGTCCAAATAATGACATAATTCACATACCGTGATCTATTAATGTGTGGTTCGCATACCACCAGGTAAGCATGCACCTGATGAAGTCAAGATTTTACCATTGGATTTATCCTCTGGAGAGGATTCTCTAAGGATAGCTATTGAGAAAGCAGAATCCTTTTTTCCGGATTCCGGTGTTGATTACATGATCCATAATGCAGCTTTTGAGCGTCCTGTAAGTGACTTACTGCTTTATCCAATGGTTTATTTAGTACTTCAATATGCTTGTAAGTTAAAATAAGAGGAAATAGAGGTTGACTGTTATCCTTTAATTTAGAAGAACAATTTGTCAAGGCAGCATTATTAGTCACTATTTCATTCTATAGGGTGTTTTTGCATGCGTGTCTTTAGCCCTATGAGTTTGGAAACATTTCATCAGCAGAAATTCCTACTTCAAAGGTGATACTTTTTATTGGTTAGCATGCATTTCAGGATATGTGTAGCAACCATCTACATTAAACGAACACCAGCCCCGAAAAAATTTCATCGGATGATGCTAGCTTATCATTTCATGCCAGTATAATATAGTTATGATGCTTTTTTGAAAGCTGATAAAATTTCTCTTCACTTATCTGATAAAATTTTCTGATCATATGCTCATTGGATTAACTGTATTGTTAATTGATTATTTTGTTGTGCAGAAAACATCAATTTTAGATGTAACTGAGGAAGGTCTTAAGGTATTTTATAAAGGAGACTCTCACTCCTGTTGTTTAATTACCAATCCTTTACTTTAAAATTTGTTTTTATCCCTTTGTTAGTTTTCTTCCAAAACTTTAAAAGTAGAAATCTGAAGTTTTATATTACACTTTTCTCCTGATTAGGCTACATTTGATGTCAATGTTTTTGGGACAATAGCTCTTACAAAGCTCTTGACACCTTTCATGTTAAAGAGGGGGCATGGTCATTTTGTGGTGGTAAGCAGCAATTCATAATAATATCTTATTTTGGTTATGAAATCTGAATGGCAATAGTATATTAAATGTGTGTTTGTTTTCACGTTTATTTCCATTGAATGGCAATCCATGGATTTCTTCCATTCATGTTTGGATGCTTTGAAAAATGCACTAACCGCAAACCAGGCACACTCGTCTTAGCAGTAATCAGAAACTACAGCAGCTGGAGCTTTCAGGAAGATGTTTGTGACTGCATTGATTTATTAACCAAAACAAGTGCAACTAAAAAGAAGAGAGTAGTCACGAACTAGTCAGCTTTGCTGCTACATATTATCTGTCAACGATTGATAATAAATTTAACTTTTTTGGTAAAATTATATTGACGTGTTATATGTTTTTGCATTAATTGCTGAATATGCTAAGAACTAATGCACATATTTTTGGAGAACTTATTCAATATTTCTTGTAACCCCTTTCCCATTCATAAACTGATAATCTTTTGTTCCCTTCATTTGCAATAAGATGAGTAGTGCAGCAGGAAAGACACCTGCCCCAGGTCAGGCTGTATACTCTGCTTCCAAATATGCGCTCAATGGTTACTTCCATACCTTGCGTTCAGAGGTATGTAGACTGTGTACAGGAAGGGATGCAATTTACCATGATAAACCATACTATAGTGCACAACTGGAAGATAAATGTAGGTTTTGTCTAATGAGAAAAAAAAAAGGGTATAGTGGATGTTGTTTTATTGTAATTATCATACTGTACATAGTCATGCACTACTAAACATTTAATGGTGACAGCTCTGTCAGAAAGGGATCCGAGTTACTGTGGTCTGTCCTGGTCCAATAGAAACGTCAAATAATGCTGGATCAAAGGTTCCATCTGAGGTTTGTGTATTTGTTAATTCATGCATTACTACTGCAAAGAAAGACAAAACTTGAGTGAATTTTTCTTTACTTTCTTCCAACCATAGTACGTAGTACGTGTATCTTTGGAGACTTCTAATACTATAGAGTGATAAATGAAGATACACAACATTTTTTTCTGAGCTTATACATGCATGCTTTTCAAGAATGAAGAAAAAAATTTCCTTGCTCATTTTTAGCAAAAGTTGATGAATGTAATTTTTACTAAAGAAAATGGCATGTATTCAAAGAAGCAGCATAGTGGAAGATGTTGGAGTTTATATTATTCTTTCCCTTTTGCCTTTTTATTGTTGATATTGTTCACTTTAACTAATGTCATGTGTTCTCTGGATATATCAATTGAGTCATTGACAGATTGTTTCATTCATGTGAAATTCTGACTCCACAGAAGCGTGTGTCATCTGAAAGGTGTGCTGAGCTGACTATCATTGCTGCAACCCATGGCTTAAAGGAAGCTTGGATATCATATCAGGTAAAAGCATTGATTAGAAATGTACTTCTGTTTCAATATGTCGCCATTTTTAAACATTTATTCTCTGCATTTTGTGCAATGAATCTGCTTCATACTTGTTCTGCCGTTTTTCGTACACGCCACTTTGTTTGCCTCTTACACAAGTGAATCTCAGGTGTCTGTTTAGATAAAGCAACTTCCTTACAATTTGTCATTAAATGTGTCAGTGTGACAGTGTCTTGAGGTACATTTCATGCAACTGTTCGAATAATTATGTAATTGACGTGAAGATGTAATAATGCTCCCTTGTCAATTTGTTACATCATGGAATTTAAGTATGATGCTGGGAATATTTGTTCATGCTTTACTTTATGGAATCTAGAAGAGTTTTTGTTCACTCCTCCCGAAATATTGAATGCTTTCATCAATTTAAAATTTGGTTGCATCTAAGCATTTGGCTTCTCACGATAAATAGTCTAATTGATGTTTTCAATTAGCATGAATTAAAATTTCCAGTTTGCAACTTTAATCCTTAAATTTTTTTTGCGTGCAGCCTGTGCTTGCTGTCATGTATCTTGTTCAGTACATGCCATCTGTTGGTTATTGGCTCATGGACAAGGTATTTTCTATTAATTATATAGTATGCATTTTTGTAACTTTATTACGTATTTTTTTTCTTTCTTTTTTTTGCTTATGTGCTACTGGACATCGATCAAAATGAATACAAATATTGATACCTTGTACAAATGACTGTAGGTTGGCAAAAATCGAGTAGAAGCTGCCGAAAAGAAGGGAAACACATATTCTTTGAGCTTACTGTTTGGAAAAAAGAAGGCCACTTGATGCCCATCTGTGCATGGTTTTCAAAGATTTGCATCAAATATATTTTAGTTAAAGGTTCTCTATCAAAATGAATAACACCCTTTCTGGCAATTGACAGAATAGTGTTATATATTATTCCAAAACGAACAATGAAGGTTTATAAACTTTCAGTGGGCGAGCCATTCTGCAATACTCCACATTACTTCTCAAATACAGAACATTTTTTTTATGTGCGCGAGCCTACGGTATATTTTTGTTGTTGAAGATGGAGCTGCAGAAAACTTGGATGATGTAAGGAGTCTAGTTCAGTAAAAACAAATGGCAGGTGATACTCAATTTCCAAATATCACTGGAAGAAGCCATTGAAAAGTGTACTGAACTCGATACTTCGAGGTCCAAAGTTGCATTAGTTGTCCATTATATACAACACCCAGTTAAGATAATATTAATAATTAATGCAGTCATAACCAACAATTAAAATTATCAATGGAGAATACTTGCAAAGCAGCATACTATCTAAACATAATTTTGCATTGGAATTGACTACAGAGAGCACCTAATATAACAACCAATCCGTAATCCATGAATACAAGGGGGTATATTAGTTAACCCCGCTTGTAGACAGTGACATATTGAGCTTGTATTTGAGGTAAGATTTGATGAAAGGGTCCAACTCGCCATCCATTACAGAGATGACATCTGTGGTTTCATGCCCTGTTCTTACATCTTTGACTAGTTTGTATGGGTGGAATACATAGTTCCGTATTTGTTGTCCCCATTCAGCCTTGACTGCGTCCCCTCGAATCTGCTTAATCTCTGATGCGCGCTGCTCTTCAGCTATAACCAACAACTTGGCTTTCAAACGGCTTAAAGCTTTGATCTTATTCGCCAGTTGCGATCTCTCCTCTGCACCATGCTTGTTTAATTTTAAAACTTGCAATTAAAAACACATGTTTGAATTGGATGCAAACTAGAAAAGGCTCAAGTAACCCTCAAAATTTAACAAAAGCATTGGTGGACATACACAGTCCATACCAAATATTAGTGAACCTAGACATACACAGTCCATACCAAATATCAACCGGAGTCCATCTTTAACAAAAGTCCAAATACACTACATAGTACCATTCACGCAGTATTTTGATCTGTTAGATGTATGCAAATGTGCAATGCACAAAATAAATTATTGATAAAACGTTTTAACACAAACCAAGTAATCATAACTGAAAATTCAGAAAGTCACCACAAACAGTTTCAAGTTCGATTATCATATACGTGTTCCAAACAAAGAGGGCTGTAGTGATTAGCTTACTGGACATTACTGGGATCACTTTGTGCTTATAGATTAGTTTCCTAAATGACTACTTCTAGATTCTGGTCATACTGAAAGGGTTAGAGTGGGGATCAGAATTCCCAAAGAGGAACAATTAGCGGCATATATTTGAAACTTTGGTTCATTGAAGTAGATTGACACTAAATTATTTTCAAAGTATATTGTCTCCAAATATGAGTTATCTTTATCTTAGAATTTATGATGTATTTGAAACTACGAGCAGGCATATTGCCAAATGCAACATGGAAAAGTACTTTAGAAAGGTGTGTAATATATCCAGAAAAATATACTATTGGGATTAAATAATTCCCAAAGGAGCTGAACAAAATAAATAAATAAATAAATCCCAAAGGAGAAAAACGAACCTGTGCAGCGAACAGTGACACCAGTTGGAATGTGTGTAATCCGAACTGCAGTTTCAACCTTGTTGACATTCTGACCTCCCTTTCCACCTGCTCTTGAAAAACTAATATCCAGGTCCTCCTCGGGAATTTCAACATCCATAGATTCCTCTGGAAGAAGAGGCATAACCTCAACACCAGAAAAGCTTGTCTGTTTATAGATATTAAAAAATTAGAGTTTAAAAGAAAATATTATGAATATGATAATTAAAGGGAAAATAATATTAACGATTCATCAAATATCTAATAGCAAATCTGTAGAAAATGAATAAGAACTTTTTTTTATTGTATTCGTGAGGCAAGGAGGGGAGGAGTGGACATTACACTAGCATCATTGTCATTCACAAACACGGTATTTCAGCTATCTGAAATTCAGCCACCAAAATGTTGGTTATTACCTGACGAAGCCCTTTGGCATTAAAAGGTGATTGACGAACAATGCGATGCGTTCCTTTCTCCCCAGACAAATACCCATATGCATAACGACCTTCAACTTCAACAGTGGCAGACTTAATTCCAGCTTCTTCTCCGGGGGATTTCTCAATCACTCTGGTCTTGTATCTTTGTTTCTCACTCCATCTCATGTACATTCTAAGAAGCATGTCTGCCCAATCCTGTTCTGGAGATGATAAATTTTGTACAGAAGTTAAAGCTGAATAGGCAGAATCGCCATTAAGTACTCAAATTTCAAAATATGATACAAATAAAAAAAGGAACTGGAAAGATGGATACGTTGGTTTCATCATCTCACACTAGACAGGGCAAATATCCTGTAAGCTGGGATGGAAATAAAATCAGTAAAATAGGCCCCACATATAACTACTTTTTCTAAACGGTGGAATTTTACTTCCGTAACAAACCCACGCCCCATATATTGGGAGATCGACTGTCCGGATTTATTGCATGTGATATGACTGTTAATAATCAATACTTGGTAGTATAGATCAACAAATAATGCCAAAAGGCGGGAAAGGTTAAATGTGTTGAGACATATAGGTAGTATTCTAAAGTCATAACTCAACAGCAGGACAAGGAAAAAGACAAATTGTAGCTTTTCTGGGCATTCAAGTTCTGACATTCTACCAGTACAATCTATCAGACTAAAATGTTTTCTTTTCACCTTGAACTAGGAATGGCAGAAACAAGTTCATTACTATATCTGAATAAAGATAGCTATTTACCTGGGCATCAGTACCACCAGCACCTGCTGTAATAGAGATAACAGCGCCTTCTTTATCATAAGGACCAGAGAGAAGTTGAGTCAGCTCATATCGATCTAGTGATTTATTCAGTTCTTTAATAAGATTGGTGGCCTCATCAAAAAGTCCTCTATCAATGGATTCCATTTCCTCAGTCAGCATAACTATTGTTTCTGCATCCTCAACCTACATTCATTGTGACGAAGATCCATATTGGCACATAGCTTAATTTGCATTAGAGTAGAAGTGGGAACAATATGAGCCCGCAGAGAGAAACGAAAGATTTAGGCATACACCATACATATATCATGATCCAGCCCTCTTTAAAAGCCAAGTCTACAGATGGGATGATTTCCTTTTCCCCAGTCTGCTAGTCGATTAGTTCCTTTCGGTTTTGATGTTCTTTTACCACTAAGTTTTCTTTAATTTCCTTTATATAACTATTGAATAAAATATAATAATTTTATCAAATGTTATACCAATTTGAACACTAAATGTTTAAGTTTCTTGGCATGATGGAAGGACTTCGCATTGAATGGCTCTGAATAAACTTTCAGGTCAGGTCAAGCTTTTATATTTTCAAAAAAGCCCCAGTCAACCCCTCCTAAGATGTGTAACAAGTCCGGCTTAAACCAATGTCTTGAAGATAGGACCTGTTTAGGCAACTGCATAGTTTAGTCTAGTCTAGCTTTCTAGCTACTCCCATCCTATTACAGTAAATATAATAAACATATTTAGCACATATGGCCAACATACGGGACAAAAAACCTAACAACTTTTATAATAAGTTCATCACTGAAACCATCGGATCAATCTGAATGAAACCCGTGAACAAATCTATTTTTAAAATTTGCCATTTTCTTTTAAATGAAGGAATTAGAGAATAGATTATAAAAAATAAGGGCAAGAAAGAATAATTGGGAGATTTAAAGAAAGGGTCAGGGACAATTTTTGTGCATCACTTAGAAAAATAGATCAATCCTTTTCCTTTCAAAAGAAGAGGCACCCAAAATGCAGGTACACAAACAACATTTAAATATTCTAATTTATTTTTACAATTGTAAACGTAAATTCATTTTAATTAGTAATGTAAAAATAATTTTAGAGAAGAGCGTGGTTGTAACACCCTGAATTAGGCGTTACAATTTTTGTTCCATAAAATACATATATAATTTTTTTTTTACCACCAACAAAATATTACGTTATTTATTACAGCACAAGTCTTCTGAAAATAAAATTCCATACAGTTCATAAACTTCTGAAATTTAAAATTTCACACAGTTCGAAAATTCAAACGTAGATTTATTTTAGAAATTCCCCATGTCTCCTTTTTCCCACAGATCTCTCATCTTCTAAGCAAGTCTGGAACCATCTGCTAATTCATCTAAAATAGTTTCTGCTCCCGTATAATATCACACATTATACGTTCATTGCATTCACATACACAAACACAAACAGTAGGGTGAGCTAAGCAAATCAAGAAATATACATTATCCACAATCCTACTAATATCACAAGTGTGGCAATCAGTCCAATACATGCATCTCGAACATACTCAAGAACAGACTATTACATTGATACTATATAATATTTCTCAAGTCAGAACTATCAGTATATTTACTAGAGTCAATGCAACATATTATTAACCTGCCTACTTAAGCAAAGCAGTCAACAATCCTTCTGTCTACTTACCAAATGTGATACTGACTACTTATCAAAGTAATCTAACGAGGTGATCTACTTACCAAAGTAGTACAACAAGGTGATATTGTCTACTTACCAAAGTAGCACAATAAGGTGATATCGTCTACTTACCAAAGTAGTACAATAAGATGATATTGTCTACTTACCAAAGTAGCACAATAAGGTAATATTCCGCCTACTTACCAAAGTAGTATGGTTTATGTCAAATTAATCTCTCATTATCTCACCTACTTACCAAAGTAGCGTCCGACTTCAAACATCTTCCCTCCCGACTTACCAAAGTCGTAGGAAAATAAATAAATTTCGAATTTACAATTATGACAATAATTCTTATACTATCCATCAAATTTTACCATAAACTTATTTACAATTCATGATTTAACTCAAATAATTATTACCAACTCAGTAATATTCAATATAATTTTATATTCTAATATAGAATATATTATATTACTTATCTTCAAATTTTCAAAATACAACTATACATCCAATTTAAGAATATAATTATTCAAGAATTTATCCAATACAAATAAATTTACTATTTCGTGGAAAGATTACTCTTCACTCATATCAATAATTAAAATCTGGACCAATCAGACTAACAAACAATATGTTTAAATCATATGGTAAAATTTTCAGTCCAATCTAACGGTTAATGAGGCGGAAATCATAATTTATGTATAAATGATCCAAAAACATAAATTAAGCAGTATTGAGATCCCTGAGAAGATACGAAACTAATATCTATAAATCTGTATCTCCGATTTAAAATCTGAACGGTCAAAGTATGACACTATCTTTTAGAAACAACATATTAAAATTTCAGGGTAATCTAACGGCTAACTAAGTAGATATGGAGGTTTTACCGAGGTAACTCAGAGACAGAAGTTTAAGTGGTTCTCGGTTAAACTCAAAATGCGGAATGAATTCCTCTAAGCACAAACATCTAATTCCAAATCTGAACGGTCAAGATCACCTAATATGTCTTATGAACTACATACTAAAGTTTGGGCTCAATCTAACGGTAAATGAAATATATATAAAATTTTTACCATTATAACTTAAGAACATAATTTCAGTGTTCATCAAATATTTCAAACTTTCGAAATTTCTTTCTCTAAACATAGACCTTCAATTACAAATCCGATCAGCCAAATTGTATTAATATGTCTTAGGGATCATATATCAAATTTTGAGGTTGATCTAACGGTCAAATAGGTCAGAATCTATATTTTACCGAGACAACTTAGTAACAGAACTACAGGGGTAACTAATTTACTCAAACATGCAGGATTTATTTCTCCAAGTACAGACTTCTATTTTCAAATCCGAACGGTCAAAGTGTAGAAATAGGTCTTAGGATTCACATATTAAAATTTTAGCTAAATCCAACGGTGAAAACAATTAATAGAAAAATTTCACCACAGTAACTCGAAAATAAGAAATTATAATCATGAAAACCAAATTTTACACAAGTCAATAGATACCTACCATTACCAAAATTTTGACATATTCATACTCATATTCATGATCATAACAAGAAAGGATTAGCTCCCCTACCTCTTCTCCTTGCAAGCAATTCTTCACTCTTGATACTCCTAGACCACCACCTTTGCTTGTTTTCACTCTCAAATTCAAAGAAAATTCTAACTTAAATCCCTCTTCTCTTCTCCTCCTCTCTTTTGGCCTTAATAAGCTTATATCAAGAGAATGAAGCCTCTTGGAAGATGCTTGCAGTAATACAATGGAAAGAAAAAAAACAAACAAATGAAAGGGATGGGTCCCCTTAACCAAAACATGCACCCATGTTTCACGGGAGACAAAACATCAACCTCCATGCTTCAATATTATCTTCTTATTTTCTATATTAGTATTAATTTCTTTTTTATTATTATAAATTTATAATTATGTCCCTCCTTTTAATCTTTTTGCCAGCACAAATTGCATCAAATTCAAATAATTAATACAAGAAAAACCAAGCTAAACAAAATGCTAAAAAAATACAAACAATAGTCTTTATCTTACATATGCAGAATATGTTTGAAACTAATTACACTAACCAAAAATTTATTTATTTATTATTATTATTTTTTTCGTACTTTCTACATACTAATGCACACCATAATTAATTATTCAAAACCACAACATACATAAAATTACTTTTATTTTTCTATAGGTCTTAACCCACAGGTCCCTGGATCCTCTAATAAACTTGTTCTTCTGAGTAACTCCACCTTTTATGTCAACTCGGTTTCGGTTTATTTCCAGTAACTCCACCTTTTTTGTCTTCTCAACTAAGGCTGGAAATTTCTTGATTTCAAGAGGTACAATCATTCTCTTCAGGTCATATCTCAGACCCTGCTCAAATCTTTGACACTTCCACCCTTCCGTCATGTGCTGACTATAAAAACGGATAAGATACTCAAACCTATCGATGTACTCTTGCACCGACATCCCATTTTGACGCAAGGCCAAAAATTCTTGCTCCCTTTCGATCTTGGCACTAGTCGGGAAGTACTTTTCCAAAAACTTGTCCTTGAAACTATTCCAAGTAATAGCCTCTTCATCATATTCCATCAGTCGCTTCATACCATCCCAACAGTACTTTGCTTCCTCTTTCAGTATGAAGGTTGCGTAATCTAGTTTTTCCTCATCTGTGCACTTGATCACATGAAAGATCTTCTCAATGTCCTTGATCCAAGCATCTGCTTTATCTGGCGTAGCCCTTCCATTGAACCTTGTTGGGTCGTGCCTCAAAAAGTCATTCAGCCTCGAATAATTCCTTGGTTCCTGAGTGGTATGCTGCCTCTCCATTGCGTTGATCATCCGATCAACAGCCCGATTAAAATCATCAATTGGAGGTGTTTGACCAACATTGTTAGATCGACGTGCCATGTTCTACCATATATGTCAAAAGAAAGTAATTCAAACACAAGTCAAAACAATGCATATCTCTACCTTTCAAACCAGTGCTCTCCAAAAGAGCTACATAATCATCACAACAAATCACAAAATCACACAACACAAGTTAACGAGCTCACTTCCCAAAAGCCCCAAAAGATTTTCGAAAACCATTGCTCTGATACCAAACATTGTAATGGTATCAGAGCCTGGTTTCGATCCAGGGACCTGTGGGTTAAGACCTATAAAAAAATAAAAGTAATTTTATGTATGTTGTGGTTTTGAATAATTAATTATGGTGTGCATTAGTATGTAGAAAGTACGGAAAAAATAATAATAATAAATAAATAAATTTTTGGTTAGTGTAATTAGTTTCAAACATATTATGCATATGTAAGATAAAGACTATTGTTTGTATTTTTTTACCATTTTGTTTAGCTTGATTTTTCTTGTATTAATTATTTGAGTTTGATGCAATTTGTGTTGGCAATCTTTAGTTAAAAGGAGGGACATAATTATAAATTTATAATAAAAAAAAAATTAATACTAATATAGAAAATAAGAAGATAATATTGAAGCATGGAGGTTGATGTTTTGTCTCCCGTGAAACATGGGTGCATGTTTTGGTTAAGGGGACCCATCCCTTTCATTTGTTTGTTTTTTTCTTTCCATGGTATTACTGCAAGCATCTTCCAAGAGGCTTCATTCTCTTGATATAAGCTTATTAAGGCCAAAAGAGAGGAGGAGAAGAGAAGAGGGATTTAAGTTAGAATTTTCTTTGAATTTGAGAGTGAAAACAAGCAAAGGTGGTGGTCTAGGAGTATCAATAGTGAAGAATTGCTTGCAAGGAGAAGAGGTAGGGGAGCTAATCCTTTCTTGTTATGATCATGAAAGTGGTATCAGAGCCTAGCCTCTCCCAGTACGGTGTGGTTCGAGGACGAACCATGCGGAAGCTGGTGGGCATGTGACACCCGGACACTGACGAAGGCGGGGAGTGATCGCCGGTGCAAGAGACATGAGGTGCAAGAGACATGAGGTGCAAGGGGCACAGACAAGGAACGGCTCCTGGCAGACCTCGAGTGGAAGGGACACATGGATGAATCGAACATACACCGGAATGAGAGGGATCTAGAGACTGTATAGGTATGGGACTATACAGTTGAAGGATAGCTTAAAGGGATTGATTTGGCTACTCATATCACCAAATGCATTTGCTTTTCGGTAGCCTAACTCATAAGAACTCCATGGTTAAGCGCACATTGGAAAGCCTCGTGGTGATGTGTGGGGGCAGTCAATACTCTCTGTAAGTTGCCGGATGAATCGAACATACACCGAAATGAGAGGGATCTAGAGACTGTACAGGTATGGGACTATACAGTTGAATGATAGCTTAAAGAGATTGATTTGGCTACTCATATCACCAAATGCATTCCCACTAAACCTTGGGGTTCCCCATTCAGCCAGGACTTTTAGAAAGGACATGCTGGTCCTTCCTAAAATAATTGTTGAGAATCAATATAAGTAAATCTAACCTGGGTTTTAAAATCATTGAGTAATTTTATCTTCTCTTTGACATCAGCCAAGGTCGAAAGAATGTTTTGAGCTTTGGCCCGATTGTCCCAGAAAGAGATATCTGCTGCTTGCTCCTCCAAATTGGCAAGTTCTTGCTCCAATAGTTGTAGACCAGAAGACTCTCTAATCTCTTCAACACGTTGCAACATAATTTCAACATCCCTCCTCAGGGAGTAAAAATCTGCAAAAATAACACCAAGTTATGTGCTACTTTATGGCAGCAACAAATCCATAATTGTTAGCAAGTTTCCTCTGATTAAACCATTCATGAACTATTATGAATTATATGATTATGATCATGAAACAGCAAGAGGGAAAGAAGAAAATTTCAAGCGCCTTATATCTAAAGAAGTTCACAGGATAATATGCAAATCTACTTATTTAGTTACAAACTATATCTTAGATTGCATCAATTTGGAAAATTGAAAATAATAAACATCCAAGGTTCAAAAGTGGTCTTTTTGTGTTGGCATTCCTTTAATTAAAAGGCTTCCGACTCCCAGTAATTGAATACTAAAAATCCAAGGAACCCCTTCCACTCAACTACAAGTTAATAGAACAAAACAATTGAACTTGTCACACAGGGGGCTTGGTTTATAATTGGAAAGAGATAAATGCCGAAGCCATGTTAGCCGTACTATAAACACTGAGTGTGTTTATCCAATATGCACATACAGAAATGAAACCACATCAAATTTTCATTTAGTTAAAGCAATAGTTTATAGCTTCTAGAGGAACGCTACATGGCCATTGACGTGAAAAAAAATACGCTATAGTAACATCATGTCACCTCAAATCCAATGCTCGGTTTGCAAAATTTATTTTGAATGAGATTGATTTTGGTCGTGAAGATTAATTCTCAATTGATGTGATTTACGTTTGAATGTTTTAATTTAAAGACAATATAGTAGTACAGCTCAAGACAAAAATTTTATCCAACACAACAGCTGACCGAACATTTTCCAACTCAAAATCAATTCTGGATGCATCAATTTGTTGACGTTAAACCAAACATAGACATTTTGATTGATTTTTCGAAGGGATCCATTAGGGAGATTCAACAACAATAAAGTCACGTCTACATACACTTTAAATCCAAAACCTTAACACATCCCCTTCAACCCAAACTTTAGACCTGTTTTATCAAACAACAAGACACGCTTATGTGAAACCTCTGTCAAGACTTTTGATACAAGAAATCATAAGATTCTTCTCCTATTTGATTCTCATGTGAGCCGGTCATCATGTTCAGTTGTTCATCTTTACCTCAACATCGACTTAGCCTCGTACTTGAATTCCCAATTCATTTGCCTATAACAATTGCCTATAACATTTATGTGAAATCACGATAACTAATAAAGTTAACAGCCAGATTAGCACTTCTAGAAAAATATATGGCAGATGTTATCTTAGAGAAATTATGCGAGAGTTTTTACAAATTAGTTTATACATAAGTTAATTTAAACTTTTGAATTCAAAACACTTACTAAAAGGTTAAACTAAAATAAGATAAAAAAAATAAAAAGAACTTATATTTTTGACTGAAGACGCAGGTAAAGTACCTTGCAGAGCCCATTCACTGGCATCGGTGTTCTCTCCTTCACCGACACTCAACTGGTTCTCCGGCGCCGCGAACAGAACTGCCACAAAATCCACAAACACAAGAATGTATACTAATTCAGAGATCGGAATATTATAAAATGTGAAAATAAATTGAATAAACAAAGAAAGTAAATAGGAGGAGAAGAAAATGAATAGTGAAAAAATGGCGGAAAAGAAAATGAAATTACGAGACGGTAGAGAAACACGCGAAGAGGAGAGAATGGTGGCGCGAAAAGATAAGAAGGGGAAGTGCTTAGAAGGATTGGGGATTTGTTTTGGAATGAGAAGAGAGCGTTTGCGCGTGGCGAATAGAATGGTGCACAGAGGCTGAGAAACAACCTCCATGGCTATCGAGCTCGAAAGGTAAGGAAGGGAACAACCAGATAAGACACTGCTTCACACTCTTCACTGCTTATTTGGTTTGTCAAAAAATGGATATTTGTGTATTAGAGTTCAATAATAGTAGAAAATTTACTTTATGAGATATAATAGCACGACTTAAGTTTATAATGGTGAAAATTTGGATTTTTGGGTGTGTTGATGATATGGGTTATGAGAAATATAAAATGGTAGTCAAACCTTTGAGAAAAACACAAATGAAAGATAAAGATGTTGCAAGAAAAATAATTTAGTTGTAATTGAAAGAGGTGAATTGGGAAATATTTGAAGTTAGGAAAATAAGTATTTCAATGAAGTCTTTTTTGTTACAGCTAATTAGGTGCAAGTGACCAATTTTTGTAATAATTTATGATATTCGAAATTAGTTAAAAATGTGTAATGAATATTTGATCAATTGTTGTTAGTGGTTTATAATATAGACAAGTATGTGAGTTTTAATTAGAGGGGCATAATTACTCCTAAAAATGTTGAAGATTTATTGATACTTATATTTGTATCAGAGTTTCATTCATATAAATGTAGTTGATTCCACAAATACAAAATATGTAATATAAGTATTAGTATGTTAAACATTTTGTAACTATACGATTGATTTCATGTAGTTACAATATGAATGTGATTGGTTTCACATAATAGTAAAATGTTTACTTGAACTAATCTTATATTTTCATCTTGAATATAATATATTTGAAGTCTTGAACTTTGAAGGATTATTTAAATATTGGACATACTTTCCATTTTTTTATTTTGGAAAAACTACTTTTGGTATTTGTATTTGTTTAAATAAGGTTTAATATTTATTTTGATTTTTATTTTTATAATTTCTATTTAATGTGGTTCTTACCTTTTTTAGTGTTCAAAGTGTTTTATTTTTTTTAACTTTTGTTTAATTTAGTCATTTTTTTTACAGCATCTAAATCGTTAACATAGTGTTTATCTGAGCTCAGTGAATACGTGGCTGTCATTTTGTCTAATATACTTGCCCATGACATTGAAGTAATTAAGATTTTCTGGCTTTCCAAGGCTGGCAGTGAAGTAATTAGGGTGTTTTTGGTTTCCCATGTCAGTGAAGCAATTAAGGTTTTCAGGTTTGGGTTTTCATTTTGCAGGTTGTTGCTATTTCGCAGTGGTTCGTGATGGTTCTGTGTTGCAGGTGCATGGAGGACACGCGATTATGTGGTGGTCTTCTCTAGTGACGCGACAAAACGTTAAACTTGAAATTTGGGATTATTTTTGTTTGAAGAATATGACAAATGGCATTGTGCATGGTGAATGCAGATAGGTTTTGTTGTAGTTTGGAAAGGGAGATATGTGGTAGTGCGAATAGGAATTGCGATTTGAGTTTGCAGGTTTGGGATGTGATTCGTAATTTGGGTGCTTGTGATTTTGGGGTTTTGTTTTTTTTTATTTTTTTTTATTTCAGGTTGTGATTTCGAACAATGATAGCTTGTGGTAGCTCTTTGTTGTTATGTGGTGGTTGACGAAGATGGAAAGTGCAAGGATGGTGAATCATTGACATAGTGGAAGGAAACCATGATGATATGGTGGTGAGAAATTGAAGATGATGAGGTGGAAAAAGTGTTGTTGAAGCTTACAATAAAGAATAAAGATTACGAACAAAATACTTCCTGAGGCGTGTAGATCATTGTCCTTAAGGACTTATCCGCAGTGTATTGCGCAAGCCCCCCAGGATACAACAAGAACTTCTCAGAATTTCTGAGGATCTCAAAACTGGCAAGGATCTCTTAAAAAGAGAATAAATAAACCCAAAATATTTTTAGGAAAAGAGAGAGAGAATGAAACTAGGAGAAAAGAGAAAGAGAGAAGAATGATTCTGATCATATCTTCTGAATGAAAGAAAAGCTCTATTTATAGAGCCTATGATGGAACTAACCCTCCTTAGCTTGAGGAGTACTTCACGTAAAAGTGGCACCAAACCTTAAAATTAAAGCACAAAATCGGTGGTTATGGAGAGAGAAAAGCAACGTTAGAAACAAACATGAACGTTGCACACCAAAAGTGACGTTGGCTGCGAGCATATAGGAAAATATCTCTAAGGCAAAGACTTGCGGTCCAATCTCAACTTCCTCCGCAAGTGATGGCACATATCTTTGCAATATTTTATTAATAAATAATAACAATCCCCCACATATTGCAAAAGATAAGAAACAATGATTGAAAGAAAGAAAGAAGAAAAAAACCTGGGTTTTATACGATGTAATGCATCAGAGCTGGTATAGCAAGCTATATGAACCAGTCCTAGAAAGAAAAACTTAACACACAGTATAGTTGGTATAGCAAGCTATATGAACCAAAGATACTTGAGTGTGTTAGAGGTTTATCAATCACAGTATACCCCAACAATCCTTGCTGTTATCGTTGTGGTGCGCTTACTAGGCCATGCCCGTGCCCGGTATTCATGAGTGCTCTAGAGATCATGCCAAGATCTCATGCAAGCGGCCCCACTTGACACTCATACAGGTGATTTCATCAAGTGTATGCTGCAAGTCATACACCACCCGTAAGGGATATGAAGATCATTAAAAACTTTGTTTAATTACAAAGTTTAACCTCTAAATTATGCAGTCTCTAGCACTTTCACACACACACCATAGGAATGGACATATTTGATTTGAAATCAAATTAGTGCTATCAGAACTAACAAATGACTTGTTTTTACCCATATGAACCTTATTCATGGGATCTCCAATCACAAAGGTTGGGTTACCATCACTTGTTTGTTTGCTAGTGGCTTAAGTCTCATTCCCCTCGATGTTTCTAAGATCATATTTCTTCCCAAGGGTTTTGTCAAAGGATCTGCTAGATTCTGTTCTGACTTCACATAGTCAATGGAAATAGTTCCACTCTTTAGCAGCTGCTTCACCAAATTATGTCTCAATTGAATATGTCTATTCTTTCCATTGTAATTCTTGTTTTTAGCTATAACTATTGCCGATTGACAATCACAGTGTATTGACACCGATGGGGTTGGTTTCATTCCTAGTGGAATGTTTGCTAAGAAGTTTTTCAACCACTCAGCCTCACTACCAGCCATCTCAAGAGCGAAAAACTTAGATTCCATTGTTGATCTTGCAATAATAGTTTGTCTGGCTGATCTCCATGTAATCGCACCACCCCCAAGAGTGAATACATAACCACTAGTGGATTTTGTCTCATCTGAATCAGAGATCCAGTTAGCATCACTATACCCTTCTAGTACAGCGGGAAATCCACTATATTCAATGGCATAATCCATTGAACCTCTCAAATATCTCATAAGCCTGGAAAGTGCATCCCAATGTTCTTGATTTGGACATTGAGTGTACCTACTCAGTCTACCTACTGCATAAGCAATATCAGGTCTAGAAAAGCTCATCAAGTGTAGTAAGCTCCCAATTATCTGGGCATATTGAGGTTGAGATAATGATTCTCCTCTATTTTTCATTAATTTAGAGTTAGCATCATAAGGGGTACTCACGAGTTTGAAATCATAATACCCAAACTTCTTAAGAAGTTTCTCAATGTATTGTTCTTGAGATAGTAATATACTATCTCTCTTCCTTATGATTTTAACACCTAAAATTACATTGGCTTCACCCATGTCTTTCATTTCAAAGTTCGATCCTAGAAAGAATTTAGTTCTAGTAACAATCTCATTGCATGTACCAAAAATTAACATGTCATCCACATACAAACATATAATGACACAATCACCATTTTCAAATTTAGAGTACACACATTTATCAGCATCATTAGGTGAAAAACCATCACATAGCAATACATTATCTAGTTTTTCATGCCACTATTTTGGTGTTTGTTTCAACCCATACAAAGATTTTAAAAGTTTACAAACTTTATTCTCTTGACCAGGTACTACACACCCTTCAGGTTGAGTCATATAAATTTCCTCCTCTAAATCACCATTCAGAAAGGCAGTTTTAACATCCATTTGGTGTATCACTAGCTTATGGATTGCTGCTAAGGCTAACAACACTTGAATAGAGGAAATCCTAGTCACAGGGGCAAAAGTATCAAAGTAATCTATGTTGGGTTTTTGAGTAAAACATTTTGCTACTAATCTTGCCTTATACTTCTCTATAGATCCATCAGGATGATACTTTTTCTTAAAGATCCACTTACAACCAATGGGTTTTGCTCCTTTAGGCAAATCTACTAAGGTCCAAGTATTATTTTTCTGAATTGATTCAATTTCAGTCTTAATGGCTTTATCCCACTGTTTTGCATCAGGAGTACTAATGGCTTCTACGAAGTTACTTGGATCATTATCAACTAGATAGGTATAGAAATCATTACCAAATGAAGTTTCCTTCCTTTGTCTTTTAGTTCTTCTTAATTCCTCACACAAGGCATCACTATTATTATTATTTTCTATAGGTTGAGACGTCTCACTAACCTTTAAAGGAAAAACATGTTCAAAAAACTCAGCATTTTTCGTCTCCATTATAGAATTTCTTTCAAGTGTATCACTTTTAAGAACTAGAAACCTATAGGCAACACTATGTTCATCATAGCCTAAGAACATACAATCAGAGGTTTTAGAGCCTATTTTCCTTTTCTTAGGATCGGGTAACATCACTTTAGCTAGGCACCCCCACACTCTTAAATATTTAAGGTTAGGTTGATAACCTTTCCACAACTCATACGGAGTTTTACCAGTTTTCTTATGAGGTATTCTATTTTGTAAAAAACACGCAGTAAGCAAGGCTTCTCCCCAAAGGTTATCAGGTGCACTAAAACTAATAAGCATAGCATTCATCATCTCCTTAAGAGTTCTATTCTTTCTCTCAGCTACTCCATTAGACTCAGGTGAGTATGGTGGAGTTACCTCATGGATGATACCTTCTTTAACACAATAGTCATTAAATAACACATACTCACCACCTCTATCTGATCTAATCCTCTTAATTTTTTTATTTAATTGATTTTCTACTTCTGCTTTATAGGTAAGAAACACATCAAAGGCTTCATCTTTATGTTTGATTAAGTAAACTTTGGTGTATCTAGAATAATCATCTATAAAGGTCACAAAATAATTTTTACCTCCTCTAGACATTGTTTGTTTCAAATCAGCTAAATCAGTATGAATTAACCCTAACAGTTCAGTTTGGCGTTCTACAGAGAAACATGTTTTCTTTGTTATTTTAGATTCTACACATATATCACACTTACTACTCTGTTTATCATGCATATTAATTAATCCTAGTCGTTGTAATTTCATAACATAGGAAGAATTCAAACGTCCTAATCTAGCATGCCATATATCATATGAGTCAATAATATAAGTAGAAGAAGATGATTCATTAATATTTTCAGAAATGTTAAGTACAAAGAGACCTTGATCACAATATCCCTTCCCCCACAAAAACATTTTTTTTTGTCATTACAATCTTGTCAGATTCGAATGACACTTTAACCCTCGCTTTTCCCAGTAGTGCTACAGAGATTAAATTAACTCTGATTGATGGCACATGTAGCACATCACTCAAGGCCAGAGTCTTTCCAGATGTGAGTTTGAGAAGAACTTTCCCTTTTCCCAGAATAGGAGTGGTCCTGGAATCACCGAGGTAGACGTGTTCTTCTCCATCCCCTACACTAGTGTAAGAGGTAAAGGCACTTATGTTTGCACAGATATGCCTGGTAGCACCAGAGTCTACCACCCACTTGCTCACATTTGTCATCAGATTTACTTGAGAAACGACCGCAACAATAATGTCATCTCCTTCGACTATATTAGCCTTAGGAGGATTGTCGTTTCTTACTCTACGCCTGCACTGCGGTGCATGATGGCCCGACTTCCCACATACGAAGCAATTTCCTTTCTTCTTAAAGGTGGAGTTAGATGTGTTGGGGCGAAATTTTCGAAAATTATTTTTCTTATTGTGATCAGGTTTGTGTTCGTACCTTTTTGGAGCAGGTTTGTCTTCTACCATGTTTGCTTCTACAGACAATGCTTTGGCCCTCACAACAGCACATTCTTTCCTGTTGGTATCTTCAATAATTATGTGAGTGATCAGCTCTGAAAGTGACATTTGCTTGTGCCTGTGTTTTAGTTGTTGCTTGTAATCAGTTCAGGAAGGTGGCAGTTTCTCTATCAGAAGCTCTCAAACAAACTCATCTGGAAGAAGAACGTTCTCTGCTTTGATATCTTCGAGTAGCTTGTGGTACTCATTAATTTGCGACTTTATGTCCTTATCTTCAACCATTTCCCAGCGATAGTAATTCCTAATGATGAATCTTTGCCTGACTATATCTTCAGCAGTGTATTTGAGAATCAACGAATCCCAAATTTCTTTCGCTTCCTTATAGGAACAATATACATCGAACAAATCGTTAGAGAGTGCACTAAGTAAAGTATGACGACATACCTTGTTTGCATGAACCCAGTCTTCAACTTATTTTGAATTTGGAGGAAGAGTGGAGTCGGGTTTTGAAGAAGAAAGGGAAAAAGCGACTTCATACATGTCTAAGAGGGTTGACACACGTTCTTGCCAACGCCGAAAATTCTGACCAGAGAAGACTTCAATTTTTGATACATCCAGGAAAGGTTTCGCGAAGACCGTCTGAGTTCCGGAAACAATATTCTGATTCTTCGGGATTGAGTTGTTGTTGTTGTCAGCCATAAGTCCTTAAGATTGTTGTTGAAGCTTACAATAAAGAATAAAGATCACGAACAAAATACTTCTTGAGGCGTGTAGATCACTGTCCTTAAGGACTTATCCGCGGTGTATTACGCAAGCCCCCCAGGATACAACAAGAACTTCTCAGAATTTCTGAGGATCTCAGAACTAGCAAGGATCTCTTAAAAAGAGAATAAATAAACCCATAATATTTTTAGGAAAAGAGAGAATGAAACTAGGAGAAAAGAGAAAGAGAGAAGAATGATTCTGATCGTATCTTCTGAATGAAAGAAAAGCTCTATTGATGGAACTAACTCTTCTTGGCTTGAGGAGTACTTCACGTAAAAGTGGCACCAAACCTTAAAATTAAAGCATAAAATCAGTGGTTGTGGAGAGAGAAAAACAACGTTGGAAACAAACATGAACGTTGCACACCAAAAGTGACGTTGGCTGAGAGCATATAGGAAAATATCTCTAAGGCAAAGACTTGCGGTCCAATCTCAACTTCCTCCGCAAGTGATGACATATATCTTTACAATATTTTATTAATAAATAATAACAAAAAGACCATGGACAACCACGTCAGAAATAATGATCACGTCTTCGACCAAGACTCACGTCAATATTGTGATTATTTTAAACGTTAAAAACACATTAAACAAAAATTACGAAAATAAGGATCTAACCCATATTAAACCTTTAAATAAATTACTTATTGGAATAATATAATTTAAGTTAATCTCAAATTTTAATTTTAATTTTATTTAAAGAACTCCTAATTAGATTATAGACTTTTCATTTATATGATAACTTGTTCGTATGTGTCGGCACACAAAGAGAGATCAAAGGAATTTAATTGTTGAAAAAGTTAGATTGTTAAGATTGGTACCATGTCGTGGTCATGAAAATTTAGCTTATAGGAGTGACTTAAATTCATTATAATTATAAAAAATATACGTCAGATTCAATAAAGGTTTAGTTTTTTTAGCACCTCGTTTGATTATTCGCAAAAGTTTGAAATTTTCTAAATAAAATAAATGGATTCCTAAGTCTTATATTTAAAAAAAATGTATACCTGTTGGAGAATTCCTAAAATATAATTTTTAGATAACAATGGAAACATCTCTTTAATTTTTTTTTGCATGGTTAATTAATGAACCATGCAAAAAATACGAGTAAAAGTAATTGTTTTAATAAATACGAGTAAAAGTAATAAATAAAAAAATAACATCATATAATCAAAGTGAAAGATTTATTAATTTATGTAATTAGACTCAAATCTTATTAATATTATGTATTTTTCATAAATCTTTTATAAATCTTTTATTTTTCAATAAATCTTTTTTGAGTGTAATCAAGGTTAACAACAAAATTTTTTTACTTATCAAAGTAATTGTTTTAATAACATTTTGTGATTCAAGTAAGTATCAAATGCAATAATTATTTTATTAGAAACTATTGCCAAAGTAATATTTTTATGGATTTAAAATATGTTTTATTTTATTTAAATCATCCTTAAATTGTTACATTATTTTATTACAACATAGTTATTTTTTCATAATCAAGTAATAACATGATTATACCATAACTTTGTGATATTTATTGTGACAATACATATAAATATGAAGATGTTACAAATGGTAAATTTAAATTTCTTTATATAGTATCTACTTATTAAACTGAATAAAATTTTTATCTTAACTTTTGGTTTGTTAATTTGTCATACATTTATGTTATACTGCCACTGTGACAATAATATAATGAACATCCACGATAAACACAAATATCAAAAGATTAAATTGTGCATGTTATGGTAAAGTATATGTAGGTTTACTTTTATTATTATTATTAAGTAGTATGGCATTTATGTAATATTAGATATTTGTCATCATCAAGACATTTCTATAATTAATTAACTATATTAAATTCAATATTATAAGTTGATTTTCACGGTTTGCCAAACAATAAACCCATCACAAAATAATATAAATTTTTTTACAACGTTAATGTTAATTAAATCTTTTTGTTATCGTAATAACTAATTTACATTATTATCTGTGTAGAATATTTAATTAAATTTTATTGCACAGTATAAATAATAAATTTATGTGAAATACTTTTTTTCCAATTATGTTTTTTCTATTAATAAGAAAACGGAAACATCATTAAAGATACCACTCTCAGACCAATTATTTATTGGTGTGCGATAATTAATCTCTTAATTATTAATTAAGACGCGTGTTAAAAAATGTGATAACATTAAGGAAAGTGTTAAGGGATATACCATTTAGAATTTTATAGATGCTTTGAACAAGTAGGTATCGTACCAGAATTTTCTACAAGTGTGTCACAAAACACGTGGCTTGTGTTTCTTTTTAATTTTTTATGTTAGGAATGCACGTGTCTACCTATTTAATTGTTTCTTGGTGGAAAAGGAATATCATATCTTTTAATATTAATTTATTATTTTCCTCCTCTCATTTTCTTACATTTAGTTTTTTTAAATAATTTATTATTTGCCCCCTCAATTTTATAATATTTTCCTTCTGACCCTGCCATCTTGTTTTTCTTACAAAGCTTCGCACATCTTTTCCCTCACTTACTGAATAATTAAATATATTAGCAATAACTTAATTCTTAACTATATAAATGAAAAACTTTATTTGAAAGAAATGAAACTTACTTCAATGATCTTCACTTTCAACAAAAAAATAAAAAAAATTGAGCCCATTTTAAATATTTATAGTTGTAAAAGTTTTAAACTTTTCTAGACACTAAATTCGGATTTTAGTTTTAAAAAATATTTTTTTAGAAAATAGTTTACCAAATCAAAAAATTAGGCAAAAAAAAATCCATAAAATTATACGTGCTTTATTATAAACAAATTAAATTTATTATAATGTAAATAATTTGATTTATATTTATATTGAATTTGAATTTTAAAAAATCATGCCCTATTCTATCAAGAAATGTGGAAAGAAATTGTTTGGATGAACAAAGAAAAAGTGATTGCACATATTTTGGAGAAAAGTGTGTGCTTGGTTGTGTTCAAATTAAAGAATATTGATTATTTTGTACAAGTAATTCCTATAAAGGTGTATAGTTGAGGCATGTGATATATTTAATGGAAGTGTTGAAATTTGATAAAGTATATTGTGGGTGAAATGAATGTTATGCACGAGGCATGTTATAATACTTAAATTCTTAAAAAGTCAGTAGTAAATATTTGCAAATATTTCTTATGTCACGAATATCAATGTTATATATCTTATTTTTTCTCAAAATTTATATAATATATATATATATATATAATTAAAGAAAAATAAAATAATAAAAGCCGAAACTTATATAAAAATAGGTATAAGTAATATAATTTGTATTGAACATTAAGGTTTATATTCATCATATATTTAATACTACAAATGTTATTAATACAAAATACTCAAATATATCCTCTATTTTAATAGTATAAAATTATTAAAATAAAACGTTACAAAAGATAATAATAAAACAACTAGTTAAAACAAATTTACCACAAGAAAAATATTTACACATGTAAAATCAGTTAACTAAGTTTCTATTTCACTCTCACCCCTCGTTAGAGTAACTAAGAAACATATTTATATGCTCTATCAGTAAGATGATCATCGCAGAAAATGACAAACAAACACAAAAGCAAGGCTAAACTAATATTGTAAAAGAAACAAACTTAACATATTAAAATTTCATTATACATTTTATTCCAAACAATTCACACCAATCACTGTAATCATGTAATTAACCTAGATAAAATCATCTGAATAAATGTATTGATATCAGATTATATCAAGTTTTGCACATGTAGTGGTGAAACAACTGCCCCCAAGCTACCACACAAGGTTAATCTGTCTACCACATTTGGACAAAAAACACCAAATCATATACTAAAACCTCCTACTACTCCTCACCACATAATCTCCTTCTTTATCTAAGTTGCCGCGATTATCGAAACGTCATGATAACTTCCAAGGCTGAGTCCTTACATCAATACATTACTTACTTGAAACTACCACTGAGAATTTCACCATAAAAATTCTTTCCAAACCATACCTGAGTTCAATCACAAATTTCAGACCATTATTCATTGAAAATCGATTCATGCAATTGAAGTTGTAAGCTTACGAGTTTAAAATCTAACACAAAATAAAATGTTATATCTCTAATGAAAAATACTTAATATGAGTATTTAGAAGAGTGTGAGTTTCTTTTTATGAAAATTGTGTACGTTTTTACATAAAATACCAAAAAATGAACATTTAGAAAAAAAAATACTTTTAGGCAAGTTATGCCTTATGAAAATGACTTTAACATTGAATTTGAAAGAAGTCATATGTTCTATAAACAACTTTTGATTTATATTTTTGTAATGAGAAGTCATGTATTTTTTATTATATTTTTGTGTACATCTATTTAACCAAAGCCTTGAAAGATAAAAATGAAATTTAATTTTCTTTTCAAATTAAAAATTTTGTGCAACATTTAGGACGTCAAGTGTTATAATTTAAAGTAAATTGGTGATAAGGACAAATAGTTTTTTTATTTTATAATTGTTAATTGAAAGTTGTGATAAGTGTACATTATTTTATTATTCCTTTTGTGTATGATTTATAAGGAGTAACCATAAAAGGTTACTATAATGGTATTTTTCACTTTAATAAAGGTAGACATAAGAGTAAGAATATGTTATACGTGTGATATAGTGAAAATAATAAGGCTTAATTATTTGGATGAACCCTATTTTGGGACAAAGGGTCAACTTGATCTTCGCTTTTAAAAAAAAATCAATTTTATCTCTAAATTTGTTAATGTGCATCAATTGAATCATTATCATTAGTTTTCCAAAAACAATGTTAAGAGTGTAGTATGTGGAAAAGGACAATGCATACATGTAAAATTTTGTTAGTGTACAATGGAGAGGTTGAAAGATTCGCAAGATATCCAGAGAGCTTAGTTAATAGTAGGAAGAACTCAAACAACTTGACAAGACATTCATAAAGTTTATGGAGAACTCAAATAGCTCGGTAAGACATTTGGATAGCTTGACTAAGTTTATGGAGAACTTAAATAGCTAGGCAAAACATCTGGATAGCTCGGTAAAGTGCATGAAGAAGTCAGATAGCTTGACCATTCGAAGAGCTCGACAAGTCAGACCGAGCTTATTGAACTTCTCACCGAGCTATTTGACTTCTTGATGCACCTTATCGAGTTCTAGAGATGTCTTGTCGAACTATTTGACTTTTCCATACATTTTATCGAACTCTCTGAATCTGAGCTATTTAAGTTTTTCATGCACTTAGCTTAGTTCTTCGAATGTTTTGTTGTTTGAGTTCTTCATACTTTTAGCCGTACTCCCTGACTGTCTTGTTGACCTATCAACCTCTCACAATATAATTACAATTTTTTACAAATATATATTATCTTTTTCTACACCACAACACTTTTAACATCATTTTTAAAAAAAAACTAAAAAAATAACTCGATTGATGTACATTAACAATTATAGGAATAAAATTAAAATTTATTTAAAAATAAAAACCAAATTAAGAGAAAGTAAAAATCATATAAAAATTTAAGCTAAATAAAAAATAATATAAACCAGCTGAAAAAAAGATAGGAACTTCGATTTTTTAACGTTAGGGACTAGAGTTGTAAATTCGGACACTCAACAATGAGCCAAAGCAAATAAACCAAAGAAGGAGAATGCAGATGCAAAATGGATGTCCGGATGGAGTACATTGCACACATACGCAAGCAGTTGAGTATTTTCCCATGCACAAAGGATAATGCCTAAAAATCCAGAATCCAATGACATCTATTTCCAGCTTGGACACAAAAACAAAACTCTTCTATTTTTATTTTTTCCATTTTCTCTTCACCAATAACCAAAATTAATAATAATTCTATTATTTATTTATTTATTCGTACGTTAATAAATAATTGGTTCGTGTGTTCGCCCGGTAGTTGAAACTCCACACCAGCTTCAGTGAGAAGAAGAAGACGAAGCCATGCGTTTTTGCCCGTGCTTTGGATCCGACGAGGCCAAGGCGATCGCCGATCGCGACCCGGTTCTGCTGGTTTCGGGCATGGGCGGCTCCATTGTGAATTCCAAGCCCAAGACATTCGGGTTCACAACCCGGGTTTGGGTCAGGCTTCTGCTCGCTGATATGGAGTTCCGGAAGAAGATTTGGTCCCTTTACAATCCCAAAACAGGTCCTACCTCTACTTCTTCTCTTTCCACCATTTCTGAGTTTTCGGTTAAGTCGTTGTTGGTCTCGCAAATTGACGCGAACTCTCAGGCTACTGTGAAACGTTGGACAAGAAGTCTAAGCTTGTGGTCCCTGACGATGATCATGGCCTCTATGCGATCGATATTTTGGATCCATCGTGGGTCAGTGACTGATTATACATTATTTTACTTGTAATTATTTCGTTCTTTGGTGTGTTCTTGTGGCTGAGTGTTTCTCTCGTGTTGTCTGGCAGTTTACGAAATGCGTGCATTTGACAGAGGTGTATCATTTTCACGACATGATTGAGATGCTTGTTGCTTGCGGTTACGAGAAGGGAACCACGCTGTTTGGGTTCGGATATGATTTCCGCCAAAGCAATAGGTAACGCTATGAGCTATAAACTTCATTTCCTGAATTTGTTATGTACCGTGGGGAGTGTTTTTTTTTTTTTTTTTTTTTTTTTTTTTTTTTTTTTTTTATAGACTCTAATAGGGGAAAAATTACAAAAAATGAACTGGGCGTCTTCCATGACTTCAAGTCAACTTATGAATTATTCGGATAAATTCTTCCTTAAACACTTACCTGATAAGAAAATAGGAAACAAACTTCTTCTTTAAGTTAAAATTAATCTTCGAATTTGGATTTAGGACTTAATTCAATCCTACGAAATTTACTTGTAAGATAAACAGTGTCTCCGCTTATCTACTTTAATTTGACCGTAACAGTGAGATCTAAACAATCATCTTTGAGGTTGTAATTAAGGTAACCCCTCTACAATTAATGTGATTTTCCAATAATTAGGTTAGGTTTAAGTTAAAAATGGAGAAACTAATGAGAAAATTTTTACAAGTTAGTTTATGGATAAGTTAACTTTCATTCTGGAAAAAATCATTTCATTTTTTTCTTTTTATTAGAGAAATTTGTCCAAACAGATCCTTATGCCCTAGTTTTACTATGTCTCATTTAAATTTTCAAAAAGTCCTGTTACATAAGTTGATTTCAATTTACAAGAGAAGTTCCTTTCATTTTACCGTCTGTTTCTTTTTTCTGCTATACATGCTTATGGAGGAGTTTAGGGTCTAACTTCACACTATGTACTCATTGTTATTATTGTTATTGTTGATGGTAGGATTGACAAGTCAATGGAAGGTCTTAAACATAAGTTGGAGACTGCTCACAAAGCTTCTGGTGGAAGAAAAGTCAATTTAATTTCTCATTCCATGGGAGGAATTATGATCTCGTGTTTCATGTCGCTTCACAGAGATGTGTGCATAATTTTTCTCTATGATCTTGTCCTATGTATATATAGGGAGGGAACTTATATTGTAACTAGTGATTGTTTTCATTGTTCCTTGGCAGGTGTTTACGAAATATGTGAATAAGTGGATTTGCTTGGCTTGCCCTTTCCAAGGTGATTCCTTTGCAGTTGCGTGTTTTCCTTTCTTTTGGCCCCTGTTCTTTTTGGTAAACTGCACTCATTTGAATTGGTCTATAATAGAAAATTTAAAAACATTAGGTTTGCTGAATATAAACTTATCATATGTTGAGTTTCAGAGAGAAGATTCTGTCAATGAAAATGAATTCACTCCCCAAGAATTTCTGAGTTGCATCAGGTTTATATAATCAGTGACATTAGCTTCTAACAGAAGGTACTAACAGAATCTAACTATCTCTTGGTTAGTTAGAGAATTCAACTGTCATAGAAGCTACTAAATTACTACTTAATAAGTAAAGTAAACTTGTGGAGTAAAACTATGCCCCCAATACCCCTGCAAGCTCATGAGGGGTGAGAAGCATGCAAATCAACCACCTTGAGCTTGGACTGAAGAGCACAAAACCAAAAGGGAGAGAGCTTTAGTGAAAATATTTGCACATTGATCAAGGTCTGGCACATGAACGGAACCATAAGAAGCTTGCTGACAAAATTCTCTTGAATGAAAAATAGGTCCAATACCATATGATATAGTCAATGTGAAAACTCGTAAGATGAATTTGAAATAAATTCTTAACAGCGTGTGATTTATGGACAACCTGCTATTCGTCAAATTTTGTTAACTACTTATACTAATTATTTACTCTTTGTATTCAAATGGATGTTTTCATCTCATTGATTTGATTAGCACGGGCCCTATTAAAGTACATAATTTTATGTCTCTGTTCTTTATAAGAAACTCGATTTTTTTCTGACATTTTTCCACGCACTGGATTGAAATAAACACTGAGCCATGATTGTCTTACAACATTAGTTACCAAGAGAAACCAGTCTCTTTTCTTGTCGACCTTTTTTATCTAGGGACCCTACTATAAATATACTGCTGAGATGAAAGTTTTAGAAAAATCTGCGACTATGAATTTATCGGAATATTGCCAATGCTCTGCGTCACAACTTAAAGAGCTTAGGATACTTTTCAATTATATGCATCTATTTCCATTTTCCCAGATGTCTTAAACCATCCTTGCTTGATTATGAATTCCACATGAACAGGAGCCCCAGGGTGCATCAATGATTCTTTATTAACTGGATTAGAGTTTGTTGATGGCTTTCAAAGCTACTTTTTTGTGAAAAGGTGGACTATGCATCAATTGGTAAATTCTTGTTCCCAAGTAAATTTTTGTGAAAAGGTGGACTATCTTTGAATTGAACTTTGACTGTTAGAAAAAAATATTTTTCCAAGGACAGATTTTCTTTGTATTTTTAAAATTTTAAATCAGGGCCTTGGGGGCGTGGTCCAGTTCAAATGAACTGCCTTTTCAAAGGAATGGATTGGATGGTGACTTATCTTTGAATCCTTTGGAACTAGTGGATATGAGCTACATACGGGGCAGAATGACTGAGGGGTTCTGGAGTTGTTTTCTGCTATGAAGCTTCTAATGGCTAAGACCATTCCCCATGTATACACTTTCACACTTTCTCGGAGTGCTTCTCACTACAATTAACTATTCTGAATTAGCTATTGAAGGCCCCACACTGTTGAACCTGGCACCCATTACAGTGATTCACTGATGTCTGCAGCTCATATCTATTAGTTCTTCAGATCCAAAGCCTGGTCACAGTCTTATTCATTCATTTGAGAATAGTCACAATTTTCTTACTTCGTGTAACATGTGGTAAAACCACTAAGTTTTTTGGAATGATCTTTCTTACACATTAGCTAGTGGAGTGTCCATCAGTCTATGAAATGTTGGCAAATCCATCTTATGAGTGGAAAAAGCAGCCAGAAATTCTAGTCTGGCGAAAGCATACAAAGGACGGGGACAATAACACCAATTTGGAATCTTATGGACCAACCCAGAGTATATCTTTATTTGAAGAAGCACTGCGGAATAATGAGGTAATCTATTTCAACTTTTCTTTAGGTTGATGAGTCTAAGATATGTGGGCATATATGCTTTAAAATGTTCAAAGATTTATATGGTAAAGCTTTGACTTTTCTTGTATGATTACTAAGTAATTTGTTGGCATATATTAATATTCTGTTTGTGGTTTGACTTGTTTGTTGTATTCTTGAGGCTTTTTCTTTCATGTTTCTTCTCGTATCCTTTTTCTGGTTTTGGAGGATAACTTGTTCTCCCTTAGTTTTAGTTATCCCTTTCTTTGTATACTTTTTTTTTCTGTAAAAGAATCAGCATTTCAGACTATATGATTACACTTTTCTTTTATAATGTAAAAGAATGTTATTAAGGCAATATTAGTGATCACTAAATCTGATTTATAGATATATTACTGCATCAATTATTAAGGTGTTTTTGGCCCAAGGGCTAATTCCTTAGCGTCACATGTGAAGTTCTTGAGTTAAGCTCCTAACCATTTTGTGTCACGGCACTTCATGAGCTGCTATGCCACACTGATGTATACTGGTTGACCCACCTAGGCACTGCAGTTTGTTTGACTGGTTCTGAAAAAACCAGCCTATTTGCATATTCTTTGACCAGTTATGACCAATTATGATTATTAGATAAGAACTGAGCCTTGGATGAGTTCCGAGGTCAATCAGGAAAACTGGTTGTTTTGATCTGGTCCTGTTCTCAGAACACTTGTTGTATCTCACTTGACGTCTCTTTAAAGGAAGATCTGAAGTCAGCATGATATCTATTGCTTAGTAAGCTAAACAAATGTCATTATGCAAGT
Source organism: Vigna umbellata (assembly GCF_029865625.1). Lineage (NCBI taxonomy): Eukaryota > Viridiplantae > Streptophyta > Magnoliopsida > Fabales > Fabaceae > Vigna > Vigna umbellata. Next base: position 8,311,637 of record NC_142168.1, read on the forward strand.
TTTATCTCTAATGCCAAGTGAAAAATGATTGTGTTAGTCATGAAAACCATTCAATATGACAGATGTTATCTTTCCTTTTCTGATACAGAAAATTTATCCTCGTGCAATTTTCCTTTTGCTTGTACCAAGGACTTATGGGTGTTATTTTTGCAGCTAAGTTACAATGGGAAAACAATACGGCTTCCCTTTAACTTTGATATCCTTGACTGGGCTATTAAAACACGACAACTTATCGCAAATGCTAAATTGCCAGATGGAGTCAGCTTCTATAACATTTACGGGACATCGTTGGACACACCTTTTGATGTTTGGTATGTTACTAAATTGTTGTTGGAAAATAGTACATCTATAAACCCGAAGCATTAATTTAGGCTTTTGTTTTTTTACCGAAGCATTAATTTAGGTTGAGAGATAAGAAAATTGGTTGAAACTGGATGTTTATTCTCCCTACATCTTTGATCTGAATTTTACAAAGCCCCATATCAGTTTCTTATATTTTCACGTTATCTGGACTTCTTTTTATTAAGTTTAAACCCGTTTCCATATTTTGGTCTACATAAGAAGGAGAATCTTGTCATTAGAATTTGAGCTTGATACGAAGGATAATATTATCCTCTTGATAGTTTAGATGCAATGTCCACTTCTCGATATTCAAAGGTTTCTATATTATGTTTGCTTCTGAAATGTCCTGATTTTCGTGCTAAATGCAGTTATGGTTCGGAAGATTCTCCAATTGAGGACTTATCCGAAATTTGCCACACAATGGTGAGTCACTTAAATCTCTTACATGCCTAAAAGGAAGACCGCTAACGAGACTCTTCTATCTATATTCTTTAAAAATAGTCATTTATTCTTCATCGTTGTTTTATATTTTTACTGAGAGGCTAGTATTTGTCATAATCCTAAATGAGACCAGAAAATCCTGAATTTTAAAAATAAACTTAAATCAATTCTAGCTCTTGGGAGTTAGGGCTTCCTCTACAGATTGAATAGAAAACTATCAACAAGAACATGATTACTTTCTTGTAAACAAAATAAAATCTTCAAATGATAGTAAATCTAGTTTTATTGAACATTAATAACTCATTACTCACGAGTTATCTCTTTGGTGCCCCTATGATGGACCATTAGAGGTATGCAAGGGAAAAAGAGGAAATTTTCACTAATCACCGTATCTACTATAGAAGGTATAAAGATGTGAGGTTTGAGTTTTACAAAACAACCTTATATCCTATTCATATGATCACCTCATTAAATTATTCAAATTAATTTCTTATACAAAAGAACCTAAATTGATTGACTATAATCTCAATCCCGTGTAAATTATAAATGATCAATCAACATTATAGATCAAAAATGAAAAAAATCCCAAACTAAAATCATTTTGTTCCTAGCATTAATTCCAATTAAGTGCTCTTTACAATAATATAGTTTAAAAGCATTTCAAAATTTCAATCAAATCTTAATTGTTTAAGTAAACTGTGATCAAACTAATAAATTATTGAATGTATATAATAACAGTATAATTGAAATAAATCTTTGATAAATTTTAAATATGGTGTTTACACGAGTTTAAGTCATGTTACATCCAACCCTAACAAAAAGGGAAATTAATCACCAATGTTATAATTAGAGAGTAATTTCTTATGATCAAAAGTTGGTCCGTGATGAATGCTTGGAGAGATGTTTTTCAGTCGTTGCTTTGAGAATTTAGGATCTTCTTTACCCATCAAAAGTTATCTAATCCCTCTCTCTAGGTCTTATTTATAAGAATCCTAATGGCTGAGTTCACGAACTTCTTATCTTTGCAGCTAATATAATACTTAAGCGACCAACGCGTCTTCGCTTGAGCAAGCAGAAACCATGCTTTAAGCGAAAGTCTCTCTTTATATCTTCTCGCCAAAATGATTGAGTTTGTTTAAGTGAGAAGATTCTTGCTTTAAGTGAATTTTCTAATGTTGTTAAATCAACAAACCATCAAAGTTGCTCCATTTACCAACATAGATAAAAAACTCTAAAAAAATATTTTTTAAACAATGAAAGTCCAAAAGCTTAAAATATATGCTCAATGATTATTGTTAAAAATATGATTGTCAATGGAAGGCTGAATGATCTATGATCTATTTTTTTCGTTTCTGTTTGTTAGAAATGGTATGAAAAACAAGACAATTTGTTTTTAGTTGACTGAACAATTGGGAAAAGCTCCCTAGAAAGCAATATACTGGCTCTAGATGTTTTGAGAAGTCTGGAGCCACACCTTATTCTACTCGATCATTCACCTGAAGTTCGTAACTTGCAGATCTTAAAGGGTCTGCACACCTCCCAGTACCCAAAGTCTTTAGTTCTCTAAATTTTGACCAGAGATCTCTCTTCTCCACTATTATTTATAAGTAACATTCCTTATTTCTTCAAGCAGATATCCTAACTAATTAACTAACTAAAGGGTATCCCTCATCACTCCACCCCTTAGCCAAGCAATTTGTTGTTGCTGAAATAGAGTCCCATTTGTTGTGGCAAGGTAGTGATTATGCAGAGAAGAGAGTAGAGCAGAATGCAGAGAAGAGAGAATGTGAGAAAGTGAGTGGTTTTTTCATTAAACAACAAAAGAGAACATGCAACGTATATAATAGAGAATGAATATGTCAAACTGTAACAATGAAACAGTTATGACAGTTATAGTTTTTGTTTTAAACTCTTCAACACACCCCTCTTAAAACAAAACTTCTACAAGGTTTAACTCCAAGATAATCTCTAACTTCACAAATTTGCTTTGTGAGATGGGGTTTTTAGATAGATTGATAGCCGATCTGTTATCTATCAATAGTTGGATTGGTTTGCAGCATTCAATCATCAATTCATCCAACATCGTTTCTATCCAGGCACACTGACATGCGGTTTCTGATGAGGCAATATACTCAGCTTCGCAAGATGAGAGTGCTACAACACTCTGCTTTTTCGAACACCAGCTAAACGACGCTCCCATGTATTTAAATACATAGCCGAACGTGCTCTTTCTATCCATTTGATCTCCACACCAATCCGAATCACTCCAAGCTTCTAACATTCCTTTCATTCCGTCAAACTTCTTAGGATAGAAAAGACCATAATCTGCCGTCCCCTTTAGGTAGCGCAGTATATGTTTAGCAGTGAAGAGGTGAGATTGTCTGGGATCACCCATGAATCTACTAAACAGCCCAACACCATAACTAATATCTGGTCTACTATTGCACACATACCTGAGTGATCCTACAATCTGTTTAAACAAGGTAGCATCAACTTTCTTGTCATCAGCTTGGAGAGACAGCTTGGTATTGGCCATCACTGGTACGCTCATGCTGTTGCAATCTTCCATGCCAAACCACTTCAGAATTTCACCAATATACCTACTCTGATGCACAAGCATTCCATCAGATGTACGCAAGAATTCCAACCCAAGGAAGTAACCCAGACTACCAAGGTCAGTCATCTCAAAGTCTCCTTTCATTCTTGTTTTAAAATCTTCGATAGCCTCTGCTGTGCTTCCTGTTATGAGTAGGTCGTCTACATATAAACAAACCAATAAAACACCTTGCTGTTCAACCTGTTTCACATAGATTCCAAACTCAACCGTGCATTTGTGAAATCCAAATTCAATGAGCCAAGAGTTGATGTGAGTTTTCCAAGCTCGGGGTGCCTGTCTCAACCCGTACAAAGCTTTATTCAATTTATACACTATCCATTCTTCACCTTCTTTCTCAAATCCAGGTGGTTGTGTTACGTAAACTTCTTCTTGTAGAGGGCCATTCAAGAAAGCAGATTTTACGTCCATTTGGCATATCTCCCATCCTTTTAGATTTGCAACAACTGCAACAAGTCTCACTGTCTCCAGCCTTGCAACTGGTGCAAACACCTCATAAAATCAACTCCAGGCTTTTGCAGGAACCCCTTAGCAACCAATCTAGCTTTCAGCTTAGCTATGCTACCATCTGGCTTATACTTTGTTTTGAATACCCACTTGACCTCAATTGCTTGTTTTTGTCGAGGCAATTCCATCATTTCCCACGCTTTGTTTTTCTCTATAGCTCTCAACTCTTCTATCATTGCTGCTCTCCAATCTTCCATATTGATAGCTTGTTCGCACGTCAGTATTTCAGCGTTAGCCAAGAGTGCAGAGTGAACCAGATCACCAGTTTCAGCTATCTCATTATCCATGAACACCTCGTGATCTGTAAGCCTCGTTGAAGGAAATCTAGTCCTTCGAGATCTTCTTTTATTTACCTCCAGACCAGCTGCTACTTCCTTGACTTCGTCAGGTTTCTTATCTTCAAGCCAACTTGACACGACCCCACCACTGATTGAACTTGTCTCTACATCCAGCCAATTAAACGTGGCTGATTCATCTATCAAAACATCTCTGCTGATCACTATCTCATTCTTCTTTGGACTATATAGTCTGTATGCCCCAGTTGGATGAAAGCCTACCAGTATATAAGCTTCGCTTTTATCTGCAAGTTGCTTTCTCTTCTCGTCTGGTACGTGCATGAAACTCACTGATCCAAAGATTTTCAAATTATCTGCTGATGGCTTAATCCCTGTCCACGCCTCTTCTGGAGTGCAATCTGCTAGAGCCTTCGTTGGACATTTGTTCAACAAGTAGGCTGCTGTGGAGACAGCCTCTCCCCACAAGTTGTATGGTAGATTCTTTCCTTTGAGCAAACACCTTGTCATTTCAACCAGAGTTATGTTCCTCCTCTCGGCCAAGCCGTTATGTTGAGGCGTGTAAGGAGCTATAATTTCGTGTGTGATCCCTTTTTCATCACAGAACTTGCTTATCTCTTCAGAATTGAATTCTCCGCCTCTGTCAGTTCTTAGAATCTTTACTTGCAGAGCCGATTGCCGCTCAACCATTGCATAGAATTTTACAAAACATGAGAAGACTTCTTTCTTTTCTTTTAATAAATAAATCCATAACTTCCTAGTCCATCATCAACAAAGAGTAGGAAATATCTATTACCTCCAAACGTCGTTACTTAAAAAGGACCACAGACGTTTGAATGAACAACCTCGAGTGGCTGTTTGGCAAGTTTGGGTGCTACCGTCTTGAACTTCGATCTGGTCTGCTTTCCCATAGCGCATCCTTCGCAAATTTTCTTAGGTATTTTTATTAGGGGCACACCTTTGACCAGTTCTTTGCTGCTTAATAGACTCAGACTTTTGAAGTTTAAGTGTCCAAATCTGTAGTGCCAGATCCAGCTCTCTTCCTCAACATTTACCGAAGATAAGCATTGTATTGCAACTGCATTCAGGTTCACCTTGAATGTTCTATTCTTGGCCAGCGGAGCCTTGATCACCAAACGTTTCCTCCTATCAAATACTTCTATAAGATTCTCGTGCATGGACATGGTATAGCCTTTCTCCAGGAGTTGCCCAAGGCTTAACAAGTTTCTCTTCATCGTGGGAACGAATAACACATCGTCCATGTAAGCTACTCCTCCATTCTTGCATTTGATCAACACTCTACCAATCCCTTCTGCCGTCACAGTGCTGTCATCCGCAAACCTCACGTTGCTTTTCTTTCTCGGATCAAGATCAACAAGCCACTCTCTTCTTCCAGTCATGTGATTGGAACACCCTGTATCCAAGTACCAGCTCGTTTCATCCTCTACATGACTCGAATCTTTTGCAACAACGACTGCTCGGTTTCTTTATTATTTCCCATTCGGTTTTTGTCAATGACCATTCGGTCTGGAAATGATACATGTCTCTCAATTCTCGTTTGGCTTGATGATTCCTGTCACTCCCGTTCGGTTTTTAAACAACAACCGATCGTCTTCATCCGTTCGGTTTCTTACTCGAATCTTTTGCAACAACGACTGCTCGGTTTCTTTATTATTTCCCGTTCGGTTTTTGTCAATGACCATTCGGTCTGGAAATGATACATGTCTGTCAATTCTCGTTTGGCTTGATGATTCCTGTCACTCCCGTTCGGTTTTTAAACAACAACCGATCGTCTTCATCCGGTCGGTTTCTTAACAGCAACTGATCGTCTTCATCCGTTCGGTTTCTTAACAACAACCGATCATCTTCATCCGTTCAGTTTCTTAACAGCAACTGATCGTCTTCACCGAGACTCGATCGGTTTGAAGAAAACAACCTTTAGTTGTGCTCATCAGAAGTACATGATCAGATTCAGAATCATCTGTTTCTTGTACAAGATTTGCAGCTTCATCGTTCTTGTTCTTCTTGGAAGACTCGTTGTGCCAGCACTCTAAAGAATAGTGTCCATGCTTGTTACAAGTGTAGCACTGAACATTTCGTTTGTCTGAGCCCTTTCTTCCTCTTCCTCTTGAGTATCTACCTCCTCTGTTGCTTCCTTCTTTCTGCTCATTTCCATTTTCTTCACCATTCAGATCGGAGGATTTCATGTTTCTTCCTCCGCTGCGTCCACCACATGATCTCCCTCTACCTCTGCCACAATTCTTGAAGTTTTGTTTACTCCTTGCCTGTAACGCCTGACTCATTCCTTGTGTCACGGTGTTTTCTGTGTTCTTCCTCTCTATCAGTCTTTGTTTGTGTGCTTCGAGTGAATTTTGCAACTCCTCTATTTTCATCACTTCCAAATCCTTGCATTCCTCTATCGCAACTACAATGTGATCATATTGCGGTGTTAGGGTTCGGAGTATTTTTTCAACTATCTTCTTATCCTTCACAATTTTGTCGCATGCTCTCATGGCATTGACCAAAACCTGGATTCTTCCAATATACTCCATCACCGACTCTTGCTCGCCCATGCAGAGAAGCTCGTACTGTCATTGAAGAGATTGCAAACGGATCTTTTTCACCTTGCCGGAGTTTCCATACCCTTCTTGCAGGATATTCCAGACTTCTTTGGTTGTGGTGGCTTTTGATACTTTCTGAAAAATCACAGGAGAAATGCACTGGTGCAGCAGCATTCTTGCGTTGCAATCAAGGCATATATTTTCTTTCTACAGCTTCTTCACCTCTTTTGTGTCCTCTTTCAGGGGTTCTTGGAGTCCCTTGTTTACCACCTTATCGACTTCTTGAAACCCAAGAATAGCCTCCATCTTCACACACCGGTCATCATAATCTTTGCCATCAAAGATCGGGAGATTACTATGGATTAATCCAGCCATCACGCCACTCCTTGAACGTCACCTAAATTCCACCAGTTTTCGAAACCTTCAGCTCTGAATACCACTGTTGTGGCAAGGTAGTGATTATGCAGAGAAGAGAGTAAAGCAGAATGCAGAGAAGAGAGAATGTGAGAAAGTGAGTGGTTTTCTCATTAAACAACAAAAGAGTACATGCAATGTATATAACAGAGAATGAATATGTCAAACTGTAACAATGAAACAGTTATGACAGTTATAGTTTTTGTTTTAAACTCTTCAACACCATTGGTGTTCCAACTCATTGAAGCATGGTGACCGAGCTAACCAGATTTCCACAACCCAAAATAAATTTCAATTGTCCCGTGTCAGAAACAAATGCAATAGTGTCTCCATCCATTAATCTATATTTCTTTGTTTCCTGAGGTATTTTTGGCTATGAAGCACAGTGTTTCATGTTGCAGCTGAAGGTTGTCAAGGTTGTCCACGGTACTCTGCTGGGTCTTGCCTATGAGGAGACATGTGGACAATTAATCTGTTTTCTTCTCTCTCCCCCCTCCTCGTTGCCATTGTACATAGTATTGACATGTTGGACAATTAAACAGTCATGTTTTTACTTGATTTTATCCATTTTGTCCTCTGCTCACTCATTTAGGTATGGATGTTGGATTCATCTTGTGTATTTTCATGCATGTCATTTTTTCTGATTTTCCAATTCATCATTGTCACAATAATTAAAGGTTCCTTTTTTACAAAGATCTAATCTTGTTTTGGCAATAATATATAATAATAGGCTTAGTACAAGTGACATGTAGCTAAATTATAGACTTCGGGCAACCCTACCTACTTAAGTCCTTACGTGTAGATACTTAAAAAGAGAAGATCTGAGTATTATCGGATAAGATGATCCTATACAAGCTCTAAGCCATATTTATAAAATTAAACTTGTTAAAAGGAAAGATGGAAAATTTGAACAAGATAAACTTATTAAGGGAAAGATGGAAGCTAGGAGTAGGCTAATCCTACTAAGGGAAAGATGGAATTATTAATAGGCTTAACCTACGAAGGGAAAGATGGAAAATGAAAATTTTCCTGTAATAATTACAAATATAATGTGAATATTATATAGAGATATTCTCTCGTAAATTAGTGCCAATTTACAACACGACTTTTGTTTCCTTTTTTTCGCTATTAAGGGTTTTGATAAAAATAAGGATACCATAAGTTAAGAGCCGGCTGCTGCTTTTGCAGTTCCTTCCATATATTTAGTTGGAGAGAAATGTGCATATTTTAGAAAGGTGTATCTTTTTCCCTCGCATTGTTTTAATTCATGTTAGTTTTAGGAAAATATCTATAACTGGTGTGAAAGATATTAGAAAGTTCACTTAATTTTTTCTATTTTGACTCTGTATTTTGTTTTTCTTTCCGTTCCTAGGATATATTTCATTTCTTGCTAATAATACGCTGCTGTGTCCGTGTTTACATGTATTAAGAAATTTCCTCGTCTATGTTTCTTTCAGCCACTATATTCTTACGTGGATGGGGATGGAACAGTTCCTGCTGAATCTGCGAAGGTACATTCTCCGATCTTTCTGTATTTTGTAGAACGCTTACCTATAGCCATATTCAAATTTTTGTAAATTACTTTGAGCAGATCTGTAATGCCTTCAAGGGCATTTGGAAGTAGTAGTCCAAATAGAAGGGCATTTGTTTGAACTATGTGATGCTCTCTTAATGTAGTACTACCAAATTTATCTTCTGATAGTAATTACTTATTCTATAAACGTGTGATGCAGTAAAATAAAATATAATGGATAGTTTATTAGTAGTAATTTGTGGAGTTCTTGTGTTTTCATATAACAGGCTGATGGACTGAAAGCCACTGAAAGGGTGGGAGTTGGTGCTTCTCATCGTGGAATATTACGAGATGAGACAGTATTTCAACATATTCAAAAATGGTTGGGTGTTGAGCCAATGGTTAGCAAGCAATCTAAAACATCTAAAGTTGCAGATGCTCATCGAATCTTGCCTATGGTTCTATAACTGTTACTTTCGTTCCTCATTTACCAAAAGAAAATGCCATTCCTTGCTTTACTTTTTCTTTCTTTTTTAAGAAAAAGGAAAAAAGGCTTATAAAGACTTAAAGTGCTGGTCTTGGTGCGATAAATAATTTGGCGAATGTTCGGGTAATCAAAATTGCCTAGCTGTAGTGTAATTTCATTGTAAACTTTAGGGTAAATGACCCATTTGATTCTTAAATCTGACATGCTATCTATTTAATTATTGAAAGAACAAAATATTTACTTTACTCTGGACCTGTATATGTAAAAAATAATGTAATTAATCTTTATTGTTTAGTTTTTTTATGATTATTTTGTCATTAAAATATAATGTCAAGAACTATTTTGTAATAGAACTGACACTATGGAGGAATTTGAATTTGAATTTTTTATACATTTAAGGATTAAATTAAAATTTTGATTTTTTTTTCAAGATTTAAATTGTCAGTTTCATATATTCAAAAGGCGAAATTGATAATTTACTTTAGGCTTTATTATTGAGTTGTGTACTATATTTAGTGGTTGGAAAGCTAATTGAATATAATCACATCCCTTGCCTCAACATGCAAAAATTCTGATTTTACTTTTTTTTTTAAAAAAAGACCTAACATGTTAAAGATTCTATTTTCGCCAAATAAAAATAAAAAGTAAAACTAAAGCTCTAAAATATTGCAGTCTATTTTTTGTCCCGATTTTGACACAAGGTTGTTTTGATATATATTACATTCTTGTGTTTTCTTAGTTTCATTGAAGGAAGAGAAAAAATTGAATCGAGTTAGTTTTATAGTTCAAGGTTTACTCGCAATTTACTTTACCTTGATGAGCTAAACTAAAATCTTGCATACAACGTTTTTATTTTCATTGTGTATGTAGCTCGGGAGTTAATGATGTCCATGATTGATTTCATGGTGTCTTTGGAAGATAAGCCATTTTCTTTCTGCACCACCATACTTTTTCAAATGCTTTTTCATGGTGTGGTGAAAAGATCAAACTATTATCTTGCTGTCCCCTCTTTCATTGTCATGATGAATTCAAGAAGAAAAGTGTTCTATATTATTTAATTCAAAAAACAAAACAAAAAAATCTTTTGAATTGTACATTTTAAAATACATTTCAAGAAATTGTGCTATCCAAAAGTGTTTTTCATGCAAAGAATAAATTGTGGATTACATAATTTGGAAGTAAAAAAAATATTCGGATTACATAATTCAGAAGTTAAAAATAATATAATTCAGAATTACTTTTTCATATAAAAATGAATTCTAGGTTCCAGAAGTAAAAATAACTTCTGAATCATGCAATCTAAAAAATATATATTCTAAATTATACCATCTCAAAATTATATTTTAAAATAAAAGTTTCCAAATTATATAATCTGAAAATTTTTATATTTATAAGAATGCAAAAGAAAAATTGTGAAGTGTAAAAAATATATTCTAAAAGACAAAGATAGTTAACCCGTTGCATTTCTCATTTGATTATTTCAAATTGACTCAATATAAAAGATTATGACACTGGATAAGAGCAATATGTTCCCTCAGACACCTTTTACATTATTTGAAGGCAAAAGCTTATACTGCTAATCACTTTGGTGCTATAAAACCAATTATTGTTCCAGATGATCTAATATGAAATATTGTTCCAAATTATCTATTCTAAAATATATATTTTTATTATTTAATTTCCATTTAATTTTTCATCAATTATAAATATAAATTGAAGAGGGACAATGGAATTACTCTAATTCTTATAAAAAAAACAGAAAAAGAAAGTCCATTCTTCCAAATTTCACATAACAAAATAAGCCACCAAAACATGCACTGGATTTGTAGTATTAGGGAGCAACATTAATTTTTTATAAAATTTGATGACAATGTATTATTGTGTTTCAAATTGAGTAACCTTATAATTATATTGTGAATTACGTAATTCTAATATTTTAGATTATATATTCTAATATTTTATTTCAAAATACGTAATATCAACATTCTTGATTATATAATGTAAAAAGTATTCTGATTATAATCTGCTTAAAGCATATTAGTAAATTTTATTTATTTTAGGAAGGTGGAAGGGATAAAGGAAGAAATAGCTTTGAAAATGTTTCTTTGTGTTTCCTCAAGTTCTTCTATTGGACCCCAATTACATCCTTTATGTAAAATGCAATTGGGTCGTAATTATATGGTCCAAGTTTAGTTTTGGGTAATTTCTTTCAAAACCTTCACACTTTCTTTCTGTTCTTCGATAAAGTTCAAATTGTTCATGGATTGAAAATATTTTGCATTGGAAAATTTGATTTTCTATTTTAGAAGAATGTACAATTTAAAATCTAAAAATATATTTCAAATTACAAAATCCAAAAACTCAGATTATATCATCTATAATATATTTTAAATTAGAAAATATATTTTGAATTATTTAATTTATAATATGTTTTTAAATTGAATAATTTAAAATACATTTTAAATTATATAATCCAAAATATGTTTCATGTGATTTATTAACTTAGAATACATTTCTAGACCCATTAATAATTTTCAAATAAATAATGCAATCCAAAAAGTATATTTTTAGATTTCGCAATTAAAAAATCTTTAGACTTTTTCAATATCCTTTTGTTGTGCATAAAAAAAAAACTGAGTGGGTTCATAAAGAAACTAGAAGAGTAGGGTTAGAAACTTGGGATGTCTTTTTTTTGGGGCTTTCTTTCTGCACCCCATATTTTTCTTCAATCCTCTCAAATTTCATCGTGATGTCCATTATAATCCTTTTGGATTTTGAAATTCCATTCTGGATTGTTTTCAGATTTCAAAATCTGATCATGATTTTTTTAAAATTTTAAAATTTGATTTTGGATTTGGAGATTTTGAAATCAGATTTTAAATTTTTTAAGATTTTGAAACTGGGTTTTGAATTTTCAAATTTAAAAATCTGATTTTGGATTTTTTTTTTCAAATTTTGAAATTTGATTATAGATTTCACGAATTTTGAAACAGTTTTTCGAATTTCAAAATCCGATTATGGATGTTCATAAATTAGATTTTAAAATTTAGTTCTAGATTTTTTTTAATGGATTTTGAAATTTGGTTATTTTGGATTTTTATTATTTATTAAATTTTGAAATCTAATTATGTATTGAGTTTTTTTTGTGTTTTGAATTTTGAAATTTAATTTTTGTAAGGAGAAATGAGACGAAAGAGATGCAGAGACGGAGGTGTTGTTAGAGCACTGAACATCACAAAAATAGTTTTTATTCAGTATCTTAAATAGATACAACATTACATTTTCTAATTATATTTATATTTAAATGGGTGGTATCCTAGCCCAGCTGAAAAGATAGCATTATACATACTTGGACTCCCACTTCAAGTTTTAGAGCAAATAAAGTAGAAAAGCAATTTCAGCCCTTACACCACCAAATCATTAGTAGAGATATTCCACATTCTAAGAAATATTCCACTAGAAAAGCTATTAAACTAAAAATGTTGTAAAGTTGAAGCTATAACTTATGTGCAGCATAATTAATAGATGTATATTTGAAGTGTTTGACAAGGCAAAGAGAGTAACAACGTTATTCATTGTTTTGGGACAGAAGTGATGATGTATGCAAAGTTGAAGCAGAGTAAAAAGTTGCATGTGGGTGTTGGTCAATGTGTCTTGATGGATCTTGTGCTATAGCTTCTGCATCTTCATCTTATTTGCTGGCCAAGGCATCATGTTTCATACCAAACAAGTGAAACTAAATTGGTGAATCTATTATTTTTTTAGCTTAAATATTGCTTATAGCGAGGTTGATTGTGGTATTATTGAGAGGACAAGGATTAGACAATGTAGAGCTTCATTAGTGATTGGGACACATTGTTGGAACTAGGAATATTGAAGTTCAACAAATTATACATTTATTTAACCATTTGCTTCATGTGATTGTGAGGCATTGCCTAAAAAAGTTTTCAATTCTAATTCTCTATTTTTTTCTCGTCACTTAACTGATAAATCAATATTTTACATTCATTTGACACATCTAACAATGATAAAATAGTCATAGAAGAGTGAACTTTTGTAGTTTTTCGAAAAAGAAGAAAAATAATAATACTTTGACATGATTATTTACTTTGACACTCAAATGACACGCTGTGGATCCCAGTAATAATTTTATTCAGCCAATTACATTGCATTATTTTACAAATTAATTACATGACACCGTGTGAAATGAATATATTCGATACATTGAGATGTCAAGGTACTAATACTCAAAAAATAAAGTGAAAATTAAAAAATAATAATATCAAATGAATGTAAAAAAAATGTGTCAAAAGATATATTTCTTTAGTCATTGTACAAATGACTTGTAGTAAAAATTTTATTTCATCACTACGTTGATTTGTGATAGATGTCATTTAATAATTATTTCAATCACAAATCATTTGGTCACTATTTTTTTATACAAATTAGTAAAATGGAATGAATGACTTAATTAAATTATAAAAGAAATTTAATAAGAAGAAAAAGGGAAAAAGGTGTGTCTAAGAAGTAAATTTGAATATAGTAACGAAGAATCGCTAAGTTATTAGGGTTGGGATAGCTGTGGGGAATATTTTATTATTATATAAAGAATGTTGATAAATGGTGGAAGGAAGGGTAGGTAGTCAAAGTCAAAAAAGTTGAAATCCCAAACAGAGTTTCCACAAGCACAAAGCTAGGGCATTGGATTTGATAAATTAATAAAAGCCCCAACAAAAAGACATGAATGAGCATTCCTAGAGCTTGTTAGCTTACGATAGGATTCTATTTGAGAACTTAGACACAGACGCACATGCATGAAGCATGCATTTTTTTAATATTCGACTATTCCAACCCAAATCCCATCATCTCTTCAAACTTCCAACATCAACATCAAAACCCTTTTAACTTCAATAAACTAAACTTTTTCTTTTAACACTCTAAATTTTTTTCTTTAATTATTGTCTTTATTGTAAATTTTAATAGGATGTCATAATATTTTAAAAATTTAATTTTTTAACAAAATTAATTTGTAAAGTGATGTGAAGTCATTTATATATTATAAATTTTGTGTTATTTTTTTGTCTGTGTGAAATCTCGAATAAATTTATGAATTCAACTAATAACTATCGATATGATAAGTTTTCAATGATTATAATAAAAAATAAATTTTAATTTTAACTCAGTTTTACGAAACTAACTTATATAGTGACGTTTTGTTTCTAATACGTGAATCTTCAATCAAATTAACAAAATAACCTTCAAATTTCAATCATTATAAACTCTTGTTGAAGAAAAATGTAGTAGTAAGGCACCTTTTTCTTATTCACTCTTTGAAACAATGAACATTGGATAAATTTTGTTGAAGTTCTCATTAAATAACCCAAAATTATACACTTTATTCAAAAAGACTCGTTTATAAGTTATTAAATAAAAGAAGTATATATCGATGGAAGCGTTAAAGAAAGGTCTTGCCAACACTATTTTAGTTGCTTTTTTAGTAAAAGACAAAAGTTCAAGCTAAAGATGTCACTAGCTATATATTGCTCAAGTCCAACAAATTATATCCCATACCCCAAAAGCATGAAAATAGCTTAAAAAATGGAGGCTTTAAGTCCTCCAGAGGTTAAATAGGAACCTCTGGGCCCCTAATTTGCTGGTTCCATCACTCACCCACTAAAGCCATGCAGTGGGGTCAAAACCTAAGGATTGAGTTAGCAAGTGATGAGACATGTTAGGGTGAGCTAATCAATATTAATCATACATGCAAAACTTTAGAATAATTGCCTTTTAATTAATACTTACGATGGCTAATGTTTGCATGGACATCATAATCTATATAATTCCATATACAGTACAATAGAATCTATAAGCTTATATTTATACATTTGTATCTCAATTGATTGCAAGCAACTACACTAACACACTAATTTTTTTTAAAAAAAACAACTAAAAGTTCACATTTTTTTTTCAAAAAAAATATTTTTGAAGAATTAATGTGAATTGTGTATAAATGAAAATGGCGGGTAATTGGAATTTGTTTCAGGGTTAAAGTTAATTATGAATAAATTTGCTTTATCTCTTAATTGATTGCATGCAATTACTAACACACTAAAATTTAATTTTTTTTTTCAAGTTTACATCTTTTTTCTCAAAAAAAATAGTTTTTGAAGAATAAATGCAAAAGGGTGTATAAATGAAAATGGGGGTAATTGGTAATTGATATGGTTTAGGGTTAAAGTTAATTAAGAATAAGTAGTTTAATTATATTGATGAAAAGTTAGTAGTGTAATAAATAGAGAGATAAAGCATGGGAACAAAAAGTAAGGAAAAGGATTGCGACCCACTACACTAGTACATGCTACAACACTTTAACAAAGTTCACTTTTCTTGGAAATCTCTTTGATGAAGAAGGGGGCAGTGTTTGTGCATGGATAAAGGTGAAAACAATCTGCAAGAAGCAGATGCTCAGACACAGAAATCATTCATAAAATAATATTAGGTTTTCTTTCCGAGGAGGCACGGGTACTCCGCTGATTTCTCCGATGAATTTCGATTTCCTTCCCTCGTTGTTTTCTTCACTTGTTTTCATGCCATCTTATCACTACTTATTCAACCCTTCTTATTATATTCATTCATCATTTTTATCACCCTCACTACTCCAACAATCACAAACAAACAAGGAGTGAAAAAGGCCACATAAAAAAGAAAGATTCACTTTGTTCTTTTCTCATTGAATCAAAACACCCCTACCAGCTATGTAATAAAACCAAACAACATTGTTTTTCGACTGTCACATTTCTTTCTCTCCTCTCCTAAATCATTTTTCCTTAATTAGTATTCATGTGTTTCCGAATAATCAAGTTTAGTTTTTATATTATGCATGTGCTTACAACTTTAGTTTTTATACCTTTATGCTCATTGTCTCA